>NW_019154087.1:44062133-44595533 GCF_002288905.1 Enhydra lutris kenyoni | reverse complement strand
ACAATGAGATACCACCTCACACCAGTCAGAATGGGTAAAATTAACAAGTCAGGAAATGACAGACGCTGGTGAGGATGTGGAGAAAGGGGAACCCTCCTACACTGTTGGTGGGAATGCAAGCTGGTGCAGCCACTCTGGAAAACAACATGGGGGTTCCTCAAAAAGTTGAAAGTAGAGCTACCCTATGACCCAGTACAATCGCACTACTGGGTATTTACCCTAAAGATACAAATGTAGTGATCCGAAGGGGCACATGCATCCAAATGCTTATAGCAGAAATGTCCACAATAGCCATAGTATGGAAAGAACCTAGATGTCCATCAATAGATTAATGGATAATGAAGCTGTAGTATAGATATACAATGGAATACTATGCAGCCATCAAAAGAAATGAAATCTTGTCATTTACAATGATGTGGATGGAACTAGAGTGAAATGCTGAGCAAAATAAGTCAATCAGAGAAAGATAATTATCATATGATCTCCTTGATATGAGGAATTTGAGAGGCAGAGTGGGAGGTTTGGGGGATAGGGAAGGAAAAAAATGAAACAAGATGGGATCAGGAGGGAGACAAACCATAAAAGACTCTTAATCTCACAAAACAAACTGAGGGTTGCTCGAGAGAGGGGGCTATGGAGAGGGTGGTTGGGTTATGGACATTGGGGAGGGTATGTGATATGGTGAGTGCTGTGAAGTGTATAAGCCTGATGATTCACAGACCTGTAGCTCTGGGGCAAATAATACCTTACATGTTAATTTAAAAAAAAAATGAAGTGTGTAAGGCCACTGAGGGTGTCTCTTAGACTGGTTTGGAGCTAGGAATAGAATAACCATATGCTTGGGTGAGTATGTCTTAGCTGAAGTCATGGACAAAGATGCAGTCACTGAAAGAAAGTCAGCCAGGATTTGAACGCAGGTTAATCTAACTCCAAAGCCTACACTCTGCCTATGACCCACACTGCCATTTCCAAGGATAGTATGGGTTTACTATTGTTTATACTGTTTCCTACACTTGGGATGCACTTTCTCTTCATCACTATGTCCTGAGATCAGAGCTATTCCTTAAATCTCAGCTCAAGTCCCACATCCTGTACAGGCTCCCCCAGATTACTGTCAGCATTAATCTTTCCTGCCCATTCTTCCAGTGAATGTTTTTACTCCTCTAATATAGCACTTAGAATCTTAGAGACGTTGGAAGATCTTGAAGAGTCATTTAGCCCAAGCCTCATTGTTATAAGAACATCCTCAACAACCCCAGGTAACCCCTCCTTCAACAATTCTATGAGCATCCAGCCCAAAATTTCAGAATCATCCCATTCCAATTAAAGACAGTTTCAATTGCTGGATTTTTTTTTTTTTTTTTAATATCCAGAGCTGTCTGTTTCAAATTCCACCCATTGGTACCAGCTTCACCTGTTGGAGTCCACTCCCTCCTTACCTGACAGACCTTCAGTTATTAAAGACATTTGTCATGTACCACTTTATTGCCCTTCCCAGGGCTAAACATCCTCAGTTCCTGAGGCCACTCTTCAGGACATGTTGTGTTTGCTTCCTCATCGTCTTTTCCTTTTCATTTCAAAGTACTTCAGTTTGTCTATCCCCCTTTTAAAATATGATACTCAGAGCTTAACCCAATAATATAAATATGATCTAATCACCACCAAATACAGCAAAACTATTCATTGTTCTGGACATTTTTAGTACCTTAAATACAGCATAATATTTTATAGGTATTCTCATGGCCCTTATCTATTGACTTATATTGAATTCACAGTCAGTGACTTATTATAGTTGCTTTGGATCGTGGTTATTTTTAAATGTGCCTCTTCCTTCTTGCAATTATAGTCTTTGGATTTATCCAAAAGCATGTATTATTCATCTTTGTAATCATTTTGCTCAGCACAGTGCCTCTTGTGTAGTTGGAGCATAATAAATGCTCTACCTTCTAACCAACATTGCTTGGAGTGATTTTCTAAAGGTGTATTTTCTTAAAAAGCCACAGCCAAAACAATGACACCATTTTGCCCCTTTATTAAGTGATGAAACTTTTTTGTCTGCTTGAGTTATTATCAAAAAAGGATTTAATGAAACAATGTTCTACTAAGAGAAGATGAACTTTAAATTTGAGTTTAAAACACCAAATGAAAAGAAGACTGAAGTTTCTCCATGATACAATGGAATTTATACCTCTGCTTTTTTAGGAACATGTCTGAACTCAGCTTTGATCTCTTGGAGTCTCTAAGAGCCCTGTCTCTGCATTTTGCTACAATTAATTTCTAAGTCAGCTGAGAGTATGTTGTATTCATCTGTCTTCCTAGCAAGGCTTTCTCTTAATAAAATGCTGAGAATTCGTGCAAAGTGACCCAAATGTAGTTTCCAAGATTAGAAAGAGTGGATAATCAGGGGGAACATGCATACCATAGTAGTTTTTAGGAAAAGTACTCAAATGAAAAAATCATCTGAGTAACTTGAGAATATTTAAACATGAATTTAGCTGTTCATTTGCATCTAGATGACAGATGAAGAAAATAACTTAGTGTTTATCTGCAGTCAAGAAACCTAGAATCTCCACATTAAAAAGATCACAATAGGCCTTCTAATCCAACATTTTAACAAGACTCTCCTCCAAAGCATCCCTAACCATTATGAGGTTGTCTCTGAGAACTGGCAGCACTTAGGATTACATTTTTAAAAGTGTGTGTGTGTGTGTGTGTGTGTGTGTGTGTGTGTGTGTGTGTTTTAATCTGTCCTACTTTCAGAGTTGATATTCTTTAGGTACTGGATTTAGGATCATCTCTGACCTACTTCCCTGCTTGGTGGTGCAGTTAGAATGAATCATTTGCATTTCTTCTGCTTTGTACTTTATTCCTTGTGCAGTTTTCCTAGAGACAAATTATTTGTGAAACACAATGAAGATGGATCTTTGGCAGGCCAAACTGATTAGAGCCTCTCTATGTCATTTCAGGGTGTCCAAGATGAATCTATTATTTTTAAGGACAGAGGCAGTAAGAACCCAAAGTATGGCCTAGGGATGGAGGTGGACATTAGAATACTAAAAATCTCTAAGACCGGGCCACCCTCCCTCTGGCCACCGTAAGTAAATACATAATCTAAATAAAAATATTGTGTTTGCTATGTAATTTTCCTAGTTCCTAGAAACATTCCTTCCCATAACACTTCCTCTGTCAAAATTCTAGAGTCCTTACTAAACAGAGGCTTCTGATTCATTTACAAATACACAAAGTAATTTCATTAATGTTACCAGGTTACTTGTCATTAAAATCAGGTATTGCTATTTTTGGAGGGCTCAGTTAAGAGTAGATTGAGACCATTTATGACACTGAGATTTCTTGTCCCTTCTCTGTCACATTCTCAATTTGCATTAACTTCTGCTGGTATTCCAGGTTATCTCTATGATGCATAAGAAGCAATCATGAATGCCCCCAGTGTTTCAAAGATAAAAAAGAAATTAAACTCTTTCTGAACATCCACTATTCATTCCACTATATATGAAGCTTGGTATTGGCTAGGTTCTTTATGTACATAATCTTAATTCTCTAGAGATCACTTTCTCTCTGAATGAACATCAACCCACGCATTCCTGAAAGAGTTGTCACAAAGATGAATCCATAAATCTCTAAGCGCAAAAATTTTGAGCCAACTCTGATGTCATCAGGGTTTAATGCCAATGTTGCCTTTAGTGGTCTTCACAAGATTTTCAAGAATGAATAAGTAGCTAGTTTTGGACATCTCAATAGTAACTGTACCAAGACCTCTAGTTTATAGGATATTAGGAACCAGGGAAAGAATGGAGAGAAATTCATTTTTAAATGCAAGTAAAGATAGGGGGCCCACATGGCTCAGTCAGTTAAGTGTCTGACTCTTGCTTTCAGCTCAGGTCATGATCTCAGGGTCGTGAGATCAAACCCTACATCAGGCTCCATGCCTCTAGGCATGGAATCTGCTTAAGAGTCTCTCTCTCTCCATATGCCCCTCCCCCATCTCAAAAAAATTAAAGATTTAGTGGTTGTATTATGGTTATTAAATAATTTAGCAAATAATGAGTTTGTGTATTCCAGGCACAGGGTGAGTGCTTAGTTTCAGAGGTTTAAAACAAACCTAGTCTCTGCCCTCATGCAGCTCACAATAAAATATAAAACAATGACCATTAAAAGAAAATCAGAAAGATCTGGTTTCCAATCCTGGTTTTGCCTCTAACTACCTTAAATAAGTAGTTTAGACTCTTGGGGCTTCAACTTTCCTATCTCTAAAGTGAATGAATTGACCAATACCAATTCTTTGATTTGTATTTCTATGGATTTTAATTTTTGCCTTGTGAAAATTGATTTCATCTGCTTTGCATTAGGTATCTTCCAGTTCTTTGACCTTGTGATTTTATGAGGGGATGTTGAAGCATCTTTCCAGTGAGGAACTGTTATCAGTTACAGATCTTATTTCTCTCTCTTTTAAGAATTTCAAAAAGGAAGTTTAAGAATCTGGCTGGCAATTAGAATAGTTTCTGCTCAATCCAGTCCCTTGGTGTCCCAGTAGTTTTTGCCCAGCATTGTATTTTAGTGTTGTTATTTATGACTCTTTAGTTAATTTTAATTAAGTCATTTTATTCCTTACCTAGCCAATCAAGAATAATTTGGGGCACAAACTGTTCAGGATATGTAATACTATATATGCCTATTTTATTATCTGGCATTCTTCTTATTGTACATATAAATCATTGACTCTTTTCTGATGTTACAGTCTTATGAGGCTTAATAAATATTTTCCTTGGTTTTCTTCAATGAGTGTTCCGTTTCCTTCAGGTTATTAAATAATTCAAATGCACATTATATTGGTTAGGATTTTTTTTTTTTTAACTTTCAAGTTCTTTCCTTGACTCCATTTATATTTGCTGCCTCCCATTTCCCTCTGCCTGCTCTCAATTTCCTCTCTTTAACCTCAGTTCTTGAAAACAATGGTCTGCAGTTTAGCAACTTCATTATATGCTCACCTCTGAACTCTAGAATGCATATTTCCAAGTCACCCTGATTTATTCAGATTTTCTATGCATTTTTTTAACCTATCTTATATTAACCAGCAATTTTTACAAGGTCTTCATTACTTCTTAATTCTGTAAATTCCATTTCCTTATTTATCTTGCCAAAGACAGAGTTGAAAAAGGAGTTCATTATCTCAGCTATTTTAGAGTCATTATTAATTTCACTCCTTTCCTTATTTGTTAATGGCTCTACATATGCTCGAATATTTCTTTTCCCTGGTACAGTTGTAAAACACCTTCTTACTCCCGTTAATGTATTTGGCCAGCATTAGCTCATTATTCCTTTTGGCTGTCCTTCTCATTCCATTCCTGAGAATCCTGATAGATTTTTGTATCTTAAGAGGGAAGTGGTAGGGGCAGGGGCAGATTCAGATCTATGGGCTGCCTTACAAGAAAAGATGATAAATTTAAGTTGAAATATATTTATTATAGGATAGAACTGGCAAATACCATATTACAAAATCATAAAAAATAACAATAATTTTTCTTAATTAATTCCCAGCACCCCTCTCTAAGTCTTCCTTTCCTGCTATCTTTTGGTTGTGTATTTTTTGGTCATCTCTTCATATACTAGTTATTTTTCATTTGTGGGGTTGCCAGATTTAGTAAATAAAAACCTAAGATGTTTAATTAAATTTTAATTCCATGTAATATTGGGAATACTTACACTAAAAATTATTTGTCATTTATCTGAAATTCAGATTTAACTAGGCATTTTATATTTTATCTGAAAACCCTAGTAATATCATTTTCTATGAAAGAATAGAAAAACAGTTTAGTCTCTCCTCTGGAATAATTAGTTAAAGAATTTTTAATTTCCTGGCAGTTCAGAAGCTTTTCTACAGACTCATAATTTGTTACTGGTAATGTCATGTAAAATTTTATAATTGTCAAATTTGGGAAAATCTGTCAAGTTTCTTTCATATGTGAACTATAATATTTTGTAGAATTTCTCCAAACATAGCTTCTAGCTTTGTCCATATCAAAGGCCTTTCTCCTCCTCCAGTCATATGTTTCTGGTGCTGACAGCATGGGACATATTCATATGGCAGTATGAACTCTCACCCCATGACTGTCCACTTTCTAAATATATCCCACTGATTTGAACCAACGATATTTCTAACTTAACTTCCCCTTAGTCTATCCTCAAATGTGCACGGTCCTTCTAGTACCACCTGGAGAGGAAAGTCAAGTGGAAAGAGACAGTGGCCTTGACTGATTGTAGTGTAAAGATCTTTGGTTTGCAAATTTAATAAAACATATGAAAACAGACAGCATAAGGCCACTCCTTTGGGTCCTGGAAGGGGAATTGAGCAATGAGAGGCTCTAAAACTTAAACTTTATTAACTTCATGGTGAATTTGCCTCTGGCAGTGATGGGTATGTGTGTGTGTGTGGCAGGGAAGGGAGGCCTATATCTTATTTCCCACATAGTACTTTCTCATCTGCTCATTCTCTTCTCTTTCTCTCTCCTTCCCTCCTCTCTTTTCTCCCCATGTGATTTTTTTCTTGAATATTCTGCTCATATCTCAGTGTGGAACCTTACTTTTCCATGAAAAGAAGTTACTGGACCCAATGATGTTATCTTTGAAGACCCTTCAAACTTTCTCCCAACATTTGTATATATTCCCATACATTCTCTCAATGTTCCTAATGCACCACACTCTTGATTCTCTAAACTGTGATTCTTTGAAACCTGAAAATCTTCTAGGACTGGGACCCATGAAACTACTCCTTACTCTGCTGAATTCAGGCTGCTCCTTCTCAGAGATGAGAAGTTCCTTAATATCCTTACATTTTCAGTGGCTTTGTTTTATTTAGGAGTCCTCCCTTGGTGGCCTTCCGACTTAACACAGGGTATGACCTAGGTCCACACATATCTTTAGAGTCAACTGCATAATGAATGTTATCTGAGTCCCAAATCTCCTAGAAAGTGAAACTCAGATTTTCACATCCTGTGAGGCCTTTGGTCCAAGTTTCTAAGATAGGAATTAGTGTGAGAAACCCCTGCCTTTAGTATCAGGATTTCACAGCAAATACTTCACTGTTTTGCATATCCATTCACTCCTCACCCTTTCACTCTTTTTACTTATGTTGCTTCTTATTGTATATATTCCAAAATCCCATTGTGAATACACTGTCTTCAGAAATATGGGATATTTCTAAAACCTGATGTCTTTCTAAAAACTGTCACTATTAGTTTTGGTTTTTTAAAGCCAGTTAAATGATTAAAATAGATGACCCATATAGCCATTTAGTTGGAAAGAGCTTTCACTTCATGGTATAATAGATAGAATCAGTTTGAAGGAAAGTAAAAGTTGAATTGATTCTCAAACCACTGTGTTAATACTGTTAATGATAGCTACTACTCATAAAGCATTATTTAATTTAATCCTCACAATAACCTAGTGAAGTAGAAATTATTATCTCCATTTTATTTGCAAGGAAACTAGGACTGAAAATCTGCTCAAAGTCAAGGATATAGTACATGGTAGAAAGGGGAGCCAAATCCAGACTTTCTGGTTTTAAAATCTGTGCTTTAATCACTACTACAACATAGGTAACAAGATTACCAGTGGGACCAATAATTTCAAACTAGAAAATTTCCAATTTAGAGAGTTATAAGCATTTTTGCCTTCTAGGAGGGAGACTGGCACTGGACTTGGAGCAGATACTATCTTTGCTTTAATAGATATCACCCTGATGGAGAAGTTAGAACTTAAAATAAGAGGTAAATACCTACCAAATGGTCTTTAATTCAGTGAAATTGCCTAATTGCAGTTCATCAGACTAAGATAATAAGAGTTCTGTTTAGCAATGTGAATTGGGGGTTTTATTATATAACTTTTGAAGAGGTAGAAAATTCATTTTTTATGTACCTATATTTGTATATGGACAGCTTTAATCCCTTGCTCTTGTTTGTCCATTGTGCCTATTTTCTCCTTCTTGAATAGCATGTCCTTGAATGAATTTTTCCTAAAATGAGAGAGAAGCATAACATAAGGTAGAGAAAGAGGGAACTCAGATGTGACAATGGTGAGTATGTGGTATCCTCAGGGAACTCCATCCCAGAACTTCTTAGTTATATAAATCAATCAATTCTCACCTGAGATCATTTCTTAATTTGTTTGTTTGTTGTTTACAAAACTCTGGAAGCCGGGGTGCCTGGGTGGCTCAGTGGGTTAGAGCCTCTGCCTTCGGCTCAGGTCATGATCTCAGGGTCCTGGGATCAGCCCCACATTGGGCTCTCTGCTCAGCAGGGAACCTGCTTTGCCCTCCCTCTCTGCCTGCCTCTCTGCCTACTTGTGATCTCTGTCTGTCAAATAAATAAATAAATAAATAAGTCTTTAAAAAAAAAAAGATGCAACATGGGGGGTTAAGGGGGTAGGAGAAGAGTAAATGAAACAAGATGGGATTGGGAGGGAGACAAACCATAAGTGACTCTTAATCTCACAAAACAAACTGAGGGTTGATGGGGGGAGGGGGGTTGGGAGAGGGGGGGTGGGGTTATGGACATTGGGGAGGGTATGTGCTATGGTGAGTGCTGTGAAGTGTGTAAACCTGGCGATTCACAGACCTGTACCCCTGGGGATAAAAATATATTATATGTTTATAAAAAAATAAAATTAAAAAAAAAAAAAGTCTGGAAGCCAAGACCAAACCAGCAGGAAAATCATGCAGGTCCAAGTTCCTTACCTCATGACAGAAGAAATAATGCAAAAAATATAGATTGAATCTAAAACAGTGCAAAGTGGACCAGACTCTATATATTACAAACATCAACACTTTAAGTTCCAACAAGCTTGGTTTGGGTAAAGTTATTCTATTTTAATTGTGTGGTTTTAAGACCAGATTCCAGACTGTGAGTAGAGGTTTACTCCTGAAAGGAATATATTTGTGAATTGTCAATCATCTTGTGAATAGGCTACCACTAGGGCAAGATATCATAAGTGGCTTAGACTTGTGGAGGGAAAGGTTGCAGGAAGAAGGCCTTTCTCTTCTCTTTGGGCTTAAGGGGATAGGAGTTCTGAGAAGGGCTGGACTTTGAGGCCGGAAAAATTTGGAGCATGTTCATCCCTTTAAGTGAATGGGGGTCTCTACATGGGGAAACATCAGGGGACAGGAAAGACACTATGCCATGGGATGTCAGTGGCTATCACCAGGAGAGGATAGTGCACCAGGAAAGTGGTGATCTCATGATTCTCATCAATAGGAGAAGCAGCCACCAGTGGTATGAAAGGCAGGAACAGAAGAACATGAAGGACCAGTTCTTAAGCATAGTCTCTGGGAAGTTCAGAAATAGTTCGGAAATATCCCTCAGATATCCTGAGGGAAGATGATTTTTTAGAGATTAAGCAAGCAGGGACTCCAAGAAAAAATAAATATGATTTCATTTTGTATGCAAAGACTAGCAAGGACAGGAGCATTTAGGTTTTATATAGATGTGATGTTCAATAACTAATTACTGATAGTTGTGGCTAATTGGATTTTCAGAGACCTGCCAGCAGGGAGTTCTCTTCTAAGAAGAGTACTCAGATCTGAAGCTCTGAACCAACCCTCTATTAAACAGACTAGTTCCAGTGGAATAGTGCCAGGAAATTACTGGTTTTAATATCATCTCCCCTTGGTTGTAGCTGTCATGATAAGCCATAGTTTATGTACTTTAATTAAAATGGAGATGGTGTTCTTTAAACTTGAACTCTGAGTTGGTTCATGTAGCTGGCACTATTTTTTTTTAAAGGAAAGTAAATAAAACTGACATTTTCATTCTTAGTATATTTAGCCCAGATTATATATCCAAATCAGCTCTCTGCTTAAAAATTAGATCTCATTGGCACACTAATTCTTGTCATATAACAATGATTCTCACATACAATGTTTGAATACCCAATTTAATATTTACAGAGTTTGCAGGTCCTTTATCTTTTTTGTTCATCAGTGAACTCAGTGAAGCCCATGTGGTAAGAATTATTGTTATTCCCAGTATGCACATGACACAATTAGGTTTAATGAAGTGAAGTGTCTTGCCTAAGGTCATAGCAATGTTAAATGGTGTTCCGATGTCTTTTGAATCCAGAGTTTACTCTCTTTCCATTATTCTTTCTAATTTCCTACTTAAATTTTGTTAGTGGCACTTATTGCTCATGGTGTGTTCCAAATCTCATTCTATCAAAGTTAGGAAGGCCTTTGGGCAGATCAAGATATTCTCTCTGGATTTCATATGTTTTTGAGTATAGAAATGTAGAGCACTGAATGAGCAGTTGGATAAGACTGGATTCTCTTTACATTCTATTACATGGAGAACACAATTTGTCTTTTTAAGAGTTAATTTCCCCATATACAAAATAAAAATCCTTGACTAAGTGATATTTAATTTCCTTCCAGCCCATGCAGATAACATTCTTCTACTTGCCATCCGTGGTTGCAGACCCCATGTTTTATTTACCTCTAAGTGTTTTACTCTATGCCATTTATTTACATTATATACTTTTATCATATTTCCAAATTCTGTTTTTTTGAAGAAATGAGATTGGATCTAATAGAAATACCTCTAATAACCTTCATACAATTTCTTTTTATATGTTTGTACCTTGACAACTTTTAGGGAAATCCAGTTATACATGTCCTAATATCCTTATATTCCTGTGATAGCCAATGACTTCAAAACATGTTGGATTCCATTGCACTTTTATCATAATGTTTTGAATTAGATTTGTAAGAGATGTAGAGTAATTTACACTTCTTGAGATGGGTCTTATTTATTGGGATGGCATATTACCACAAGTCAGTGACCAGCCAACAATAATTCCTCTGTGAAAGAGGATCCTGGAACCAAAATCACAATTCTCTCTAAAGTTTAAAAAAAAAAAAAATGGTTTGGGGGGGAGGGGGATAGCTATATACACGGGTGAAGCAGAATATTTTGCCATCTGAACTGAGAGAACTAATGTTATGGGCTGAATCAAGTCTCTTCAAAATTCATATATTGAAGCCCTAAACCTCAGTACCACACAATGTGAATGTATTTGCAAATGCGGTCTTTAAAGAGGTGATTAAGTTAAAATGAGGCTATTAATATGGACCCTAATACAAAATGGCTGGTGTTCTTACAAGAAGAGGAGATGGAGACACACAGAGCGATACTAGGGGCATGCATGCCCTGAGAAAACACACCATGAAGAGGCAGCAAAGGGTGGTTGTCTGCAAGCCTAGAAAAGAGGCCTCAGAGGACATCAAACCTACTAAAACCTTGATCTTGGACTTCCAGCCTCCATAACTGGTAGAAAATAAATGTCTGTTGTTTAAGCCACCCAGGCTGAAGTTTTTGGTTATGGCAACCCTAGCAGAGTAATACTGGCCTTACTCCTATTTTTTTTTATTTTGTAATGTTAATGAAGAATTTTATTCATACTCACCTGAATGAAGTTCAACCCACCGTAATGAGAAGTACTGTCAAGTATGTGACATGTATATCCCACATCACTAGACAATGCTGGTTCTTCCTTTTCTCATCTCCACTTTCCTCCATTTTATACTCAGTGGCCTCCCCCTTTACTATCATCAGAATAGTGAATAATCTGAAATGATCTTTTATATTTACTTATCAGCAGATTACATGTTTTAAGGTTTTTCCTCCATTTTCATTCAACATTTATTGAGCATCTGTTATTTTGCAGATGCTAGAAATACATCAGTGAATGGATCAAATGAAAGTCTTTATATGCATGGAACTCTTATTCTAGAAATGGGAGAGAAATTAAAATAAAAACAAATGAATAAGTAAAGTATCTTAGTATTTAAGATAGTAATAACTACAGGGGAAAATAATGCTGGTAAGGTCCAAAGGCATTATGAAGGAGTTTGGTTATATGTGGCATCAAAGTCTTTGTCTTAAAAAATAGTTGGAAATACCAATGAGCAATGAAGCAGAAATGTGGGATAAAAGGGGGCAAGGAATGACCTATGGCCCTTTATAAGGCTAGTCTCAAAGATGAGCTTGATTAAGCATTTTATAGGACACCTTGGTAGTCTTCCAAGATGATCGCTGGGGAGAAGGACCAGAAGACTGGGCTACCAAGGCTCAGGTGTCCCATCACAAGCACTGAATGAGCTGGAATTTCTGGTTCTGATGATTTCCTAACCTTCAGATCCCTTGGCTTAGATTGCCTTTATGGATAGAGGTAGAATGATCATGACCCTTCAGTCCAAATCCTACCTGAGCATATCAATCCTTTGTAGCTCCTTTTAAGTCAGTCCTTTATCAGTATCTGTCCTCTACTTACTAAATATGTGACTGATGTTTTCTGACAAGTTTACCACCATTTTAAGCCAGCACTTAATAAATTTGTTTTGGCAATACTTATTTGGCAGTAGGTATTTTTTCTTCCTTTTACTTATCTGATTTTGTACATTTTCTACCATAAATAGGTGCTACCTGTGTAAAGGGAGGAGCTTTAATATATAGTATACATTTCATGAACAAACTATAGCAGCAGAAACTGAGATACCATTAATAACCTTCCATGATGCTATTACCATGCTCCACTATTTAAATTTTCTTAATTTCCTATCAATCCTTATCAATATGCATGCATATTCAAACAGGATTTTGAGGAGTAGAAAGATGATAATTTTTGAGGATCTGTTATAAACAAGGTATGTGTGAAGCACAGATGTTTCAGGTAATCCTTGTAACAATCCTATGAGTCCTCTGTTGTAGAGATAAATAAACTAAGATTTAGAGACGTTAAATAACTTATCTAATATTGCACATCCAGAGAGTGCTAGAACAGTGATTTGAACCCAGAAGTCCATGTTCTCACCACTCTATGTCATCCCTACTTTATGAACCCTGGCATAGAAGGACCTTGATATGGTGAAGAAAACTCTTGGACGGGCAGTCCGAAACCAGAATTCTATAATATTAAGACTCCTGAGTAGGGGCACCTGGGTGGCTCAGTGGGTTAAAGCCTCTGCCTTCGGCTCAGGTCATGATCTCAGGGTCCTGGGATCAAGCCCTGCATCAGGCTCTCTGCTCAGCGGGGAGCCTGCATCTTCCTCTTTCTCTGCCTGTCTCTCTGCCTGCTTGTGGTCTCTGTCTGTCAAATAAATAAATAAATAATCTAAAAAAAAAAAAAAAGACTCCTGAGTAAAAATGACAAAATAGTTCCTGGACTAGGAGAAAAACTCAATCTCACAACTCTGAGATCATGACCTGAGGCAAAATCAAGAGTTGGACTCTTAACTGACCAAGCCACCCAGTCACCCCATGACAGAAAAACTTCAGCACAATCTGGGCCCTGTCAGAGGAGGAGAGAAAAACTGGGCTATGACACTTCTCAATAGTTTTACAGGTAAGAATGCAAAGGCTGTCACTTGATTAATTTTATATTAGTATTCACACCTTTTTTCCTTCCATAGGCTACTCATAGTTTTCAGTTTTAATCTATTTATAGTTAAAAACTTGCCTTTTGCTTTGTAATTCTTCAGAGTGGTATTTAATGATATATTGGCTTACAAGATTTTTTTAATCATGTCTGTAACTATGTATTAATCTATGTTTCATATCATTTCTATCAGTAGGAATTAGGGAATTTTCTGTCTAAAAGTGATCTTTCAGGTCATCTGATCCACCTTTCATTTTGCAGATACAGAAGCTTACATTAAAGGAATTTAATGCACTCATCGGTGTTTGGAAAAATTTGCATCAAGTCATGAAGCAGAATTCATGACTCTCCTTTCTATGCTGCCACAATCACTGGAGAAATGTTCACAAGAATGTTAATCTGTGCCATACACAGCCATGGTCTCCAAACTTTATTTGTACCTTCAATTTTCTCAGAAGGAAAAGCAAAATTCAAAAACAAAATTATGTCTATTAACTTTTCACTTCTAACTACCAACACTGCATATCATAATGTGGAAGAAAGAACAGAGAGAGGGTGGGATGTTCTTGAGCTAAAACTCTTTTGTTAAAATATCATTACTATATGTGCTTCGCAAAATCAAATGAATTCAAAGAGAAAAATTTTCTTCCCATTGATATGTTGAACTAGAAAATTGTTTTATGAAAGATAACCATTACTTTTCTAGATTAGGGTAAAAATTATTGTTATCTATTTTAGTTACTTTACTATTATTGTTATCTATTTTCATTTAAAAGGCAATACGACTTAAGTAAGTAAAAAATATATTTAATTAAAAGCAATTTATTATTTTCTGTTAACTTCCAATTCTTATTATATTTCCTTTGGTTTACAGATGTATTCTAAGTGCCTAGAATATCAAGTGGTATATGATAAGCATTCTTTAAATGTTTATTTAACAACTATGTGAAATACTTGTTAAACATTTTTTTAAGAAATGACTTTCTGATGGTCCAAATAAGAATCTCTACCATACTATGTGTATTATAAGAAGCTAATTGTCAACTTTGATTTTCATTATGATATTAGAAAGGTAACATTTTTGAATCATTAATTTCAAGGATTTTATCTCTAAAAATTCCATTCAGAACAGAAAAGTATGTGGTATAAGCATGATGTTTCTTATCACGTAGATTCTCATTTGCACTGATACTATATAGTCTTAGTATATAAAGTACTTGGTGTTTGGACTTCATGCAGCTCTGTGTGTGCATTTAAGTAAACATGGGAGAAAGACTTGCTATTTAAATAGTTGAGAAACCACATTTTGAATTAACTTTATCTCCAAACACTTGGTTTCAAAAACCTAGTCATGAAACATTGGCATTGGGGAAAAGAGAAATAGAGAGTGATTTATTTCCTTAACTAGATTTCATTAAATGTGACTGTTTACTTGCCTTTTCCATTTGTAATGGACTGACTTTTTAGTTATCGTTAATGGACTCATTTAGATTTTTTCCCCTACAGACCTTTAGCTGTACATTTCTTTTTTATCTTGAATTTGCGGTAAAATATTCTCTTTTGTAAAGATAAAGTGACTGGAAATGTATTTTATGAAAGGAAATGTCAAAAGTTAAATGAGAGGTCAAAAGAAACCATTGAATGGACTTAAAACACCACATACACATAAATAAATTATATATATAGTTATATTATGTGCATAATATAACTATATACATGTGTATATATAAACACACACACACACGCGCACACACACACACACTATATATATATATATAGTGTGTGTGTGTGCGCGTGTGTGTGTGTGCGTGTGTGTGTGTTGCTATAAAAGAAAAATGTCTCTTACATTGTTGTCATGGTTTAGTCCTTCTAAGTACTTTCATATTTTATCTTATTTGACCTTTATATCAACTTTGTAAGAAATATAGAATGAGTGTGATTATCTCCATTTTTTTAAATGGATGAAGAAAGAGGCCCCTTGTTAGTTAAGAAAAATGCCCTAAGTATGATTAGAGGGACTTGTGGGTAGTTAAATCAGGACCAGACCCGGGTCCTATGACTTCTTCTCTACAGCTCTGTCCATAGATCCCTGTGGTGCCTGAGTGGCAGTTCTCCTTTCAAAGAAGGGCAGATCTCTCTTACCTCTTTCCCTTACTTACAGCATGAATGGATGTCCCTCACATCAGATGAGTTGGGTTTTGCAGCATGATTTGCAGTAGGTAAGGGTAGATATCTGTTCTTGTCCTTTCATTTCTCCCATTTGGATTAGGCCCTCAAAGAGGAAATGAAAGTCTTTTTCATGAG
Source organism: Enhydra lutris kenyoni (assembly GCF_002288905.1). NCBI lineage: Eukaryota > Metazoa > Chordata > Mammalia > Carnivora > Mustelidae > Enhydra > Enhydra lutris. Next base: position 44,579,789 of record NW_019154087.1, on the reverse strand, counting down.
TAGTTACATTAGAAAAATAACTTCAGAATATGTTTGTATAGCCTATATTAGACAAAAAAGTAAAAATTTTGGTCTTAATAGACCATATGAAACATATATTAGAGAAGAAAATTTTTCCAGCTTAAAGATGAAAATAACCAGGAGATGACTATCACTTCGAGCTAAAGACATCAAGGACATAGTGATAGTATTTGAACAAGAATGGAGTTCTGTCATCATTCAAATATTCATTCCTTTCCCCACCCCACTCCACATGCTCTTCAACACACAATCTGCACATGCTGGTAGTACGTGTTGGCAAAGGAGCTGCCTACAGATCTGAAGAGAAATGAAGGTAGATGCTTCACAACCTATGTAGCTACAACCCAAATAAACATTTGCTGGAGATGACCTGACTGGAATTCATACAGCTGTTTATCATGTATGAGAGCTAAGGTGCCTGACAAGAGGGAACCTACTAATGAATTTTGTGGAGGAAACTCCCAGGGTTCCCTAGGCCCTGATATTATAAAAGTAAGCAATCTTCACAGGTACTGCCCAGGGCCATGGCTACAGCTACTTGCAACTACCATTCCTCCTATGCATTACAAGGCTTGAACCATCCGATGTGTTGTGATATCAGAAGCAATGATTAATTTGCATGGATCCTCCAACACTCCTCACCTTTGTGATGCTAAGCTTGATTTTCTATAATGGTTGAACAGACGAAAATGTTATAGTCCACAACCATAGGACTGCATGGAGTTAATTGGATTATGCTCAGGATTTTCACTTTCTTGGGTTAGACACTTGTATTAGTTTTAACTCTTTAGTTGTAAGTAACAGAAAGAAAACATTCATATAAAAATGTTGAGGTGTAAAGAATAAGAAAGCAACCAGATGCCAGGAAAGGCCATCAAAACGATGTCTTTATACTTCATTTCTGCTTCTCTCCATGGGTCTAATATCCTTATCTTTCTCTCTGTCTTTCTGGAGACCTATATTTTATTCTCAATCTACTTGGAAGGTAGAAAACTTTCCCTGCGAAGTCCCCATATTTACATTTCCTTCAAAGTAATAAACTAAAACTACCTGCCTGCTTTTTAGTTATAAACCAAATTCCTAGAAGAAAAATGTCATTTGTCCAGCATGAGTCAAGTCTCCATTTATGGTTCAGACAGAATGATGTACAGATATTGGTAGCTGAGAATGTTTGAGAATGTTTCATGTTGACCAGGCAGGCAGTTTCCAGGGACGGCAGACAACTACACTCCTCTACAACAATTACCCCAGAGCTGATCCTCCAAGAGTACCACTAAAATAAGAGTAAAAAAATTCACCTTATATGGTGTTGTGCAAGCTATACAATGCTTTTGTATACCTTATTATGTTTAATGATAATAGAGGGAAAAAGTAGGATTTTTTTGGCAGGCGTGGAGGAAGAGTACACATGTAGTCAAAATATCTCCAATTAAATACTGGCAAACATATTTAAAACTGCAGTCTCTCTCTATTGAGTTTATTTTATAGGTTTAATGGGTTATTCACATATACACGTGTGTGTGTGTGTGTGTGTGTATGTGTGTGTGTGTGTGTGAGGGGTGGGGGGAGATGAAACAAAAGTAATAAAAACAAAGAAAAGCATCTCTAACATTGCCTTAGAAAGAGCAGTAAACTGAAAAGCAACCTTAAAGAAGAATGAAAAAAAATGTGCTAAAAAGTAAGTGATAGACCTTAAAAATTGTAAAGATTTGGGGTAAACAATGATAGGCATTAAGAAAGTGACAATGAAGTTTTCTTTCACAAACCAAATGTGTACTTGGACTCTGAAGCTACCCAAGGAAGGGATTCCACTAAGTGGATGACTCAGGGATCCAGAGAAGGTAAAGGGCTAAAATGAAGATGGTAGATTGAGGAAGAGAGGATATAGAGGGAAGTTCAAAACAGGAAGGCCACCTCAAGGTTCTGGTTCAAGATGGCAACACAGGAAGACCCTAACTTACTCCACAGGACACACCAAATTATACTTTTTAATAGAACAATTCCTCCTGAAGAAGAACTGAGGGGTGACTAAACAACTACTGAACAATCAAAGACAGAGAAAAAAGCAAGAGAACAGCAAGAGAGACAGAGACACAGTAACAAAAAGAATTCACACCCTGAATGCTGTAAGTTGCTATGGGGAGGGAAAGTTCTGAGGGACTGGGAACAGAAAAAACTCTCTGTCCTTGGGCACAGAAGAAAAACAAAACAAAACAAAACAAAACAAAAAAAACAACCTGTGGTTTAAAAGAGCAACCAGCATATAAAAGAGACACAGTAGAACTCTGTCAAGTGGCAGAGGAACTGTGGGAAAGTTCTGCAGGTCAAAAGGAATGAAGAGCAACACGGTTTACATTCCCATCCCTTGGAAGCCTGCACCAGAACAGAATCAGGACACCATAACTGGTGGATCCAGTCCAGTTATTTTAGTGAGCTCAAAACTTAAGTGAGCCCAGGGTCCATAAGCCCACACCAGCCCTAAGTGTGCTAGGACACAGAAAAAAAGGCATGGTTTATAAGGGCCAACGAGAGATACCTGGGTGGCTTAGTTGGTTGAGGGATTGACTCATGATTTCGGTTCAGGTCATGATCTCATGCATCATGAAATTGAGTCCCCAGTTGGGTTCCTTGATCAGCATGGAGTCTTCTTGAGATTGTCTCCCTCTGTTCCTTCCCCCACTCACTCTCTTTCTCTCTCTCTCTCACTCTCAAATAAATAAATTTTAAAAAATAAATAAAAAGTAAAAGGGCCAAGGAACTGCAGGAACATTCTCTCCCTCTCCACCTCAAAAGCCCAGACTGTAGCAGGGTCTGGCTGCCATAAGGAGTGAATTTGGATGCTATATTTGGAGGTTCCTTAGGCCACAACTGGCAGGTCCAGTCATTATCAAGAGATTGTCACCTCAGTAAGCCCAGGGTCCTAAAGCCCACACCAGATCATGCTGGGACATAGGGAAAAAGCCATGGTTTAAAAGGGTGGAGAAACTGTGAAAATGTTCTCTCTCCCTCCACCTTAAGAGCCCAGACCAGAGTAGTCTGGTTCATAGTGAGCTTGTGATCTCAGTAAGTCCAGAGTCTACAAGCCCACAGCAGCCATCCTGTGATGCTGGGCACCGAAAACAGCTACAGTTTTCTGCATTTGTTTTTGTTTGTTTAATTTTTATTGTTTTATTTTATTTACTTTTAAAATTTTCATATTGTTTTATTTTCATTTTTTTCTTCTTGCTTTTGTTTGTATCTTGTTCCCTTTTTCCTTTTTTTATATTTAAATTTTTCTTTTCTTCTTTTATTATTTTATCTTTTATATTATTATTTTATTTCCTTTATTCTTTCTATAAAAAGCCACAGTTTAAAAGAGTAACTAGAATATATAGCCACAGCTCCAACCAGCCAGCAAGTCACCAAATCTGCATAGGGATAACCATACACAAGATCACCCTTCAACTTGAAAAGAAGTAGCAGTTTCACCTAATCCATAGAAAGAAACATGGAAAATCAAGCAAAATGGGGAGACAGAGGAATATCTCTAAAAGAAAGAACAAAAAGAAATCCTCAGTAAAAGAATGAAATGAAACAGAGATAAAGCAATATGCCTGATAAAGTAATGATTCTAAAGATACTCACTGGGCTAGACAAAAGAATGGAAGAACTCAGTGAGACCTTCAATAAAGAAAGAAAATATTAAAAAGAACCAATTGTAGCTGAAGAATACAATAACTGAAATTAAAAACAACACTACAGGGAATCAATAGTAGCTTAGAGGATGCAGAAAAATGTATCAGTGTTCTGGAAGACAGGGTAATGAAAAGCACATGAGCTGAACAGCAGAAAGAAAAAATATTTTTTTTTAATGAGGACAGATTAAGAAATCTCTTGGACATCAAGTGAATAAACATTTGCATTATAGGTATCCCAGAAGAAGAGAAAAAGGTGTGGATAACTCATGTGAAGATATAATAACTGAAAACTTCCTTAACCCAGGGAAGGAAATAGACATCCAAGTCCCAGAAGCTCAGAGAGTTCCCAACAAGATGAACCCAGTGAGGTTCACACTACACAGAAAAACAAAACTGGACCATTTCCTTACATCATACACAAAAGTAAGTTCAAAATGGATTAAAGACCTAAATATAAGGCAGGAATCTATCAAAATCCTAGAGGAGAACACAGGCAGCAACCTCTTTGACTTTAGCCACAATAATTTTTGGCTAGACACATCTCCAAAGACAAGGGAAACAAAGGCAAAAATAAGCTATTGGGACTTCATCAAGATAAAAAGAGACTCTTAACCATAGGAAAGAAACTGAGGAGGGAAAGGGGATGGAGGGATGGGATAACAGGGTGATGGGCATTAAGGAGAGCATGCAATTTAATGAGCACTGGGTGTTATATGCAACTGATGAGTCACTAAATTCTAGCTCTGAAACTAATAATACACTATATGTTAATTAATTGAATAAATTAAAAAAAGAAAATAGATCCCAAAAGAGGAAAGAAAGAAAAACTTATATATACAAAAATAATAAAATACAATGAAAGGAAACAAAAAATAATATATATACATTATATAACATAACATATATATAAAAATAAAAATTAAGAGTTAAAAAAATAAGAAAAAGCTGAAAAAAATAATACTGAAAGACTAAATAATAAAAAACCACACAATTGCTATATACAGTTTCCCCCAAGAGTTGACGTTTGCAGTTCTCTGTGATCAGTAAACTTGGTGCTAGCCAGTGTTCCTTCTGGTCTTCTGAGGAAGGGGCCTGTTGCACTGATTCTTAGGGGCTCTTGCCCTTGTGGAAATCCACCTCTCTTGCTAGGGGGCCAGGCTTAGTGTAAGTGGCTCTGGATTCCACTCTGTGGTGCTGTTTTGCTCCCTGATGGCTTTTAGCACCGATGGGCAGGATGAAAATGGTGGTGCCCTGCTCTCTAGCCCCAGAACTGAAAGTTCGCACCCCCCACTCTTCTTACAGAAAAGCAGTCAATCACTCTTATCTCCTTAGTTTCTGGCAAAACTCTATTCACCCAGCCTGTGATGGAGAATTTTTATCTTAGATACTTGACTGAGTTTCAAGACTCCAAATTTTACAGAATTCTGTGAGGTGGACCAACACAGCTCCTCCCAGGGGAGGAAGACGGGTCTTGCCATGTTTCTGTCTTTTGGTGGGCCCCTGCCAGGAAAGCAGTCACATAACCATGCAGTAGCTCATAGTTTATGGTAACACAGAGCAGAAAGCAGGCACCTAGACTCACTCTTTTCAGCTAGCTTCCCCGTTCCAGTCTGGGAAATCTGCTGCACTCAGGCACTCGTGTTCTTCTTGTGACCCTAGGGATTCTGAAACCATGCTGTCCCACCTGGGATTCTGACCCACTTCAGCTTTAAGTCAGGGATGTCCCCACTGCAGCAACTTCTAAAAGTTCTGATTTTGTGCTCTGTTACTTATAATACTTTGTGGTAGCCTATTCAAGCCAGCTCCCCCCTTCTATTGTATCCTCCAATATATCATCCCAGATTCAAGTCTCTGCACCTCCTACCTTCCAAAAAGTGATTTCTTTTCTATTTGTAGAATTTCTTTTCTCAGCATTTCTTTTCTCAGATCTCCCCTTGAGTTCACAGGTGTTCAGAATGATTTGATAACTATCTAGCTGAATTCCAGGGACCGACAATCTTAGCTTCCCCTACTCCTTTGCCATCTTAACTCCTCCCCCCATTTTTAAAAATGTGTTTGTACTTAAATGCCCATCAAATTAATATGGACTCTATTTACTTACGATGTTATATATAAACCTCATGGTAACCACATACCCCAAACCTATGTTAGATAGACAAAACATAAAGATAAAAAAAACTAAACAAAACATTATAGGCATTCATAAATCCCAAATAGATCAAGAGAAGAAAAAAAGGAACAAAGAAGAACTACAAAAACAACCAGAAAATAAATTTTATAAATGGCAATAAGTATATACCTATCAATAACTACTTTATATGTAAATGGCCTAAAAGCTCCAATCAAAATATATAGAGTAACAGAATGAGTAAAAAACAACCACCTATATGCTGCCAACAAAACATTCGCCTCAGACCTAAAGATATGTACAGACTAAAAATAAAGGGATGGAAAAACATTCACCATGCAAATGAAAGCAAAAAAAAAAAAAATCTGGGGTAGCAATACTTATATCTGACAAAATAGACATTAAAATGAAGACTATAATAAAAGATAAAGAAGGGCATTACCTAATGATACAGGGATCAATCAAACAAGAGGATATAATATTGCAAATATCTATGTACTGAATACTGGAGCACCTAGATACATAAAGCATATATTAACAAAGAGAAAATGGTAATACAATAATAAAAGATGACTTTAACACTCCATTTATATCAATGAATGTATCATCCAGATGGAAAATAAATAAGGAACAATATCTTTGAATGACACCCTGTACCAGATGGACCTAACAGATACATACAGAACATTCCATCCCAAAACAACAGAATACACATTTACGTGCATGTGGAAAATTCCCCAGAATTGATGATGTATTAAGTCATAAAACAAGTCTCAATAAATTTAAGAAGATTGAAATCATATCACAATGGTATGAAACTAGAAAAAAATAGCAAGAAAAAAGCAGGAAAAACACAAACACATAGAAACTAAACAACATAATACTAAATAACCAGTAGATCGCTGAAGCAAAAATAAATGAAGACAAATGAAAATGAAAATACAACAGTTCAAAATCTCTGAGACACAGTGAAAGTAATTATAAGAGGAAACTATATGGTGATATAGGCCTAGCTCAAAAAAACTCAAATAAATAACCTAGCCTTATGCCTAAAGGAACTGTAAAAAGAAGAACAAAGTCCAAGGTAAGTAGAATGAAGGAAACAATAAATATCAGAGCAGAAATAAATGATGTAGAGACTAAGAAAAAAAAAAAAAGAAAAGAAAAAAATCAATAATACCAAGAGCTGGTTCTTTGAAAAAATCAACAAAATTGATAAACCATTAGCCACACTCACCAAGGAAAAACTAAAAAAGACTCAAATAAATAGAATCAGAAACAAGAGAGAAGTAAAAACAGACACCACAGAAATACAAAGGATAATAAGGGACTACTATGAAAAATTATATGCCAACAAACTGGACAACCTAGAAAAGTGGATAAATTTGTAGAAACATACAATCTTCCTGAACTTAACTGAAAAGAAATAGAAAATCTGAGTAGACCATTTACAAGTAATGAAATTAAATCAGTAATCAAAAACTATCAAAAGTTAAAAATCCAGAACCAGATGACTTTACAGGTGAATTTTACCAGACATTTAAAAAAGAGTTAATACCTATTCTCTTCAAACTCTTCCAAAAAGTAGAGGAGGAAGGAAAGCATGTAAATGCATTCTATGAGAGCAGCATCACCCTGACACCAAAACCAGACAATACCACAAAAAAAGAAAACTATAGGCCAAAATCACTGATGAAAATAGATGCAAAATCCTGAACAAAATATAGCAAACCACATACAGCAGTACATTAAAAAGATCATTCACCATGATCAAGTGGAATTAATTCCTGGGATGCAAAGATGGTTCAATATTCACAACTTAATCAAGGTCATGCACCACATCAACAAAATGTAGGATAAGAATCATATGATCATCTCAATAAGTGTAAAAAAGGCATTTGACAAGATTTGACATCCATAAAAAAAAAAAAAGATTTGACATCCATTCATGTTAAAAACTCTGAACAAAATGGGGTTAGAAGAAATATACCTCAACATAATAAAGGCCATATATAAAAACCCCACAGCTAACATCATACTCAATGGTAAAAAACAGAGCTTTTCCTCTAAGGTCAGAAACAAGACAAGGATGTTCATTCTTGCACTTTTATTCAATATAGTACTAGAAGTCTTAGCTGCAGCAATGAGACAAGAAAAATAAATAAGAGGCATCCAAAATGGTGAAAAAGAAGTTATACTGTCACTGTTTGCAGATGACATGATACTATACAGAGAAAATCCTAAAGATTCCACCAAAAACTACTAGAAGTAACAAATTCAGTAAAGTGGCAGAATACAAATTAATACTAATAAATTGGTAGCATTCCTATACATTAACAATGAAGTTGCAGAAAAATAAATTAAAAAACCCACAATTTACAATTTCACCAAAAGGAAAAAACCTAGGAATAAATTTAACCAAAAAGGCAGAAGATCTATATTCTAAAACCTATAAAACACTGATGAAATTGATGATGACAGAAACAAATGGAAAGATATTCCATTCTCATGGATTAGAAGAATTGATATTGTCAAAATGTCCATATTACCCAGAGCAATCTACAGATTCAATGCAATCCCTATCAATACACCAACAGAATTTTTTGCAAAACTAAAACAAATAATACTAAAATTTGTATGGAACCACAGAAGACCGTGAATAGTGAAAGCAATTCCAAGAAACAAGAAAAAAGCTGGAGGTCCCACAATCCCAGATTTCAAGATACTCTACCTGTAGTAGGCAAAAACAATATGGTACTGGCACAAATATAGACACATAGATTAATAGGATAGGATAGAAACTCCAGAAATAAACCCACATTTATATGGTCACTCAATCTATGACAAAGGAGGTAAGAGTATACAATGAGGGAAAAGATGGTCTTTATAGTAAACGATGCTAGGAAAACTGGACAACTACATGTACAAGAATGAAACTGGACTACTTTCTAATATCACACACAAAAATTAACTCAAAATGGACTAAAGCCCTAAATGTGAGACCTGAAACCATAATAATTCTTAAATAGAACACGGGCAGTAACTTCTCTGACATTGGCCAGGGCAACATTTTTCTAGATGTGTCTTCTGAGGCAAGGGAAATAAAAGCAAAAATAAACTATCAGGACTACACAAAAATAAAAAGTTTTTGGGGCGCCTGGGTGGCTCAGAGGGTTAAAGCCTCTGCCTTCGGCTCAGGTCATGATCCCAGTGTCCTGGGATCAAGCCCCGCATCGGGGCTCATCTCCCGCATCTCCTTGGTGGGGAGCCTGCTTCCTCCTCTCTCTCTCTGCCTGCCTCTCTGCCTACTTGTGATCTCTCTCTGTCGAATGAATAAATAAACTCTTTAAAAAAAAAAAAAGTTTTTGCACAGCAAAGGAAGTCATCAACAGAATGCAATCTACTGAGTGGGGGAGAAGATGTTTGCAAATTATATATCTGATAAGGGGTTAATAGCCAAAATTTATAAAGAACTTGAACATTAAACATGAAAAATAAACTATCAAAAATAAAAACAAACAATCTGTTTTAAAAATGGACAGTGGACCTGAATAGGCATTTTTCCAAAGAAGACATACAGGTGGCCAACAGAGACATGAAAAGATGCTCATCACCAATCTTCAGGGAAATACAAATCAAAACCACAATGAATACCACCTCACACCTGTTAGAGTGGCTAAAATCAAGAAGATAAGAAACAACAAGTGTTGGTAAAGATATGGAGAAAAAGGAATCCTTGTGCACTGTTGGTAGGAATGTAAGTTGGTACAGCCATTGTGGAAAACAGTGTGGAGGTTCCTCAAAAAATTAAAAATAGAAATATCATATAATCCAATAATTCTACTATTGGGTATTTACCCAGGAAGAATGAAAACACTAACTTGAGAAGATATATGCATCCCTATGTTTATTGCAACATTATTTACAATAGCCAAGACATGGAATCAACTTAAGTGTCCATCAATAGATGAATAGGTAAGGAAACACACACACACACACACACACACACACACACTATGAAATATTACACTGCCATAAAAAAGGTGAGATCATGCCATTTGACACAACATAGATGGACCGAGAGGACATTATGCTAAGTGAAATAAGCCAGACTGAGAAAGGCGAATACCATATGATTCCACTTATAAATGGAATCTAAAGAAAGAAAATGAATAAATAAACAAAAACCAGAATGAGAACTATACATAGAACAAACTGACAGTTGTCACAGGGGAGGGGGGTGGGAGTCTGGGCAAAATGGGTGAAAGGGAAAGGGAGATATAGGTGTCTAGTTATGGATTGAGGAATAAAAATCAGAGCATGAGGAATATAGTCAGTGATATTGTAACAGTGATGGAATGGGACAGCCGGTAGCTAAACTTGTGGTGAACATAGGATAATATAGAAACTTGTCAAATCACCAAGTTGTACACCTGAACCTAATGTAACAATGTGTGTCAACTGCACTCAAGTATAATTAATAATAATAATAATAATAATAAAAGGAAGAGCAAGGACAGGAAGGACTGGAAGAAAACACAGGAAGATAGAGCTGAAGTGACTAGAACCCAGCAGGTGTCATTGATCAAGATGAGGCTAAACTCAGAATCTAGGAAAAGCTGGTCCAGCATTTCCTGAGCTCAGAGCTCAGGAAACATGGGCCAAGTTGGTGGATCAGGTGGCTGACAGGGAAGAAATTCTCATTTGACACCAAAGGAAATGGGCTTGAAATAAAAAAATAAATAAATAAATAAATAAATAAAAAACAAAGGATCCACTCTGTTTTTGAAAAACAAAGCCATGAAGAAGAGTCCGGGTCAAGCTTGGGATAGAACTAGAACATTCCAAAGTCTCTAGAAGAAAGGTTTGTGAACAGAAAGAAGGGGTAACTACAGGGAATTCCTGGAAGGGCTCCATTGCTGATTTACGCTGTGTTAAATGGCCTGAATCTTGAAAGATTCTGTACTTGAGATGTGTGTCTGATTTTTAGTTCCTCCTCCAAAGTTTACACCCACAGTAGTTGATACTTCATACACAACACTGAGGTAGATCCACAATAGCTGTCTAATGCCACTACTCAAAGGAGCTTACTTAAATCCAAAATTAATTAAAAATCAAATAAAATTTAAAATCCAGTTCCTTGGTCACACTAGCTGCATTTCTAGCCCTCAAGAGACCTGTGAGACCACCTATTGGACTGCACATATGCAGACTATTTATATCATCACAGGATATCCTACTGAACAGTACTGCTCTAAGGAAAAAAGATCAACAGAGGTCCTGAATCCAAAATTATCATCTGAGAGGGGAAAATGCCTCCTGAGGATTCCTGGGAGGATTCCCAAAATACAGGAATCCTGCAGGAAAGAAGATGCTTCCCTTCCTCAATGTATTTTCGAGTTGCCACAGTTTGTCACAGCATCCGACCCCCTTAGGTTCCCTCTGTCCTTTTTCCTGTTCTCCCCCTTTAATATTCTCGATTACAAAAAGGAGTGGGCAGACAGAATAAACAGAGTAAGAAACTGCATAGTCACATGAGCTGCGCTCTTTGAGGATGCATACAGCAGCAATTTTAGTGCTCATTGTTTGCTGCAGACTCAAAGCTCTGTGAGCGTACAGATCTTTTTCATGAATCCTTAGGGATCACTAACACTACCTTAAAAAATCTTGTGATTCTCCCAATATGTGTCCCTGGTAACCATAAATCAGTTATACAGTTACACGTTCCAATTTACTATCCTAGTTATAATCATTTAAACAACAGGATTTGCCATTGCTTCTTATTGAAAAATTGGTGGGCAGTCACCAGGATGGGGAAAACACATATACATAATGTTGATTATTCTGTGGTAAGAGAAACAGAAATGAGAATAATTACCAGGAAAAAAAAATAATATTTTCACTGACAGTTGAGGGCAGTTAGTTTCCCAGGGAGAAGTGCTGGTGGCAAAGGGCTTTACACAGGGAGGCCTTTGTCATTTTATGGATGCTCATCTGTCAACTGTCAGCATGTTTCAAAGGGACTCAGGCCATAATGTTTTCCTCTGCACCTTTCCCATCACGGTGGCCCAAATTTCCCTGACTAACCATCCGTCTTCCTATTTGCCTAGTCTGGTCACTTACAATGAGCAGGGATGTAGTGGTGATTCTGCAGCTGCAAAGAGTAAGGAAGAGGGGCGGGTGGCCTGAGGGGAAGGGTTGGAAGGAGGGGGCCGCTCAAAGAATTCGCTTAGCATCTCTATGGAAGCACTTCTGCCCAGGGAGGAGTTTTTTTGTCTATGCTGTTGTTCCTTAGGAAAAAAGGGTCGAGCCAAGTGTGAGGTTGGCAGGACAGAAGCAGGGGATGCAACAAGGCACAGTAAATCATAACACCCACACACCCACCCCCAAAGTTCTTAGGGCTCCACCCAAGCGGCAATGTCCTTCTGTAAAGTTCTAGGACGAAGTTAAGTGTAATTGTCTGAGACGTGATAGTACATGAGATCAGCTATGATGACTGTGAACCGTAAGTCACAATTCTATTTGTTCCATGGCAGCGTAAATACCATAAATATTTTTGGCAACTAAAATAGCAATAAACTATGAACATCTGTAGGTTCAAATTCTGTCTCATCCACATGCTTGATGGACCTTGGGGAAGCCCCTTGAGCTTTCTAAGTTTTTATTTCCTCTGTTCTGAAATAGAAGTTATAAAAATATTCATTCCATAGTTGAGGATTAAATGAGATAATGTAGGGAGAGAAACTCCTGAACCTTTTAATGTTGTTCTGACTGTTCTCCTTAATTCATTTTTCACTATCTCATTCTTGCTCAGTGTCCTTTTCATTGCTTATGCTGAAACAATCCTCACAGCCCCTTGCAGGCCTGGCTCTGCACCTCTGAAAGTTCCCACCCATGAGATGGGACAGACAACTAGAAAGACCAAACATTTCCCACCTCCTTCCTTCATTTCTCCTGGGAATTGTTCCCTTAAGCCCCTTTCCCGTTCTGAAGGGTATTTTTCCCATTGATTTTTTTTCCATTTTATTTTATTTTATTTATTTCTTTTCAGTGTTCCAATATTCATTGTTTATGCACCACACCCAGTGCTCCATGCAATACATGCCCTCCATAATACCCACCACCAGGCTCACCCAACCCCCCCACCCTCCTCCCTTCCAAAACCCTCGGTTTGTTTCTCAGAGTCCACAGTCTCTCATGGTTTTTAAGAAACTTTTATAGCTTATTAAATCTTCATTTATCTTGCATGTTATTCCCTGCCACCCCCCCATTTTCTCATTTAACGTATATGTTAGGGAGGTTTTATTGACATAAAATTTTTAATTCTGCACTACATATATCAATTTTTGCCTTTGCAATTTTTTTCTTCTGTTTTGTTTCTAAAGTCCTTTATCATCCTAAGATTCAATATCTATTTTTTTCTTTTCTTAAAAACATAACATTTAACCAACTTGTATCAAATTTTGGCTTTCAGTAACACAGAGTATGCTACTGTATGTTTTGTTTTAGGAAGTCAAAAAGCTAGACACTTGCATTCCCACATCCCAGACAATCAGTTTCAGGTAAAAGGCTGAAGCTTGGCCATTGGACTCTGCCATCCAGAGTCCTTGAGTTAGTGAGGTAAAGAACAGGAACAGCTTCAAATTCACTTCAGTGGTTAACACTCTATCTTGGGTCTGGGGTAGTCTGCTGTGGCATCCATTGTTTAGGGTCAGACTCTCCAGGCCAATCAGCTTAGTCCTGGGAGCAGACATGACTGGCCTGGATAATGACCTTGTGCTAATTAGAGCAAAATATCCCTCCAGGTGGACACAGGGCCTGGGTGGCACAGCTTGGCAAATAGATGGGGTTTTTGTGTGAAGACATATGACATTTTTTTTTCCTCTGGGTCAATGCGGCACATACAAGGACACATGGCTTGGTGAGCAGAAGATGAGTTGGACTTCCACCCCTAATTATCTCCTCAGCCAAATGTGTTTTGGCAGTAGACAGCCTGTTTAACCATAATGGGAGGTCCATTTCTCAAGATGGTTTCATGGGGTTCTCATTAATTTTGTGAGCTACCTAAAATCCTTACTAATAATTTTTTTTCAGCTTACATACAGAGTCAGTTTTTCTTATTTGTACCCCAAAACTGGATTGGTACAATGGTGACCTAGCTATATATATGTATGCATTTTTATTTATCAACTGATATATAACAAATTGTTAGTTAATAGACCTAGAAACATTTCTCTTAATACATCTATTTCTCATACTAATTCAAAATACCACCTTTAGAATAATATTATTTCTTTATACTCTCAGAAAGACGTACAGATTTTATTTCTGCCCCATTTATCTGTTTATTCTTGCACTAGCAAGTGCTCCTTTCTCAGTTGCTGTGTAGAAGCCCATCTACAGAGCTGACCTCTAAGACTGGAAATACAGATAGACTGATGCAGTGGAGAATGAAAACTGAGGCAGTTCCTGCCTGATTGTCTCCATTTCCTTTGAGAAATAGGAAGGTAGGTCAAGGATTCCTTGCAACTTATTCCTAAGCATAAGCAGCCTTTTCTGGGGACACCGTTAGGAGGTGCACAGAATGTGCAGATTCCTTTCTGAATGTGAATCCATTGAGCAGGGGTTTTACAGTCTTCACCATCGGGCATAGGACTTATAGCTGCTTAACAAAAATAAGAGAAATAGTTCTTCATGATAGTGTCTGAATTTGATATTTAAATAAAGCTAATTCTGAAATAGATGAGAAACATCATTAAACTCTCTGCCAATGTGCTGTCATATTAAATTTTAGCAACCTTCATGGCAGAAGAGAAGTCACAACCAAACCAAGTCATGTCCCAGGTACCATATGCCTTGGATTTTGGGCTTGAATGTGAGTGAGTTGTGGTATGAAACCTTTGTGTGTTCTCAGAGCCACTAAGCCCCCAGAGTATCACTGCATTTCCTTTTGCTAAAACAAAGTGAACATTGATTTTTCCAGGAAAAAAAAATAAGAGGGAGAGAAAAAACAAATAGGAAATGCTACTACCCATTTCCATCTACATTGATTGACCATTTCTTGAGCACACAAGCCCAGTCAGCCTAGTAGAGCATTTAAGAATACAGATACCAGAGAAGACTGCCTAGTTCGATCCTGGCTCAACCATATCTTAGTTCTGTGACCTTGGACACATCCTAGCTGTGTGTCTTGGTTTTCTTGTTTCTAAAATAAGTTGGTTTTGAAGCTGAATAAAGCTCTTAGAACAATGTCTTACACATAAATGCTATATAAATGCAACATAGCTGGGGCAGGAGGTATTGTCGATGCTACAACCTTAGATTCTATGAATAGGAACAAGCTATGCTCTAAGCTCTAAGAGCTCTGTGGAGACTCCTGACTACTGATTTTCACAAATAACCTGTTCTGTGATACCCTGAGAATGGGAACCTTCCCAGTGGGCTAATGCAGGGGTAGGCTTTATTGGTCCACTTTTAAACCACTATTGTAGGATCTGAATGGATGCCCTAGAGACTACTAGACATAGCGGTTCTTCTGTGATTAAAAACAAAACAAACAAAAAAAAACCTATAAATTGTGATGACACAATTTTAGGATCACAAACTAGACGTGGTCTTAATTGAAAACTGGCCTTGTTATCTATGAATTGCTAGAAAGAAGAGCTAAAGATCAATTCATCCAAAATCAAAATCATTATTGTTGGCGAGCTCACCTCAGCTTTAATCTGACCATCCTCTGTAGCAGCTCACTTCATTTAGAAAAATGAGAAGAAATGTGTCACTCATTTTGCAGAAGGCACAAGAATTCACACAAAAGTGCAAAAGAAATGACATTGATGTGAGTGTTTTACTGAGATTTTTTAATGGTCAAGGTAGAAAAATCTGTTATGTAAATTGTCCAATTAAAATTCTCACCAGCCACACTCAATAGCAGAGGACATCGTCTTCATTATTGGTTCTGTGCATTCAGGTAGATTTAAAGAATTACTTCCTGATGAGAATCTTGGCCCTGCCTTGGGTCCTCTCTACTCATCTTCACAGGAAGATGAAATGGTCTCTATCCAAGGCTGCTCAGCTTTTATTTATTCTCTCTTCAGTATTCTCGGCTTTTAAAGTATGCAGCTCTGTACTTACCTTGCCACATAAAATAACTGCACTCCAAGGACATGTTAGGAAATATATTCTCAAAATCACTGCCAATCAATAGTTATTTAAGTCTCTTGAAGGCAAAAATATTAGTCCCGTTGATTTAAACTCCTAGTATTTCTCAAATCCATTCTCCTCTTCATTTCCATCGCAACACTGTACTTTCAGTCACTGTGATCTTTTGTATCACAAGAGCCTTCTAACTTTACTCCTCATATTTATTCTTATCCTAACCTCTGCAGGCTCTGCCCCCTCACCCTGAACTAATACACACACACACACACACACTCACCCCTGTTTCAAAGCCTTCGCACTGGCTTTAGGTTAAAATCTAAATTCCTCATTCAGTACTATGAGGTGCAGCACAGTCCATCCTCCATCCATCTCTAGTCTTGTCTTACAAAACTCTTCTGCCCTCCTGCCTCCACCCCCACTGATCTTCTCTCTCTCCCCTCAGGGGTACCCAAATTCTACGTCATGTAGAATGTGCTGTTGCATGTGCTGTTTTCACTGCAGATTGCTTTTGTACCCCTCCCCTCTCTTCCACTCCCACTATCCTCTCTTTTCCTCTTGATATGACAACCTCCACCCATGCCTGGATAAATCCTACTCTATCATTAACTTTCTAGATGTTTCCCTTAGCATACTTGTCATAGTTAATAATTATATTTCCATTTTTGAGATTATTTGTTAAACATCTGTCATCTTTCTCCCCAAATAAAAACAGATGCTAACATTACTTGAAGGATTCTCTTCCCTGAATTTAGCATTGTGCTTTGCAGAGAATAAGTATTTAATTAATGTGAGGGAAGAAAATGATTGCCACAACAGTATGCAGTTCTCCATTATTCTAGATATTTCAGAATTTATCTTCAGATAAAGTCAATTAATAAGAAATATACATACCTGGATCCCTAGACATTTCCTTACCACACCCACCCACTATATAATTAACTTACATGTGCCTTAGAATGATTTTATCAGTTTATAATGGAAGATGTTATAAGAGATAATCTTATGAAACAAGTATTTAATCTAAAGCAAATTAAAGACATTATCCATTCTATGAGGATCCACAGGGCACATGTCTCTCCAAAATAGTCATGCTTCTTCGGAGCTACTGGTTGGTTTTTGTCTTACAAACACTACAAAAAGCATAATTAATGGTTTCTTATTCTTTAAACAAATTGGTGGCCCTTCTTTGGCAAATGTATACAATTTCATGACATACTTTTTATATGCTAATCTTATTACTTGTAACACCTTATTTTCTTACACTTTTTATTTTGCCTCAACTTTCTCACCTCTTGTGAATTTATTTGTGTTATCATATGCATCTTCATAAACCATCTTATATTCATTCTGGAATATGGTAAGGCATAAATAAACAAGAAATGTATAATATATGCTTCTCAGCAACACTTCTGTGCATTTCCCTGGAGGCACAAAACAATTGTGAAAATAAGGCCAACGAGTTCTTTTGAGTTTCCTCTACAGTCACAGAGAATCACTTAGGGCTCACTGAAACTGCTCCCTAGATGGAGTCAAGTTGCTTTTTTAGTAATTCCACTCATAAATACACATTGGCTGTCTAGTAGAACACTTGAAATCTTGATAATCAAAAGCTTATTGTATGTTTGAGAAGCTTGAAAAGGAAATTGAAGTTAATACCAAGGGAGAATAGAATAAAGTTAGCTGTTTTCCTTCAAAACCAGCAGGAGGTCATCAAAAGTATAATGTAATGCACAACTTTTAACTTCAACCTTTTTTGCTTTTCTTCTTTTTTGTTTTGCATTTACAGTAGTAAGGTTACTCTACCATACATAATTAACTTGCTATCTACAGTAGAAGAAAAATCCAGAGTTGTACGGGTGCTTTATGATTGAACAATAGGCATGTTTGGCATCGTAAATTTCTTATTTGCAAAGCTATCAGAAGTAAAAAAGTTAAGGACTTAATATAATCATACCTATGCCTAGTTATTTATCTCTCCCCCAACACACATCCAACATACAATCGTGAAATAGAAACAGAATCACTGTAGTAAAAAAGAGTCATTTAGCAAAAAAGAAAATGGAAAACAATAGTCACTGGCCCATAGCAGCAAGAACTGGGCAAAACTCATAAAGAATTTTTTTAGCCCACCTGGCTGCCTTTCCTTGTACTTATGAAGTTCTTCTTTGATCTTTGTCCTCTGTGGTCCCTGGTTCTACACTCTGGGACTTCCTTTTCTTCCATTTTCCTCCATGAGCCCATCTGACATGGGCATGGGAGTTAGGCCCTTTTAGGGGGGTTCACAGTTTTTGTATTCTGCTTCTTGCTGGCACAGGTTTTAGAGCCCAGGGATTATGTTAGGGACTGGACAGACTTTTGTAGGCTGAGTTTACAGTTTCTCTAGTCATACAATCCCCTCAGAAACTTAATAGGCTTCTGATCTCTTTGTGTCCAATCTGTTCCATGGGTGGGTAATCCTGGCCAAAGATCTGGTCTTTTAATATAAAAGTTCTCAGTCTTACTTTCCTATGTGATTCCTCCTTTCTCTTTCACCTAAATAAAGTATGGCTTCCTTGCAGCCATCTGAAGACAACCTCCCTAAATTGATATGTGCCTCTGAAGTGACTCCTGTTTCTTGCAGAGAGCAGTTATCAGAAGTTTGTTAGAAACTGTGTTGGGGCAGAGTCCTATCTGTGGTTCGGCAGTCCTTGCTTTATACCACTCCATTCAGAATACAAATGCAGTTAGATTTGTCATCCTGGCAAGACCCCGAATTACTGGGCCCTTGGCAATTTGTAGGCCACAAGCCAAGAATGTTCATTTCTACTTCTATCTGCAGATAAGCTAGCTCTGGCCTGAGTTTATCTTTCTCCTTTGGGATTATGCTGAAAGTGACATGAAGTGGCCAACACACACCAACATTCTGCATTTTCTCTATAGTGCCAATCAGCACATGGTTTGCTTTCCAAAGTGCTGCTGGAAATGATTTAACAGAATGTTTCCCAACATTTTATTAAACCTTTTACTATCCTACCAAATTTACTAATCCAATGACTCACTTTGGATCTATTTACTTGCAATATCCCTTGGCCAGATACCAAATTCTAAATCACTTAGGATTAGGTTTAGTTGAGAGAGACAGAAATCCCAAAATAACCCATATTAAATAATATGTTATGGGTGCTCCCCCGTATCTGTGGGAAACACATTCCAAGACCCCCAGTGGATGCCTCAAACCCCAGGTAGTATTGAACACTGTATGTACTGTTTCTACTATACGTACATATCTATGACAAAGTTTAATATATAATTAGGCACCGTAAGAGATTAACACGTACCTAATAATAAAATAAAACTATCGTAGTGGTATACTTTAATAAAAGTTATGTAAATGTGATCTTTTTGCCCTCTCTCTCAAAATATTTTATCATATTATATTCACTGTCCTCTTCTTATGCTAACATGAGATAGCGGAATGGCTGCATGATGAGATGAAGTAAGGGAAATGATGTATGCTTTGTGATGTAGCATTAGGCTACCATTGTCCTGATAATATGTTAAGAGGATTGTCTGCTTCTGGACCATGGTTGACCAAGGGTAAATGAAATTGCACAGAGTGAAACTCTGGATAAGGGAAGTCTAAGTATATAGTTTACTCACATGTGAACAATACACAATAAACAGTCCAGGCTAGAATTGTGCTTCTGTTCCTAAATACTTAAAGGCTCTGGCTTTGTTACCAACCACAGAGTTTTCCCTGGATGTTGCCCTATTTTCATGGCCCATAACAGAGTCCCTGGGTCAAATTCACAATCCAAGCAGCTGCCACTTTTAGCAAAGTTCCACAGGGGTGAGTAAGAAATGAAGAAAGACATGTCCCATATCTAAAGTTGGCACAGGTCATTAGTCTTTATTTTGGGTTGCCATGAACTTAGCTAAAAATCAGGGGTTCTGTTTATTAGAGAAAATAATGAGACTGGGTTTTGGGAGGTAAAAAGAATAATCACTCACAATTGAATAAATTGGAGAATAATAGAGATCAAACACTGGGATGGCACTAGACTTGGAAGCTGCATTTCAAGCAGTGTCCTGTGTGCCTTTGCACAAGAGTCTGGTGGAGGGGCAGGACAGTCATAGGGCTGGACAAGCAGTTGTGCATGAGTTCAGGAATTAGAGACTAAAAAAGCAGACTGGTTGGATGTGCCATCTAGTGGGGACAAGTCTCAGAGAGTTAATGGAAAGCCTGATGGGATTCACCAAATTGTTATGTAATGTGAAAATGAAAGATGCTGCCTGAAAAAGCCTATTAAGAAGCTCTCAACAGCTTGGAAAACAGTAGTGTTTCTTTTAGCAGAAAGTTGACTTTGGAAGAGAATGGAAGATTTAGGAATACTAGAATGGAGTGGTGGATTGTTTTCTCTGAAAATAAAAAAATAAGTTGGAGGAAAGAAAATGTGCTGACCTGGTCAAGAGGTTAAATGGAGCTTGAGAATAAAGATCAGACAAAGCTAAAATTCCAGGCATTTGGAGGACAATATGAGAGGAAGGACCATACCTCCTATGGTGTGGAGGAGGATATATTTTGAAAGACTTAGAAATGGACTTAATATTTTGATTTAAATTGTGTATATGATCTTATAGGCATTCTCATGGCCTGTAGGTTTTTGGGTAATGACATATCAGGTTACTGGAAAAGTTTACTTTCCTCAAACTGATATGATAGAGTGACAGGGGAGTAACTATATATGACAACAGTGAGATCGAAATCCACACACCTGATAGTAGCAGCTCTATATCAGCCTCTTTAAGAAACAAGAAGAGAAACAGAAGGCTGAAGAAATGAGACACAGATCAATGGCTCCAAAACCTGACTAGATTTAGGGGACCTTATAAAAGGACTGATTTTAGAGCCTCCCAGATGGACTGCCAGATCTTCCATTCTAGTACCCAGGACTCAAGAATCTGTATTTATAACTTAAACAACCACTCTCAGACTATTCAGTCTAGAACTGGCATTTGGGAACTACTGCTATAGACACTCAGTGACAGGTTTGTTAACAACTTTCCAAACCACTTTGCAAATCACAAAACTGGCACAGAGAGAAAGCCATGCAGAGTGGGGAGCAGGACATAGCCAACATCATCTGCACATTTCATTCTGATGAAGCAGAGCATCTGATACTTTCTGTACTTACCTCGACACCTCAATAGGAAGGCTACCTCCTTGAATACTGAATGAATGTTGAGGAAGAGATGAGGACAATGTGTACCTGGACTTAATTCTGAAGAACAAGCAGAATGGCAGTGCATGACAACACCTTGCAGAATGTGCCCTTGAGACACTCACAGACTTGGAGTAGCAGAGCTCTCCCACTCCCAAGCCTTGAGAAGCAAGAACAGGGATAAATCACCAAACCCAGGAGGAAAAGGACACCTAGAGAGGACACCTTACTAGGAGTAGGGTCTTTCCAACTAAAACACTGCCATCCTTTGAGACCTCACAGGAAGGGGACAGAGGTATAAATACTCAAACCTCATTTTCCTGTCTCTTTCTAATCTCCTATCCAGGCCCCTCTCATTTGCTGAATCTAAAGGAAATCAGAGGGCTCAGAAGCCTGCAATATGACCCATCCTGGAGAGAAGAAGAGGGTAAGGGTGTACCTGGAGAAGTACATGAAGATTTCAGGGGAACCGAATGCATAGGAACTAGCCTAGTCCCAGTACTACAAATTTGTGTGACCATTCGATCACATCTGTCCCCTACCCCTCAACCTAGTTCAGAAAAATCTCTTATGGAAGCATCATCTCCATTCATAAAGATGAAGCTAGTCTGGCTAAAGAAAAGAACAAGTTATAAAAAGGAAGTGGAAATTCTAAGGCAGGAAACATAGGCATACCTGTTACTACAAACACATTCATTTAAAATGGACCCCTTATTTATTCCTTCTTTCAGTGGTGTCTGGCTAGCAGATCACAATCAGTGTACTCTGGGGCAGATGAGGTGAACTTCATCTCAAAGAATAAATGATGGTTGAAATGCATGGCAAATACAGGAGTCTAGGTTAGGCTCATTTATTCATTTGGGGTTCAACCTTTCTTTTGACATCCAGGCATTAATCTAAAGCAGAAAGGAGTAGAAAGAATTTATTTCAGTTTTATTTGCTGGTGTCTCCTTAAAGTAATGCCTGCAGTTGTTATGTTGATAAGCAATTGGTTTTGGTCAGTTCTAACTTGGGAAGGACAGAGTATATAGGTAGAGTGAGAATTTATGGCATCTGAAAGTTGGGCATAAGGGGTTTCACGGAGATTAGCCAAACCAAAGGTTATAAGAGGTTTACATGAGTTGTATATTCTATTTCTCTGGATTCTGGAAGAATAAGTCACTGTAACTGTACTGATCTTGAACTAAATATCCCAAAATTTCCAGATGGCATGGCCAGCAGAATTAGGTTGTGACATGGGATAAGTATCAGAGATTTTCAAAAGGCACTTCTTTGAGTTTTCCCTTACAAAGGATCAACAAATCCTGTCTCCTCAGATTCACTAGTACTCTTTTTATCTGTTCTTATCACAGTGCTGGATACATAGTAAAAAATCAATAAGTTCTTTTCTGTTTGATTAAAATTTGCCAATGTACAAACACAATTCTCTGTCAATATTTATTCAACAAATATATATTAATTCCTACAAATATATATTAATTCCTGTGCCAGGCCAGCCACTAGAGATAACAGAAAAAATAAACATGGTCTCCCCTCTCAAGGGGCTTGTATTCTAGTGGGGGAACCTGGTGTTAATTAAATAATCATGAAAATAAATACATAATCACAAACTGTGATACAAGCCATGAAAGAAAACTAGAAACTTTGAGTGGTTTTAACGGGAGCTTGTAATCGGGTTTAAAGATCAAGAATATCTTCTCCATGGAAATGGTATTTCAGCCAAGATGTAAAGGTAAGTAGGAATGAACTACTTGAAGGAAGGGAGTGTTCCAGACTAAACCAGACTAAACAAACAAAAAATCTGGAAGGACAGGGTGCATTCTAGAAGATGAGCACTGCAAGAAACAAAGAGGAGTAGTATAAGATGAAGTCAGAGAGGTGGGTAGCAACCAGATCAGAAAGAACTTTATGGTCATACTATTTGCTTTAAGAGTCTTCCTACTTTAAGAGTAATTGAAAATAATAACCAGAAGAGGATCATAGTTTAAGCTATTTTTAAAAACATCACTTTGAGAAATGGATAGAGGACAGCACCAAAGGATGCTGTCCAGGGAAGAGATAATATTAGTTTGGACTAGAGTGATAGGGGCTAAAACAGATGGAAGTGAAGAAATTCAAAAAATATTTAGAAGTCTACATTGGTAGGACTTGCCACTTTATCAGGTGTGTGTGTGTGTGTGTGTGTGTGTGTGTGTGTGTGTTTGCTTGTGTGAGAGATAATAAAGAAAGCTGTCAAGGATAACAATTCTAGTTTCCTGCTTTAGTAGATGAATGAATAGTAGCACTGTGATTTCTTGAGATAGCACTGGTAGATGACAAGATTTAGAGGAAATATCATGAGTTAAGTGTTAGGTATGTGTACTCTGAGGTGCCTTGGAGACATCCAAGTAGAGAGGCTGAAATGGCAGCTGGAGCTCAGTGGAAAGACCTGGTAAGGATTGAAAGAACTGTAAGTTGTCTTGCACAATAACAATTCCTAACTCTTTTCTTTTTTGCACTCATACTATACAAGCTGGATAAGCAGCCCTCTGTTTCTTTGTCTCTTGTATGTAGTGATGGTCATGTGAAAAAGATCTGGTCAATGTGACATAGGATTGAGTTTGTTCAGGCATTGTCAGGAAACCTTTGCTCCCTGAAACATATACTACCTCACCTCTACCTTATTCTATCTCTTTCAATATAGATATAATGGGGCTGGAGCTTCAGCAGCTATATCGTTGCCATGAGAGGAAATGCAGGAGAGTCATAAAGACTTCAGCAATAATGTCATTGAACAGCTGAAACATGCCAGCAAAAGCTACCTCCAGACTTTATGAAACAAAAACAAAACTATACTCATTTGAGCCACACCTTTTCTTATTACTTACAGAAAAAATCATTTCTGACTGATGATATTGGTTGAGTTTTAAATTTGACAATCATATAGATGATGAGTAGAGTCAGAAGCCAGAAGAAGTCTCCACACTGATCTGAGGAAATCCAACCATGAAAGTCTGGCTACAAAACAACAAGCAAGAACAGGGTACTAAGAGTGTCAAAACATGTAAGAAGACAACCAGAAGAGTGTTTAAAACAAAGAAGATGCGTTATAAGATCTTGGAAGATAGAAGAAGATGTTATAAAAAGAATGAGTGATCAGTGGTATAAGATGCTGCTCTAAGCTGACTCCTAAAATATCTACTGGACTTAGTGACATATAAGTCACTGGTGACTATGATGAGAGTTATCACAGTGGAATTAGTGGAGTGGGTTAAATGGAAAGAGTAGGCCACGAAAGGGAAATAAGAGATACAAATAACTCTTTTGAGAGCTTGGGCTGCAAAAGAAGAAAGAGTGCAGTTGGTTTCTGTTTTGTTTTTTCAAATGGAAGAGATCGAGAAAGTTTAAATGTATGGGTATAGGATCATCCAGAACAGATGAGGAAACAGAAAAGAAAAAGGTTATTGATAGTATGAGATTCCCAAGAGGGTGAGGCCAATTGGAGATCATAGCAGATATAGAAGGATTGGTTTTAAAATGTAAAAAAATATGGACTCATAGAGTCAGGTAAAATTTGATCAATGAGATATCCTAAACATAGTCAAGTTCTTAGAGGTGATCTTAGAGCTGATGACCATTGCTTTCTGGATGTACTGATTATGTAATTTACAATATTAAAGAAAGAGCCTCCATGGAAATATGGAGAGCTCCTGTGGTGATCTGGGATATTGTGGGACAAAGAGAGCAAACCCACTTTGCAGTTGCCCCATGGAGTGACTTTTATTATGTGGTGGATATATCTTATTATAGGATCTAGCTCTTAAATCTTACTTTAGTGGGTATATCATATTCTAGGATATAATACCCAGTATTACCAATAGAGTAGATAACAGTCTAGAATCTAACTCTTAGTCTTGGTGAGTATGATGATCAGTTGTATATGTCAACTTAGCCAAGCTACAGTCCCCAGTTATTCAAACACTAATATAGGTGTCTCTGTGAAATTTTACAGATATGATTAAAGTTCATAACTGGTTGATTTTAAGTAAGGGAGAGTATCCTACACAGTCTAGATGGACCTGATCTGATCAGTTGAAAGACCCTGAGAGCAGAGTTGAGGCTCCCCTGGACGAAAGAAGAAATTCTGTCTGTGGGCAGCTGCTTCAACTCATGCTCTAGAGTTCCAGCCTGCCCACCTGATAGCTTGCCCTATGGATTTCAGATTTGTTTAGCTGGACCCACAATTGTGCAACCAATTTCCTGCAACAAATCTTTTAATACATACATTTTCTTAAAAAAAAGAAAAAAAGGATTTATTTATTTATTTGAGAGAAAGAAAGAATGAGAGAGTTGGGGCAGGGCAGAGGGAGAGAGAGAGAATCTCAAGCAGCCTCCATGCTGAGTGGAGCCTGATGCAGGGCTCAATCCCAGGACCCCAAGATCATGACCTGAGCAGAAGTCAAGAGTTGGCTGCTTAACCCACTGAGCCTCCCAAGTGCTCCAATATATATCTTTTCTTTTCTGGTTCTGTTTCCCTTGTTGAATCCTAACTGATATAGCCCACAGTATTACAAAGAGCTTATTTGTTAGAAATACCAAGGGTGGGCTTGACTCTCAAAGGCAGACCATTGAAATGGTTAACTGAAACACCAGAAATATTCAAAGTCCATGTGATTGGCACATTGTCCTCCCACAGCCACACTCACATCATCAGAAGACCTACAGAGTCAAACATGGAAGCAGGAACAGTTGAATACCAACCTACATCAGGCTGAGAGGGCCTATCCACCCATTTTGCCATAGAGACCCCTTCTTGCCAGAAGAAGCTGAAATAAAGTCCCCTTGATAAAGCTCTCTCCCCACAAGGGTGTTAGGACAGCCATTAACAATACTTGCCTCCCTGACTTGCCCTTTTCTAATGGCTTCTTTTTCATAGTTTGATACTGATATGTTCAATCCAATTCGATCTCACTGGCCTGGGTCTCTTTCTACCTACTTCCATTAGTCCTTGCACATCTCTCTGATCCCATTCTGTGTCAATGTGACAAACTAGCTCTCAGAAGGCAGTGAATTCCCCCTATTTTGTGAAAGCTCACCAAAAGCTTTTATGAAATTAGCACTACTATCCTGGACAGAGGGTTTGGGGCAGCTGGGGAATATGCTTTCCTAGTCCAGAAAGTGGCAAAATAGACTGAGGCTCTCAGACTGACCCGTTCATCATCAAGAAAGTAGTTAGACTCCATTTCACAATGTGTATACCTACTTTCAACTTTCCCCTTTAATATCAGTGTTTACAACATGCCAATCTCTTTGCTGAAGGCCTTGTATACATTAGTTTCTATAATAATTATAACAAATTTATGAGCTGATCTTTGGAATATAGATGAGAAGTCAAGGCTCTTACACAAGTTGCCCAATATTACATAACTAGTAAAACATAGGAATTGGGTCTGGGGCCAGGCCTCCTGAACCCAATGTGGTGCCCTCCCTCACAGCACTGTTTATATCTGTTCCTTTAGCAATTAGCTATGTCTACTGTGAGGCAACATGGAATCAGAAAATTGTTTTTTTAATACTAAGGCAGATTTCCTTCTGGTCTCCTTTGTAATCTGATATGCTTATGTTAAACACTGTTTTCATTTCTGGTCTCTCTTTTTCTATAGTACATGATTACATGATGTTAAATCTATTTTTTTTCTTTCTTGAGACCAAATGTATATCAGTTCTAATTTCTTATCTTCCTCTTCTTCACCTATATCCCTATTCACTCCTACAAATTCAAAAGATGATGTGTGATACTTTGAGTTTCAAATCATTTATCAGCATCTAAATTTGTAAATTTTAAAAAATCACAATTTTGTTGCTATTTGTTGACATTCTGCTTTAAAAATCGCTTTAAAATTATAAAGTATATTTATTATATCTGAAGAAATTTCATATACATTATTTTGTATGATCCTTAGAGTATCTTTAGGAACTCAGTAAGATAGATATTATTGTCATTTTTCAGACCAAAAAACTGAAACATAAAATTTAGGTAATTTTTCCTTTTCTGTCAAAATAGATTAGATGTATGTAAGTTTACTTCGTAATACCTACTAGGGCTAACTCACTGAATTCATACAATTGAACAGAAGGAAACTTAATGGAGAAATCAAGTCATCCAATCTCACAGCAGTGAGAACAAACAAATAAAATTAGTGTGACTAGTCTCTAAAAGGAAAATGTTAATTCTTCAATTTGACCAGTCTGTTCTTGGCTTAACCAGATGATACTAGCCCTAAATTGCCATAATTGAAGTACTCCATTTGACCTTAATTCTTGGATTTTTCTGCATACTTTTGTGAAGGTAGGGATAGATGAAGAAAATTTAGTATGCATGTATTTTTCAAAAATTGTCATATATTTTTGCCAGAAAACAAAACCAGGTAAAGGCATATTCTAGAATTCCCCATAAGTTTCATTTTATTCTTTATGTTTCCTCCTTCTCTCTTCCTGCCTAACTAGCCCCCACAATTCCACACACACTCATACACACTCTCTCACACACACATATCCGCATGCTCCATAAATAACTCAGCTGCTCTACAAGCACTAAAGGATATTAGTATAGCTCATTGACTTTCTTGGGTATGCTTTCCTCTCCTTGCCATTGAGTCTTCTTTGCTGATGAAAAGAAAAGACATTTATTTTCCTCAGATCCACCTATTGAGGGCTTTTATTTAAAAACACCATTAAGGACACCAAGTGTCTAGGACAATCATGTACAGTTAACCACCGGCTGCACAACATTCAGATTTTAAAACAGCCATCTTCTAAGCAATTTGACTAAAATTTCATGCTTATGGGGAGCCTTCCAACTCTGTGCTGGGCTTCTTCACTCGTTTAGGTTTAGATGTGAGCGTATCTCTGAGGGAATGTGTCTTCATATGCTTGTGCATCCGCACTTTCGTAGTAATGTGTGCATGGCATTATTGAGGCCACAAAGCTACTTAACCTGTTGTGATCCATTATCTTGAAACTGCTTCAAAAACAAATTTTTAGAGTTTTTGCCTTTGGAAATTAAAAAAAAAAAGAAGAGGAAGAAGCTGCAACTAAAGAAGGAAGAAAGAAAAGAGTAATGAAAGGGAAGTCGTTATTTCTTCAATCTGATCCGGATATCCAATCTTTAAAAAAAAAGTTCTCAAACCCTAAGCCCAACAACCAAGAAAAACTCCCAAGAATACAATAGATATTTTAAGCTGAAAGTGTTCCAGATCCCTCTGACAAAGAGCCTCCCGAGGATTACAATGCAGTCAATGTTGCTTTAATTAAATTTAATGCTGTGTGAAATGCACTCCAAGAAACTTTGATGAATGACTGGGGCAATTCACGGAGCTCACTAAAGGGCATCCAGCCCTTGCCGGGGTGTCAAGCCACGATGAATTGGTTAGTACAGGCATGTTTATAGACTGCCTCGGGAACCTTGTATCTGTGTGGTAATGTCAGAGATAATGTTATGATTCGCTGGACCTGAGGGGGCTTTGATGACACGGTTAATGAGATGTCCCAGAGAGCATCCCAGCAGGTTGTGCTCAGACCTCCCACATCAAACGAGGCAGGCTTGCCCCTCCAGAGCTGCTGCCCTCCAAATCCCTCAGCTGGCCTTTTCTTTCCTTAGGGTCTTTCCTTGCTTTTCTTTTTTCTTTCCTTTTCTCTCACTTTTTTTTTTTTTTTCTTCTTAGTCAACATTCACTTTGTGTGGCTGTTGAAATTCAAAAGTTGTTAGTTTTTAATTTGGCTTCTTGTTGACCTGATAGTGAACAAAAGGTTTTCTGGGGTTGTGTAGAAACTGGAAGGGGGAAAAGGATGCCAGGAAAGGGTAAAGAAAAAAGAAAATAACCCTAGTCTAGAAAGATAATGCACAAAAACCATGCTACTAAAAAAATAAAGTAAAATAAAATGGTTTTGTTCTTGTGGACTTTGGTGATATAATTTTGTCATATTGTTGGAGGCTAAATAGGAGAACTGAAACTTCATTTGATTTACTCACTCTAAAAGAAGAAAAATTCAGAAAATCCATTGATAAAAATGAAAAATTTGTTAGCCAAGGCAAGCATATAAGCAAGTAATTCATTTATGATTATAAGGGACACAGTTGTATTTCTAACAGTTTTTCTCCTCATCATGTACCGTGGGTGGAAAAAAATCCTGCTGGGAATTGAAGAAAGTAATGGTGGCTAGTAAATAAACATGCTTGGAATATATCTATCTCTGCAAAAGTCCCCAGACAGGAAATGAACAGACAGTATTAACTCATTAAAGAGGATATGCATAGCATTGAAGGGGTAACAGAACTGTATCAAATAACCTTTCCTGAGAAAGAAAATTGTTTTGTTTATTTTATACTTTAAAGACATTCCAAAATATTTGCCTGTCTAAATGTAGCCAAATATTTCCTCCTTGGGGAGGAAGCTGTCTTTATCATTAATATTTTAATATCTTTTCATAGACAAACAGAACTATGACTCCAACCTTTAAATTTCATAAATATACTTGCTACTATTACTTTTCATATTTCTACAGAAATCACTTGAAAATTCTTAAGAAAAACAAACAACAGAAATATTTCACATTTTTCTGTTGTACTCTTCCTTAATTTTTTATAAGAACTACTGAAATATTCTTCATTCTTTACTGCTAAAAGGTGCTTGATCCAGATAGAAAGCCTCTTAGGGTAAGTGAGATTTATTTAAAAATATTCTTGCTTTTGCCTAATAACACTATAATGAGGTCAAAATTAAATCACAGGAACAAAAGGGCTATACATGGTTTGCTTGGCTGTTTGCTAAACAGAACAGAAAAGAAGCAAGAAGCTAATATATTTTAAAATAAGTCTAGCTCCAAGATGGTGTGATGAAATAATCTTTGTAGTCATTAAGGTTAAATTAGTATTTCCTGTAACTGGAACCTTTCCCATAATTATAATAAAAGGGCAGAAGATCTCAGCTAGATGAGAAATGTCTATCTCAGTTGTAAGTTGGAGAGTTATGTTTTAGGTGAAATGGTATTATTTATTACAAAGTTGAAGTTTGGGTTGTTAAAAAAATAAACAACTCCTTAGTAAATAAAATTATTTCAAAATATTAAATATTCCTTAAAATGAAGAAGAAGAATTAAATTTAAGTGATTAAAAGGGAGGGATATTTAATAGCAGAACTGGAGGTAAATGTGATGCCTCTTTTCTTTATAAGTATCTTTATAAAGTGTGTTTGCTTGTTAATACATCTATGCCAGGCTCAAAGTCCCCAAAAAGACAAACTACCTGTGTGCTTAAACTTAGCATAGAGTGTCAGACAGTGTCAGGACATTTTCTTTTTGCAAGTGACCGAAACCCAACTCAACCTGGTTTAAATAAACTTTTAAAAAAGGAAATATATTGGCTTATTTTAGTGCAAAGTCTAGAGAGATATGTGCCATCAGGTGGGACTGCATTCAGATTTCAAGCAGTATCCTTAGATTTAGCTCTCTCTGCGGTCCTCTGCAGATGCCATCTGTAGTTCCACATGATCACAAGAAACCTGCGATTGTTACTGCCTCATATTTTTTCAGATTCAAGTCAAATGGATAGTCAGACTTGAGATTCACTCTAATTTCAAGAGCATTCATCATGTGCTCAGCCCTAATCATCATGTGCCCACTATAATCCAGTGCATAAGTTGACTTTGGACTGGACTATATTCCCCACCTCTGGTGCTTCGAGTAGCATCCCACACAGAGTACCTGGACTAAAATAGGGGGAGTATATACCCAAATAAAGAATGACACTCTGGGGCGCCTGGGTGGCTCAGTGGGTTAAAGCCTCTGCCTTCAACTCAGGTCGTGATCCCAGGGTCCTGGGATCGAGCCCCACATCGGGCTCTCTGGGCAGCGGGGAGCCTGCTTCCCCTTCTCTCTCTCTCTGCCTGCCTCTCTGCCTACTTGTGATCTCTGTCTGTCAAATAAATAAATAAAATCTTCAAAAAAAAAAAAAAGAATGACACTCTGCTGCTGAACTAAGAGGAGTTCTGTGATAAAGAGACAAATAAATATTGAGTCCAATATGCCATATCTCACCATTCTTGCAGGAAATATTCCACCCTTTTTACAATTCGAGAAGTCTACCCATATAGGTCTGGAATGAGTGTAATAAAAGATAAAGAGGCTATGTCTCCTGAAGATGGAGTTAAGAGTGCGGACCAATTGTCTAACATATTAAATACCTAAGTACAATTTTACAAATACTCCTTGCAATTACAAAGAACATCAAAAGTGGGAAAGGAAGCACCTGGTGATGTTGTTATCATAGGAAAATCTAGGTTTAGCTCATCAGCATCTGTTCCATTCTGTGCATGTTCTTTTGAGTTTTAGGTGGTTAAAACCTCCTTTAAGAAAAGAACTAGGAAGAAAAGAACCAGGTAGTTGGGCCTGGGTCCTACTGGGGCAAGCAGCTCCACTGGAAGAGAAGGAAGAATATGGCCAGGCAAATGTCAGGGCACCAGGGCAGTTACAACTCTGAAGCACCACCAAGTAACTCTATAATGCTGCATGCACCAGTGGTGAAGACAAAAAGAAATCACAGGTGCAGACGGAGCCAGGTAAAACAAAGCCTCGTGTACCACATGAGGAAATGGCATGCACTGTAAGTATTATAAAGCATACACTATAAATTCACAAAGTTCAAGAGTTTTCTGGATTGGGTTTAAAACCAGGAGGGTCTTTAACTCTAAAAAGTGAAGTTTCATTATTGCAAAAGAAGGTCAAATTTAAAAACACTTAACAATGACTAGATAGAAGGCATTGGTTTGAGACCAGGTAGTGTACTCATTTGTATCTACCTTCAGATAATACTTTTGTAAATGTTAATACAAAACAAGACATCAACTGTTTATTAAAATAATGAAAATTGTGAACTGTACTTTTAAAAAAAACTAGAATTGGTTAGATTATTTTTATTCATCACATACCTCTCTCTGATAGCAGGTACACAATAGCAGACAAAGGACCCTGTAAAAGTAAACAGTCTCAGGAGAACAGGCATTACAATACAGGGCTAATTCAACAGCTGTAAATGTCACAGGTGTATCCACTATGCTACTAGTTTTGGCTGCCTTGCCTTTTTCTTAACCTTCTAGACCCTCAGTATGAACAAATTTCACATTTTTTGTTTTAGTATCAAAAGATTCTATTCTTCACAATAATAAAGATCTTTGAAATATATCAGTAATTATATATTGTTCTTATGTAATAATCATGGTAATTAAATGAGACAGGTTATAGTCCTTTACAAAGCACCTAACACAAGGAGTGAGTCATTTAGCAGGTGACTTGTTCTGGCTGGTTGCCCAGCCGGCAATATCAGGGGTCTTATGAATGTGTGGGCTGCTGACAAAGATAAATATGTCCATCCTAGAAAGGTCTGATAAATTTCATAAATTAGCTCCACAATTTTACTGTAAACTCCTGAAGCACAAACTTACAACAAACTTATTATTTCCTCAAAGTTGAACACCAGAAAATACATAAATTGAGAGCAGTGGGGTAAAAAGATAAAATAAAATAAAGTAGAAAGATGAGAACTTTTCTCTAAAAAAAAAAAACCAGAAAGGTGAGAACTTGGAGTTTCTGAAAATAGATATATTTTTTAAAGATTTTATTTATTTATTTCACAGACAGAGATCACAAGTAGGCAGAGAGGCAGGCAGAAAGAGAGGGGGAAGAAGGTTCCCCGCTGAGCAGAGAGCCCAATGTGGGGCTCTATCCCAGGACCCTGGGATCATGACCTGAGCCGAAGGCAGAGGCTTTAACCCACTGAGCCACCCAGGCGCTCCTGAAAATAGATATTTTAGCATGTGGTTCCAAAAATCACTTGGTTATCTGAGGTTGGTACAAAAGGCCCCCAGATATGGTGGTGCTTGAGTTGGATTTTAAAGAACAGTAAGGAAACAGAAAGATAGGCTCTCTAGGTAGAGGATCAGCAAGCACAAAGGCACAGAGATAGGGTTTCTGTGTTGCTATAGGATAATATTATATGTAGGCTTCAGAGTACAGGTCTTTCACTTCCTTGGTTAAGCTTGTTCTAGGAACTTAATCTTTTTGGTACAATTATGAATGGAATTGCTTTCTTAATTTCTCTTTCTGCTTTGTTAACAGTGCACAGAAACCTACCAATGTCTGGGTATTAATTTTGTATCCTGAAAACTTACTGAATTCATTTATTATTTCTAATAGGTTTTGGTGGAGTCTTTAGAGTTTTCTATGTATAGTATGTGTCATCTGCAACTAGTGAAAGTTTTACTTCTTCCTTACCAATATGGATGCCTCGTTTCTTTTTTCTTGACTATTGTGGTTAGGACTTCCAGTACTATGTTGAATAAAAGTGGCAAGAGTGGACATTCTTGTCTTGTTCCTGATCTTAAAGGAAAAGCTCTTAGTTTTTCCATCATTGAGTGTACTGTTAGCTGTGAATTTTTGACATATGGCTTTTATTATGTTGAGGTATGTTCCCTCTAAACCCACTTTGTTGAGAGTCGTTGTCATAAATGTATGTTGAGCTTTGTCAAATGATTTTCTGCATCTATTGAAATGATTGTATGATTTTTATCCTGTTTTATTGATGCAATGTATCAGATTGATTGATTTGCAAATATTGAACCATCCTTGCATCCCTAGATTAAACCCTGCTTGATCTTACTGTACAATACTATAATGTATTGTTGAATGTGATTTGATAACATTTTGTTGAGGATTTTCACATCTATATTCGTCAGGGATATTGACTAATAGTGGTTGTTTTGTTTTGTTTTGGTGTGTTTGTCTGGTTTTGGTGTCAAGGTAATGTTGGCTTCATAGAATGTATTTAAAAGCTTTCCTTCCTCTTCTACTTTTTGGAATAGTTTGAAAAGGATAGGAAGAATATATATTGATAAATGTCTATACTATCCAAATCAATCTACAGATTCAATGAAATCCATATTAAAATAACAAGAGGATTTTTCATAGAGCTAGAATAAATAACACTAAAATTTGTATGGAACTACGGAAGATGCCAAATAGCCAAAACAATCTTGGGAAAGAAAAATAAACCTGGAGGTATTAGAATTCTAGAATTCAAGATATACTGCAAAACTATAATAATCAAAACAGTATGGCATAAATAGACACACATATCAATAGAACAGAATAGACAGCCCAAAAATAAACCCACTCTTATATGGTCAATTAACCTATGACAAGAGAGGCAAAATATTCAATGGAAAAAAGAGAGTCTGGTTCTGGGGAAACTGGACAGCCACATGCAAAAGAATGAATCTGGACCACTCTCTAATACCATTTACAACAATAAACTCCAAATGATTTAAAGACCTAAACAGGAGACCTGAAGCCATAAAAGTACTAAAAGAGAATATAGGCAGTAATTTCTCTGACATTGGCCATAGCAACATTTTTCTATACATGTTCTCTAAGGCAAGAGAAATAAAAGCAAAAATAAATTATCAGGACTGCAACAAAATAAAAACTTTTGCACAGCAAAGGAAACCATCAACAAAACAAAAGGCAAACTATTGAATGGGAGAAAATATTTGCCAATGATATGTATATATGTCTATATATATATAGTAAGGGAGTAATATCCATAATAAAGAACTCATACAACTCAACACCAAAAACAAATAAAACAAATAATCTAATTTAAAGAGTGGACAGAAAACCTGAATAGACATTTTTCCAAAGAAGACATACAGATGACCAACAGACTCTAGAAAGATTCTCAACATCACTAATCATCAGGGAAATGCAAATCAAAACCACAAAGAAATACCACCTCATACCTGTCAGAATAGCTAGAATCAAAATAACAAGTTGGCAAGGATGTGCAGAAAAAGGAACCATCATGAATTATTGTGAGCAGTGATGGGGAAGAGGTGATTGGTGGCAGAAAAATTAGACAAGTAGACAAAAAAAAGAAGAAAAAGGTTACACAGGATTTACTTTTCTATGCAAGGATAATTAGTATTTTATATAGCTTCAACAGGAACCATTGAAGAAATTTTAAGAGAGGAAAAAAAAAACAAATGATTGTCTGGTAAAAGAATGGAGCAGGAACAGGGAGGAGGAAGACCACAGGCAGGGCATTGATGAGTAGGCCTTTGTCATAATCCAGGTTGCACATGATAAAGACCTGACCAAGGGCAAAGGCAGTAGGATGGAGTAGAGGTGATGGACACAACAGATAAATATTAAATTTTCAAAAAAACCTGCAATCCCTCTCTAATTATTTTTTTTATTTTTTTACTTACTTTTTTTTTTTTTTTTTTTTTTTTGCCAAACAGAATCTGTTATCTTACATGGAACCATGGTAGGTCTGTTTTGTTCAAGTGGAGCCCTACCCTTCACCTTCCACTCACCCTGCTGGGTATAAATTGAAATGTGGGCCTGGTTGAGTGAATGTGACCAGGCAGGACTCTGGATTTCTTGACGTAGGCAACTTGATAGATGTGATATTCTTCCACATGGAGGGACACAGGAAGAGCAACAGACCATGCCCAGTTATTCCTGCCAAACCCCCTTCTCCTTGTCCCCACTTTGTTCTTTGTTCAATCTTCTTACTGAGATTTTACAATGAAAACTGCTACCAGAGCAGGAGCTTTGGGCCAGATAAGAAGGTGAGGTAACCAATGAAGTCTAATGACCTCAAAGTAAAAAACTAATGCTAAAAATAAAAGGTAATCCTGCTCACCATTTTTTCTGGAAGTACAAAAATCCTAATGGTCAAAGATCAATTCTTAGTTTCATACAATTAGTTACATACTGTGGTTTAAATTTCTTTTTTGAGCTAAGTTCTAGTGACAGTAATTATCATGGTGTGTGTGTGTGTGTGTGTGTGTGTGTATGTGTGTGTGTGTATGATGTACTAGGTAATATTTTTATATAAAACATATTTAATACAAATTTTATGTAATAAAGGTTTATATATATAACTAAAGGCTTAGACTTTAATTAAATCATACATGATTTAACACTTAGCAAATGTTTGATGGATAAATCATTCATCCATCAAACGTTTGCTAAATGTTTACCATGTATCAGAGATAAGGCAGTGGACAAAAAGCAGATCTATTGATTTATTCTTTTCTCTCATGGAGTTTACATTCTAGTGAGTTGAAACAAAGTCATTTCTTGACTATACTTCAAGGGTAAGGTCTGTTAGAAAATGGAAGCACATTATCCACTCGACCATTCTAATTTGGCAGTGCTGGATTCAGTGTTATAACTTGAAGCAACATGATAGGGATCACAGGGGCCATTAAGAGTTGGGCAGTGACACCAGAGAGATAGAGTAATTTGGTCTTTATGTTTCTCATCAGCATTGTTTTGCACTTTGGATCAAATCTTGACATGGGCTGTCAACCTCTCTTCAATGTCAAAAAGGTAATGCAGGCTTCAGTTTTATTGAAACTTGGGATGTTGGGCAGGTAAATGATTAGTAACTTTGGTTAGAGGAAGAGTGAGTGACGGAGATAGTGACAGGGGAATTGCCTCCCACCAGGCTGTGTTTTAAACAGTAATACAAGGAGTTGCACACCACCTCCCTATTTTTCTTTCTCAAATGCTTCCAGATCTGTACACACATTCTGTCACTTTTTGCCTTTCTTTATCTTTGTTTATGGAATGACATAGAAGTAGGCACTAAGGCCAAAGTGGGCTTCAGATTCCATCCCTGGTAATGCTTTCCTGTTAAATGTGTAGGGTTTTATCCTATTTAAAGAGTAGAATTTCTGAGTACTTTTGAACTTTCTTTTTCTTTACTTAGATAGCTTAAGTCCTTCATTTATCCATTTCATTCAAGTCTTTGAAATCTGCCAAGTCACTTTGCTATTTCTAACTCAAGATTACCATACTTCTATAGTTCTGTTACTTCATTCTTCTGATTAAAAAATAAATAAAACAAAAATCTTATCTATCATGCTCCCTTAGCAGACGTTAAAGATTCTCTACTGCCAGAATCCAATCTTCCTTTCTAGTCAAATCTTTTTGTCCCTTCAAGTCCTTTCTATGGCTGTAAGTCATGCACCTCTTCCCTTGCTCACTCTATTGGTATGATCCGGAATGCCCCTTGTTTGACTTTCATTTGTCAAAATAACCTAGCTATGGTGAGGATAATCCACATTATCTCTGGACTTGAAGTTTCTCAAGTAGATAAGAAACCATTCATCCTATTTGATTCAGTTGGTTAAAACACCTCATTTTCCCATAAAATTTCTTTCTTCAAACAAAAGCCCATGTTTCAGAGTTCCAGATTTATGCTTCTTTAAATGTCATTAGTGTCATGCTTTAAATGCTGGCAAAGATAAAACCAAGTCTAGTTTCATTCTTAGATCTTGAGAATCATTTCTGGTAACGATTTTTACATGAAAGCATACATTGTTTGAATGAGATTGTGTAGTCCAACCCATGCAGAATGAACAAAATATAGGAAGCATAAATTGATATTTATGGGTATGAAATTGTGAAACATAAAACGAGTAGTGAATTGAGTCTCCCTGAGGAAAGAACAAGGATCTCTTTAAAGATCTTGAATATCAAAGGTAACTGAATTTAAATCATTGTCCAAAAATATCTATATAAAGATTGAGTGTTTCTCTGAATTCTCTGAGTAAGAAGATACCAGAACAGTGCTTGACACATAGAAGGTGCACAATAAATACTTGTTGACAGATTTTCAGTGAACTCAGAAAGGGAAGAACCAGGTCCAATATTGAACAAACAGGAAGAATTCAGGACTTGATTTGAAAGTTTCTCCCTGCAGAAAAATATCTTGACTACCTGGAATTTTGCCAGAATTACCTCCTTAAAAATATGCCACCTCCTTTCCCCTTTATATTTTCCAGAGCTCCTAACATGATGCTGATCAGGGAAGTATATGGGTAAATATCTGATATAGAGTTTCCATGTGCTTCAGAGTGTGAAATAAAGGCCTAGATTTATTGATATATTCCTTTGAGTCTCGGGAAATGGTACCTCCTCAAGCATGCTCTATTGAAAGTTAAGCAGCTTTTTAAACTATCATAATCCTCAGGAGGAAGTAGGCAGTGGTACTTGTGACAATGGCTAAGAGCAGAACCCCCCAGAAATAAGGTACAAGAGAGGCACCTTGTGAAGATTGCATGAGTGAGGGAGAGGGGTTTGAAGTAAGGCCTGCTTTGACTGGTGGTTATATTACACTGCAGTGGTAGAGAAGGAAACCTTATCTTTCTTTTTGCTTCAACCCCTATTTTTTCTTTTTGCTCAACATTACCTTCCCTCCTTCTCTTGCCTCAGGCAAAGTAGCACTTGGGAAAATCTCTTTGATGGACATCTTCCCTTTGCTCCTCTTTATTCTTCTTTGGTTCTGCTTTTCTTCACTATGTTCTGTGCCCCAGAGGCTAGCTTCTGTTGAGTATCCCACTGGAGAACATGGGCAGCAAACTAGAAGAAGAAAATAGAATGAGGTGTGGATATTTATTCTCTTGGTTTTCACTCTCTGGGGTTGTTGAAGGTGGAACTAAAACAAAACTCCATAGTCCCTGGCATCTGGCTTCTTGTTTTCTGTTCCTCTCCCCTCATCTTTTTTCTTCTGGTAAGTGTTCCCTTCCCTTCCCCTTCAGGTCTTGGGATGTAAATACTCCCCCATACTATATATCCTTCACTTGGGATGTATGTGCCTGGAATGGTGTATTACTCCTTGTGATTTCCCAAATCCTTCACCACGTTTTTGAAAATATGCCATTTATTAAACTCACAATAAATTACCCAGTCTGAGCGTGCTATCTATTTTCTGCTAAGAGCCTGACTGACTCAACTTCTTATCTTATAGGGAGACTCATCTGAAGTCATGTGTATTCACAAAGAGATAAATATTTGATCTGGGAGCTCCATATGAACATTTTATTATGAAAGACTTAGTTTTTGGTAGCTATCAGACAAAAAATATTCTGAAGCCCTATTTACAAATGTAATCCTTTGAAAATTCCAATTCCATAGGGTGCATTAATTGTGCTCATTAGGTATAAAGGAGGAATTGGGTTTCTTCTTACCTCCTAACCAAACTATTAAATATTTCTCTCTAATGTTTTTCTTCAGTTCCTACTAAAGATTTTAGGTCAATATTTTATGGAAAAAAACCTCAACAGAGCCAAAACATTATTTTTCAGACTGCCTAGCTTCTCCAGATTTAAAAGAAAGAAATTAGAGGGGTACCTGGATAACTCAATTGGTTAAGGGTCTGACTCAGTTTCCGCTCAGGTCATGATTGTAGGGTCCTGAGATCGAGCCCCACATTGGTCTCTGTATTCAGCACAGAGTCTGCTTGTCCCTCCTCTCTCTTTCATAAATAAATAAAATCTTTTTTTAAATAAGAAAGAAATTAGATTGCACCAATTAGATGACCTTAATAAACTCATTGTTTTTCAATTCTGGAATGGTATGTGACCTCTGGAGTAGAGCAAGATATAGATTCCATTTTTCTAGCAAAACTCACTGGTTCATCATCATCTTCAAATAATACAGTAGCAAAGCCTTTTAAAACAGGAAATGAAATAAAGGATTTGCTGAGGCATAGATAATCATGACCCAAAATGTGGCTAGACCAGCTGGAAGCTGGTCTCATGCCCAACACAGGAAATCAAAACCAAAAGAAAAGCAACATTACAGAGCACAGATTTTAACTCCCAATTGATGACATTATATATTTTTCTTCCCCAGTGACAAAGTAGATCAGGTCAATTGTCTGAAGTTCCATTTGGTGTTTAAAATACCTAATCCCGGGGCGCCTGGGTGGCTCAGTGGGTTAAAGCCTCTGCCTTCAGTTCAGGTCATGATCTCAGGGTCCTGGGATCGAGCCCCACATCAGGCTCTCTGCTCAGCAGGGATCCTGCTTCCTCCTCTCTCTCTTTACCTGCCTCTCTACCTGTGATCTCTCTGTCAAATAAATAAATAAAATCTTTTAAAAAAATAATAAAATAAAATACCTAATCCCCTCCCAAACCAAAGAAGAAGATCTTCAAATTATGAAGGCCTGACAATGGTCTAAGTGAACAGCCAGAAGGAGCCTTTCAGAGTTTTCCTTTGAAGCTGGGAGGAAGCAAAAGGCTTTTAATTGAAGGTTCATGTACAACCCCCAGGATGGCTCCTGCTTCACACTCCAGTTTTGCCAGTGTTCAGGGATTCAGATTTGTTAACTTTATTTTGGAAGGATTATACATTCTTGTATAATGATTTATGCCCAGGGGTTCTGGACTGAGACTAGCTGGATTCAAGTGTCATCATCACTTACCTCTATGTGACCTCTTACAGCCTCAGTTTCCTACCTGTAGAATATGGATAAGAATGATGTCTAAACCTTAGGATTGTCATAATTAAATGAGATAATGTATTTATTCATTAAAGTTATTAAATTAAAGCTTATTGAAAGTTATGAAATTAGTTAATACATGAAGTGCTTCTAGAACTGAGCCTAGAACATGGTAAATGCTCAATAAATGTGAACTATTTATCATCATTGTATAAAGTATTCAGTATTTTCTAAAGTGGTTTGAAATATTAACTATTTTTATCATTATCTTTCCAGATTTTGCTCTTCTAACCATATTACATGTTTATCAATAAACTGTCAGAATAATATTTTCCACTAATTCCTTTTTCATGAGAGCATATACTCAACAATAATGAACATCTTGACAATAACTACTTTTTTATTCAAGTGGAAATGTTCAGCTCATCTCTTGATTTTTCAGGAGAAGAAAATGTAGGATAGGTTTCCCAATAAAACTGTTTTCATATCCTGCTTCTTGTTTTTTTTCCCCGTTTTGGAAGGATTTGCTTTTGGCAGGCAATGTTTAACTCCAGTTATTCAAATAAGTATTTCTAAATAGCCTTCTGCCCTGTACATATGGAATAGAGCAATTAAAAAAAATAAGTGTCAAAATTTTGAATTCCAAGAAATTTTAGATCATTACTCAAAGATGGAATATATCTGCTATTACCACCATCATCCACACACTCTCACCCAAGACAGACATTGCTAATAGATTGCTACAATCATTTGTGCTATTTTGGCTTCATTTCAACACAGCACACCAGATAACTGCTTTTAATGAGTAATAAGATAAAACCTAATGGACAAAATATATAATATGCCCCCCAACACAAAGATCATAATGCATCAATAGTAGCAGTTAAATCTAGCACCACTCAGTTTTTCCAGATATGGAAATTCATGTTTATAACACAGTGAATGAAAATATTGTTAGAAACAAATTTCATGAGACTACCTGAAGATATTTCTATCTTCCGAAGTGAATTGCATGAAGAAAGAAGCTTTAGTCATGTTTGAAGTTTGCTTTAGCCCTTTTTCTCTACAGAAATCTGAGAATGGCTTTAAAATCTGTAATTTTACTTACTTCATATCTCATTTTAGCGTTCATGAAAAATCAACCAGACCCTTAACGATCCACATAGAAGATTTGTTCTATGTCAGAAATGGAGTTGACTGATGAGCTAGAGACATATTTTTGTCTTCAGTGTTGCCAACAGTAACATCAGTAAAATAATTTTCACACTTGCCAGACTCCCTGAGCTTGCCTATGCCACCATGGGGCCTCTTGGAGAATCTCAATCACTATGTTCCCTGTAAGTCCTGTCCTAGGTGCTTCAGTTTTCACTTGGCTATGCTGAAAGGTCTAGCAAGTGTCATGTCTGCTGTTGTCTCAGGGTTCAGATTCAGGGAATATTTCCTTAATTAGCAGATGACATCAATATGAAGTAAGTCCAAGAGACTCTCTGGCAAGAAAACCAGTCAGTATCAGGAAGGAGCAATATTAGAAGGTTGTATAGTCATCAAATGTGATACAGAGTTGGTGAGAAAGGCAGGTGCTGCCCTATATAATGCAGAATCTCATTGATTCTTGATGTGAACAATGGCATCCCTTTCTGCTACCTCTCACAATACCAGATCTAATGTAGGAGTCATGGGAGAGGGGGATGGTAGAAAGGGAGTGTTGAATCCCACTCCCCTTCTTTTTTTACAAGCCACTGTGTTGCATTCAGTTTGACTTCAATTTGGAGATACTTTTGTCATATGAAAGCCAACCCTCCCTTCCCTATTTCCCAAACGGATGTATTCACATCAAATAACTCTCTCCGTGGAGGGAGATTCTCTCCGTGGAGACTGGAAAGTTCTATCTAACCTATCCCCTTCCTCCTTGTTGAGATAGTTATCCATCATAATAATTCTACCTTGCATCTACTAACCTTGACAGTGTTCAAGGGTCTCCAGATGAATGATCTCATTTGATTTCTCATGCTTTGCATGTGAGAAGATGCTAACTGCTAACGAATTAAGCATTAGAGGGGGAAAAAATAAGAACAAAAATCTTAGAAAGACTAACAGGAAGGAGAAAAAGTAAGTACTATTTCAATTTGTCCCATATAGGCATGAAAATAAAGACGGTCCATCAGTGCTTACACATAATTCATTCTATGAAGAATGAGTATTAAAGGGGTGCCTTGGTGGCACAGTCAGTTAAGCGTTTGCCTTCGGCTCAGGTCGTGATGCCAGGGTCCTGGGATCGAGCCCCACATCGGGCTTCCTGCTTGCCAGGAAGCCTGCTTTTCCCTCTTCCACTCTGCCTGCTGTGTTCCCTTTCTTGCTGTGTTTCTCCCTGTCAAATGAATAAATAAAATCTTTAAAAAAAAAAAAAAAAAAGAATGAGTGTTAAAGTTGATTCCTCAACACTTCTCTACCAAAGACCCTCTGTGGGCTTCATGTTTGAAAAAATAACCTGAAAAAAAAAAATAACCTGAAAAACAGCATTTATTAAAAAGCAATTAATTTTGTCCCCATTGTTATTGATAATAGCTATATTTAATTATGATCAATTGAAACAATTCTGAATTGCTATAAACAGCCATCCAAGGAAAGGAATTTCCTTTAGGTTTTGAAGATCATCCTAATGGTCCCTAGATGCCTGTCGTTAGTTTTATGATGCTAAAGGAATTGAAACTGAAGTTTGGGAAGCATTGATATAGTCTAGCCTCTTTCTTTTAAAGATGAACAAGTTGAATAAGAAAACTCAGAACACTTGGTTAAGATTAAAAACCTACTTCATATCAAGCTGAAACCAGAATACAAGATTCTGAGTAATTGATTCTAAAGATACATAAATCAGATCAAAATAAAATCCTATTATGAAACCATGCAGGTAATTATAAAATGAAGTCATTAGTTAAAAGAAAAACAACATCACAGACTTGATTAAATGCTGAATGTCACTTAGCCTTAGTATTGCAGAGGCAATGGGAAAAGAAAGGACTATGGCAAAATTAAAGGCCATGCCCTGTCCAAAGAAGAAAACCTACTCTGCTTCAGCTAATCGTAGTTGTGCTAGAATGTGAACTTAATATTACCGAAAATTCAAAGCAAGAAATGAAAATTTTATGTAAAATCTCCCAGTGTTCAAAAGTTGCCAATTAGTTCAAATATTCTTTTTTTTTTATTTTATTTTTTATAAACATATAATATCTTTTTATCCCCAGGGGTACAGGTTCAAATATTCTTTTTTAAAATACCATTTGGGCCAACATTTTGAGAGCCAAAGAAAATATATTTGTGAACCACTACTCTGTGGTTGCTTATAAAAGTAATCAATAACTGAACATGTGTTTACTGATGATAAAATTTATCAAACTCCTAATATTAATTCATCCATCTATCCTTCTATTTATGTATGTGATAAATACTTGAGTTTCTAAATATGGGTATTGTAGTACAATATTGGACTTGTGGGAGGCACGAAGTGGGACTAAGAATCTGAGGAGAATAGAACAGCTTTGGAATGGCTATCAAGGAGAATTAAGTATGATAGTTGTTCTCAGCCTGGCTGTATATCAGAATCACCTGGGTCTAACACATAAAAATTCTCTTTTGTCTTTTCAAGATTTTATTTATTTATTTGAGAGAGAGAGAGAGAAAAAAAAAACACAAGCTGGGGGAGGGGCAAAGGGAGAGGGAGAAGCAGACTCCCATGAGCAGGGAAGCCCAACCTGGGGCTTGATCCCAGGACCCTGAGATCACTACCCAAGCTGAAAGCAGCCAACCAGGAACCCCTAATCTGTGAAAATTCTGACTCAGTTATTGTGAAGTGCCATCAGCAGTTAATAAGAGATAAATAAAATATTGGATAGCAATATATCAGACTACATGAATTGCTGGTGAATTCAGTATTTATGATATAATGACTTCTAGCAACCTCAGGATAAAAGAAGAGAAATAAGTGCGGCTGTAGAGGAAAGTAGATAGGGGGTCTCTTTTAGACTGACAAGATGATCAGAGCTGGAATGAATGATCATTGGGTCCAGGCTGACGTAGTGGCTGACTGGCTGGTAGGCAAGCAGTCTATGGGTCTTGAAATAGAAATTCTGGATCCGTAAACATTGTCCTTGTGTTTCAGGAGAAACAGAAGGGGCTGATGTCTTAATTTTCCTAGGTTCAAATCAGACAGTCTAAGCGATCTTGCAGAAATTGTTCACTACATTCCAATTTCC
Organism: Enhydra lutris kenyoni; assembly: GCF_002288905.1. Taxonomy (NCBI): domain Eukaryota; kingdom Metazoa; phylum Chordata; class Mammalia; order Carnivora; family Mustelidae; genus Enhydra; species Enhydra lutris. The sequence goes on along the minus strand of NW_019154087.1, from coordinate 44,535,021 downwards.
TCATCTTTTAAATAAGGTTAATACTGCTGAGGAAACAGTTTGAAACTTATAGAAGCAGTTTGCAGGATGAAGAAGTGATGCACAAATGCAAGTATTATGATTTTCCAATTTTTTATTTTGGTATTTTAAGTGCTAAAAGGAGTTTCTTAGAGAAGTCTTTCTCTTTCATAAATCCAATCAGAAATGTTCAATTTCTACACACACGAATAGGCAGCTACAACTGGGAAAATGATTTTGTGATTCCACATATTTCTTTGACAAGTCACAAATGGGTTTTAGTGACCAGCTGCAGCTTGTGTGTTAAATTCAAATAATTCATTCTTGGCACAGTTATTTTTTACATTCCTTTGCATTAGAAAAAAAAATCATGCTGCCTACCATTACACATTGTAAAAGCGATAGGTTATATCTATTTGGAGAGGATATTGCATGCTAAATGCATACAATGAAAATGTCAATGAATTCAACAGTATGTTTCGCCTCTGATCAGTGGTGGCAAACCTTCTTTGGATCTTTAGTCTGTGGGTCTGCTAAGATCTTCAGGGAATTTTCTTATCTCATAAACCACAGAAAATATAAAATGGAGATGATTGCTGACTACTTTCCAGGTACTCAAATGGACACTAGATTTTAGAGCTTAGGTTGTTCCAGAATTCTTTCCCCTCCCAAGGGTTTGGAGCCAATAACAATAACACAGACAGACTATCAATCTGCTTAGTACACTTCTGGTTTTCAGAAACAAAGTTTTCTCTTAAGTCCAAGAATGCTCTCATCGTGGATTGAATTATTGTGTTGAAGGGACCAGTTTATCCATAAGTGTCCTGAGTTCCACTTAATAAAGAAATACATTTTAAACTTATTTTATCTCTGTGGTTATGCAAGTCTATGATCATGTAAATACACCCTAAGTGCAAAAAAAAAAAAAAAAGCATACGCAGAGTAGAGATGTTTCAAAATATTTAGAATAATGATTAGTATTATTACACTGGAGGTAGTTTGATAGAAAAGGGTTCTTGGGTGTTTGCATTTAGTTGCTGACTAAATCAACATAGAATTTCTACCAACCTAATTAATCTTAAATTAAGCATGCCTACTGTTTACTGTGATTACCTCACCAGACGAGCTGTTTCAGCGTCTGTTTTTCCTCATGGCAAAAAAGGTTCTCTTTTACTTCAAAAGTGAGTTTTCCTTCTCTTAAGCTCAGTTGTTTGGCCATTTCTATCCAAAATAAATACTGCTTTCTCACCTATTAGCTGTTTCAGGCTGAGTTGTGTCTTTAAATGCATGTCCATGACTCTCAGGGCAGACATTTGACTTCAGTGGGAGCTATGAGTCTTTGAGGGCCTGATCTGACCCTGTGTTTGTGCTCAGTATATAAGTGTTTATGTAATGTTTTCATTTCCTGACCTGCTCAGTATCATTTCTTTGGCAAAATATATTCACTTCCCTCACATTTTCCCCATCTGTTATATTCTTAAGTCTGTCTATTACTTTGATCTTTTTTAGTCTGGGTATCATTTCCCAAGGACAATGCACACACACACACACACACACACACACACACACACACCACATGTAAACCAAAAGAATATTTAATATTTGTTTCCCACTGTACAAAGTACTTACATTATCTAGTGTGGCAATTAGCTTTACATATAAAAAGATATGCATCCTCATACAGATTTTACCTGTATATATATATATCTCTATGATGACAAGATGAATTGATCTTTTGCTATTATAGAGACAATGAGTTCTCTATTTCTTAATTTTATGAGAAAGAAGTAATATCTGTGTTTCCTTAATTTCCCTTCTCTGGGTCTAATTCTTGGATATTATCTAGATGGAGAGATTTTCAGTTTTTCTTTTGATGAACCCATATTTGTTTTCCCTTTGTTCCCAAATAGTATGTTTGAAAGCATTGCTAGCTTACCATCGTGAAAAATGGTAACATTCAAGAAAATATCAAACTGGGTTATCAGGCCTCTGTGGATTCATTCTGGATTCCAGGTGGGTATTTGAGATACAACAAATGAAAAGGTCCATTTTAATATATTTGCTTCCTCTTGTTTTCTCACTTGACTTCCCAATCTAATTTCTTTTCTGCCAAGGGTTCTCACTCATATCACCATTTAAAATTTAAAAGCAATATATATTTAAATGCAAAACAATGTGCTTATATGGAGACTTTGCCACAGTGAAAAGTATGACAGTGGATTTCATTTCAAAGAGTTCTGGATGATCTCCCGAGTGGTAGCCAAAAGTAAGAAATGTTAGATCATTCCAAATGACTAGAAATAAAATAAATATTATTCCCTGTTTGATCATGGTCTGTATCTTTCCACATTAGAGAATTTTTGTTTTTATTCATTTGCTCTTTGTCATCTTCCTTTTGAATGACCATGGTTGCTGTGAATAGCAGAGAGAGCAACTTCCAAATTTATTTTAACAGTAGGAAAGGTTACAAGTCACCCATTCTCACACTTTGAGGAAACTGAGAAATTCTGTTAGTAATGTGTATGTATTTTAGGTTTTCCTTATAAGCCTTCCTATTGACTCAAAATACCCACCTGAAATCTGTTCTCTAGATTGATAAGGGAATTCAGATGGAGGATTCTACTCAACATCCCGTTTTATCAATCCAGTAGAGTGATCAATTACATGGGGCTTGCTGCTTCCACAACCTTCTGCCACAAAAGTTAGCAATGGATAAGGAAGATGTAGTCCATATACACTATGGAGTATTATGCCTCCATCAGAAAGGATGAATACCCAACTTTTGTAGCAACATGGACAGGACTGGAAGAGATTATGCTGAGTGAAATAAGTCAAGCAGAGAGAGTCAATTATCATATGGTTTCACTTATTTGTGGAGCATAACAAATAGCATGGAGGACAAGGGGAGTTAGAGAGGAGAAGGGAGTTGAGGGAAACTGGAAGGGGAGATGAACCATGAGAGACTATGGACTCTGAAAAACAATCTGAGGGTTTTGAAGGGGCGGGGGGTGGGAGGTTGGGGGAACCAGGTGGTGGGTATTGGAGAGGGCACGGATTGCAAGGAGCACTGGGTGTGGTGCAAAAACAATGAATACTGTTATGCTGAAAATAAATTAAAAAAAAAAGAGAAAAAAAAGGAGGAGAAGTAGACTTCCCTACATAGCATATCGAACAATTTGGGGAGGGGGAATTACCTAGAAATCTGGAGGATGGGATTAAAGAGAAGGGGGAAATATGAGTGTGGTCAGTATAGGCTGAACCACTTGAAGACAAAAGAGGTCACTGAACACCTACCATGAATAGAGATGTTTGGGAAAGAGCTAATTAAGCTCTATGAGAAGAGTTTTGCCATGTTGTGGGACATAAATCCTCCCTGTCACCTCTTTAAGAGTCATTCAGTAAAAACTTGCTTCTCAAGAAAAAAAAAAGTTAACAATGAAGCAAAAAATGTGAAAAACTCAATAAAAATGGAAAATATTTTATACCACACAATATGAAAATTTGCCAAGAATGTTTGTATGTTTTCAGTAGTAGTTTTTAAAATACATAAGTAAGGTTAGGTCTGGAGGCAGTAGTCAAAAGTGTGCTCCCAGAGCAAATCCCAAATTCTCATGGTAGTTAAATAAGTGAGAGGACTATAGAAGGTCTATATCTAGTATCTATAGTATAGATACTAGGAATGTATCTATTTCGAGGCTTCAGGGTTTTTTTTTTGTTTTAATGAGACTCCAAAAAATTAATATTCTGCTCTTTCCTGTGGAAGCAGCACCAGTATTTAACTAAAATAAATCTAATTGTCTGGAATACATTTTTTCCCTTAGAAATTTCAAAACTGTCAGATATAAAAGTATGAGGTATATGTACATGAGCAAACTCATACAGTTTGTCAGTGCAATTCACATTCTTGAAAAAATATGTGTATGTGAATAAGTAGGAATGAAATTATATTTTAAATGATCCATGGAATTCCATGTAATGTCACTCCTCTGAGAATTACTTTAAAGTAAAGCCTACTTTAATAATGTGGTTAACCCACAGATATACTGGATATATAGATGAAGATTTTTATGAACACTCTATGTTCTGTAATTAATTACAACCATGTGAAAATGTTGATAGACATTGAAACTAGACAACTGAAAAGAGATAGATATAGAGAATGGTTAAATAACCTTATAGATTCAGCATCAATATTTTGGCAGGCTTTTGAGGCAACCATTAAAAATGAGGATCATGAACATGAAATCCGAGTATCTGTGAAAGAACAATAATGTGCTAACCCCTCTCTTTCCTTCTCCTTTTCTGTCTCATGGCTTCTGTCTTTATATCATTTTGATAAGGAAGAGTATAGGCTCTGGTATTGTTGAATCTCTATTGAGACAAGTGTCCTCTTAGAAGAGTGGAGCAATCCAACCTTGGCAAGAGAGGGCAGAGCAGCAAGCCCTTGACCTGTAGCCAAAATTGTCTATGTGGGTGATGGGATTTTCTTGTAATCTTGCAAGTCATAGGAAAGGGCGACAATTTGATTCAAATGTTCTAAAAACAGGGGCGCCTGGGTGGCTCAGTGGGTTAAAGCCTCTGTTTTCAGCTCAGGTCATGATCCCAGGGTCCTGGGATCAAGCCCCTCATCGGGCTCTCTGCTCAGCAGGGAGCCTGCTTCCCTCCCTTTCTCTCTGCCCGCCTCTCTGCCTACTTGTGATCTCTGTCTGGCAAATAAATAAATAAAATCTTTTTAAAAATGTTCTAAAAACAATTTGATTATTAGCATCTATGTTCTTTCACTTTTGCAAGTATGGACAGGGCACACTTTCGGTGTGCAACTATTTAGCATTATTTAACCAAGCAACTATTTAGCATTGCAGTATAGATGCTAGATGACTTCAAATAATTTTATTAAAGTTAAGGAGGATTATACTGATTTTCAAAACTCTTGACTCAAGTGTTTAGTCAGAAAAGATGGAGGAGTGACAGAAAAGGAAGCAGGAAGGCTACTATAAGTAAACTGAGATGGTACTTGGCATTACATAAGGATATGGAACTAGAAGTGATGAAAGTGACAACCACAGAGGTCAAAGAGAAATTCTTTACATCTCTTAAGCATTTTTTGTAAGAAAGGTGTCACATGAGAAGAAATTGTAATTATGCATATGAAACTGTGCTTTCCATTTTAAATATGAAAGTGAAACGTTTAAGTGTATATATTGATCAAGAAATAAGCAGTAAAATACTAAATAAGATTCATTAAAAGAAAATACGTGTCAATATCATTAAAATCAGAGAGGGCACGTGATCTACAATTAAATTCATACCACAAATTAAGGTCAGCTATTATCATTTAAAAAGTAGTTATATAAATGTTAAATAAGAAGCATTCATCTTTGTGTAAAAACTATACACCAAAAATCACATTAGAAACATACTTCAATGTTAACTTTAACTTCCTAAACAAAACAACTGACGTATCTTTGCTGTTTGTAATTCTTTCAGCTTGTCCACCTTGTTTTCCAATATTCTACTTGACTATTAATAGACAAAAAAGAAGTATTGTAATTTATAGAGTTTCAGCCTCACTGGAGGGTGTATCAGACATTTAACATTAAGGGCTAAATAATGTCCATTATTTAGTGTATATAATATGCTAACTAGAGAGACATACATACCATGTTATACCCACAGAAGCTTGGATGGAAAATAATTCTCATTTAAAGAGCACTATGGTTCCCCATTAGTGGCTGGATACAGCTGGAACTTAATTGGCAATTAGGTGTGTGGGGTTAGGTACATAAAAAAGATCTGCTGGATTCCTTGCAGCAACTCTTTCAAAAATAAAGCATATTGAGGCTGTATGAAAATGCAGCCAAGCTAGTGTCATATAGATCAATAAGATTAATCAATCAAATTTAACTAGATTATTATATTGAATTTTGTCAAATCTATTGCATATCTAACATGCAATCTAAGATTCCAACCCCAGCTCTGCCTGCTAGACCCACATACACACTGAAGAATGAAATGTGGTCCTTTTTAGATCCTTTGGATTTATGCTGATCTAAACTCTCCTACATTCTTCTAAAGCCAAATTGGATGTGTGCTAACCAATATAGGGTTATAGAGTAGATTGCTATTAAGAGTTAATATAAGAAAAAGCCAATCAAAAATTATTCCTGTATTTGTTATGCTAAAGACATTGCTTAGAATAATACTTGGTGGTCTAGGTACAAAATATCTGTTAATACAAGGATCACTATACAATCCTCTTTAAGGACTGGTAAAGCTTCCAATCAAATACCAAAAAACCAGTGATCTTAAAAATATGGTATAATCATATAATAGAATACTATTCAACAATGTAAAGGAACAAGCTGCTGATAAACATAACACTTTGGGTTAATCTCCAAAATACTACATTGAGAGAAAGAATCAAGAGACATCTGTCTAAAAGAGCATAAATTGTATGATCCCATGTATATGAAGTTGTAGAACAAGTGAATCCATGTTAAAAGAAATTGGAGCAATTAACTGGAAAGGGGCAGAAGAACCATTTTCAAGGTGATGGTCATGTTTCACATCTTTTTTTTTTTTAATTGTGTTATGTTAGCCACATACAATACATGATTAGTTTTTGATGTAGGTCATGTTCTACATCTTGATAGGGATGCTGGATTACATGGACGTGTGCATTTGTCATATCCCCTGGAATCATATTTCAGAGCTATGAAGCTCATTGTAGATAAGTTATATCTTAATATAAAAGATATTAAAAGAAAAAATATGATGTTATTTTATTTTTTGCCTTTTCTTCCAGCAAGGTCAAAGTCTAATTTTGAATAGTCAAACACAGATGACTAAGAGCACCACAATGTTAGCATACTCTTTACCTCCAATGTTACTTCAGTTATTTCTTTTTTTCCTTGAACAAGAGACTTTATTTTTGTATTATATTTATTTCTAACTTAACAATCTTATTATATATTTGTCATGTTATAATGTCCCTTAAAGTCCTTTTTTTAAAGAGGCAAATGCATGCATCTCTACAATCATACTTGCACGCAACAAAGATGGATAGAACTCAAAAAGGTATGTTTAACAATTCAGCAAAAACCTTCAATAATCCTGACTTTTTATTACTCCCCATCTTAGTTATTTTTTAATTACAGAAGTCTATCTGAATAGTGCAAAGAAAATATTCCACTCCTGATTTTAGTTATCACATCAAAAATATACACTCTTTTGAAGAACGCAACATTGCTCAAGTGGAATATTTACTTGAGAATACTACTATATGAATAGTAAATGTTTGTGGTTACAAAGGCTTTATGAAGTTGTCCAAGTTATGGAAATCCAGATCTCTCTGCTTATATAACATTAAAATTTTTTGAGTATGCATGATTAATATAAAATGGGAAAATATGGAATTTCCGAAGTTATTACTGGTTATACTTAGCATGTAGATAAAGGGCATGAATTGGGAGGTTGGAGATTTTCATTTCTATCAATGCTTGGACCTATTTAACATCTGGGATGGCCATGAACTGAGTAGGAGAAGGTTTTGTGATTCCACCTTTAATTCAGATTTGCCTACAAGCTTTAATCTCAGTATTTACAATTTTCCCAATTAATTTGAAAACTCTTAGTTGCTATAGCACCAGAGAATGTTGACAGTTGATTCAATATGACTTCCACTTTCCTCAAAACCAATAGTGTTTACAACATTTAGTATAAAAAGGATTTCATAAATTCCAAGTTCCTGAAAAACTGCTACATAGAAACTGCTACTTCATTAAGAATGCTATTCAGGGGCACCTGGGCGGCTCCGTGGGTTGAAGCCTCTGCCTTCGGCTCAGGTCATGATACCAGAGTCCTGTGATTGAGCCCCACATTGGGGCTATGTTCATCAGGGAGCCTGCTTCCTCCTCTCTGCCTGCTTCTCTGCCTACATGTGATAAATAAATAATATCTTAAAAAAAAAAGTGCTATTCAGTTGGGTGGAATGTTGGGATAACTGGATGATGGGGATTAAGTAGGGATGTAATGAGTACTGGGTATAATATAACTGACTAATCACTGAACTCAACCTCTGAAACTAATAACACACTGCATGTTAATTAAGTGAATATTTTTTCTTAAAAAGAATGCTTTTCAGCCACGAAAAAGAAGAAAATCCTGCCATTCATGACAGCATGTGTAGATTCTAAGGGCATTATGCTAAGTGAGTTAAGTCAAACAGAAAAAGACAAGTAGTGTATGGCATCACTTTTATGTGGAATCTTAAAAAAAAATAATAGCTGAACTCAGAAACAGAGAGTAGAGTGGTGGTTACCAGGTCCTAGGAGGAGGGGAATTTGGTACATGCTTAAAGGTACCAACTTGCAAATAGTAGATAAATAAGTTCTGGAGATCTAATATACAACATAGTGACAACAGTCAACAATACTGTTTTATAAACTTTAAAGTTGCTAAGAGATTAAATCTTAACTTTTCTCACCACAAAAAAGATCAATAGAGGTGTTAACTAATGCTACCATGGTAAACATATTGCAATACATAAATGTTTAAATCAATATATTGCACATCTTAAACTTACATAATGTTATATGTCAATTATAAAATTACAAAAATTATATTATCCCATAATAATATATTATTATAATTATAAATTATAATAATTAAAAGGAAAAATGCTCCATTCTTAGACCATTTCCTATTATTCTTGACCATCTTTATTACCTTGTAATGAATGGCTTCAAAGTGTATTGCATTACTACCCAAAATATCTCTTGAGAAAAACTATGTCAAGTCAAATTTCTATATCCAAACTAGAATTACCCCGCAATTAGTCAAGGAGAAAAAAAATTGTTTTTAACGTGCAAATGAATCATCAAGCTTCTTCAGTTGTTTGAGTTTTTTCCCTTCTGGATGCTGAGAGAGACTAGTGTATTTTTCACTTGGCAAGTGTTTTGCCAAGGTCAGCACTGCTGTGGTAGCATGAAAACTGCTTAACCTGTGCTGTTTTATAGGGTCAAGATGCAGCATGACCATTGTCTAAAGGAATCAAAGTGGATTACTACTATGAACATTTATATGTCCAGCCTCCTCATAGAAAGAAAAATGCGCTGAAATAAAATCTATCATCTGTAAGATCTGAAAAAATAAGAAATTTTGACAGAAGACTCTGTTGATGAAGATGTAGGGAAAATGGCACCTCATACACTAAAACTTTACACAACTTATAAAGCCAATCAGGCAATATCAACCAAAATTATAGCTGCATTTACTCTTTGCATTTACTCAAACATTTAATGCTGTATGTGTATTTGCATATATGCATATAATGGTACTAAATACATATAGTTGCATTTATTCCAGCAATCCTACTTTAGTGAACCTATTCTATAAATATGCATATGCTAAATGACATGCTTACAAAATTTATCATGACATTGTTTATAATTGCAAAAGATTGGAACAACTGAAATGTCCATTTACATGCAACTGGTTAATAAACTATGGTACAACCACACAATTAGCACTATGAAACTGTAAGGAATCTCTCTCTAAATGTAAAAAAGGATCACCAAGATATGTTGTTCAGTGAAAATTGCAAGAAATAGAACAATGTATTGAGAATTCTACTATTTGTGAAAGAAGACAGATAATATATATTTATATTTGTTTGTTTGAAGGACTACTGCAAAATGCATGAACAGCAACAAAAATGTAGATGCTTCTAGGAAGAGGAGCAGAGAAGTGGGGAATGGAATAGATGGGTACAGAGGTGGGCATCTACCTGATGGGAATTACAAATGGATATTTCTTTTGTTATAAGTGAAGGTCACTATAAAATGCATTTTCTGTCCTTTAATAGGAAAAAGCCTGTATGTGTTCTTTTCCCATTTTTCTACTGAGAACTTAGTCTTTTCTCCCCCCCAAAGAGCTAGCCCTTTGTCTATAGTATTTGATGTAAATATTTGTCTTCCTACTTTCTTTTTCGGTTGTACAGATCTTCCTTGACTTGTGATTAGGTTACATCCTGATAAACTCACTGTAAGTTGAAAATATTGTTAAATAGAAAATGTATTTACTACACCTAACCTACCAAATATCATAGCTTGACCTAACCTACCTTAAATGTGCTCAGAACACTTATATTAGCCTACAGTTGGGCAAAATCATTTAACACAAAATCTATCTTATAATGAAATGTTGAATATCTCATGTAACATGTTGAATACTGTTCTGAAAGTAAAAAAACAGAATAGCTATATGGGTACAGGATGGTTCTAAGTGTATGGATTTTCACCCTTATGATTGTGTGGCTGACCGGTAGCTGAGAGTTGTTGCCACTGCCCAGCATCACAGAGTGTTGCATTGCATCTCTCTAGCCCAGGAAAGGATCAAAATTCAAAATTTGAAGTACAGGTTCTATTGAATGCACAAATTGCTTTCCCACTATTATAAAGTCAAAAATTTATAAGTCAAACCATCATAAATCAGAGATTGTCTATATTTGTCAAACAAAAGATTCTGAATTTTGTGCAAGTGAATTCATGGCCTCTTTTTGTGTGTGTGTGACTTTGGAGATTTGTATTATTCTTTGGCAGGTCTTCCTCATTCTGACAATAATAAGACAATCATCTATATTTTCTTCTAGACTTTTCATTGTTTCATTTTTAGTATTTAAATATTTTATCTGAGTTTATTTTGATGCAAAGTGTTAGGTAAAAAGTCAACTTCTTTTTCCTGGTAGAAATCTCTTTGTAATTTATTTTGCCTACTAATCTAACATGACATCTTCAAAATATACCAAATTTCTGTACATACTTATGTCACTAATACCATAGTTTTTACTTATCATACCTTCATAATATATTTTAATGTCTATAAAAATTAATTCCCTATCATTGCTATTATTTCTCAGAGGTTTTCTGAATACCCTTGTTCTTTATTTTCCCATATAATATGTAGAATTAAGTTACCCTTTTCCAAATAAATCTCATTGGTAATTTAATTGGAATTACATTTAATTTAATCCTTGAAAACCATGAGAAGTTTTCCATTATGTCTTCTTTCATCATTTAAAATTTTCTTCATATGGATTTTCCACATACCTTGTTGAAATTTTTACTCCCTCATCTTTCTTATTACTAATATAGCTGTCAATCTATTTATTTTGATGAAAAATTCAACAATATTGTGTTACCCTGGGTTAATTCAATCTGTGCCACTCATTTGATGACCCTACAAAGATACTGTCTGAAAGGTCTGTCAATCTAAATTGTCTGTGACTTTTACTTATTTTCCCATGGATAATGGACAGCATATCTCATATGAAATTTCTCTGTTTCTATGATTTTAAAGCATCTTGTTTTAAATAGTCATTTTAATTCTATTACCTATTAACAAATTTAAGCCATATATCAGCTATTCATGTGGTCTCTATTTTTTTCCTCCAATCCAGGCATCAATAAATTCTTTAAAAATCATTTCCTTCTTTCAACTTGTCAAATAACTTTCTTGGTGTATGAACATAAAATGAATCTAATTTTTTTTAATTGAGGCTAATAAAAAGAATATACCGTGTATGCTTGGTACTTAAATTTCAACATGTATGGAAACAGCATGCAGGGAAAGGAAAGCAAGGACCATGGCAGATCTTATAATTGCCTTTGAGATGCAACAGGAAACATCCCCTAAATAATAGGGCAGCAATTTGAACAGAATGGTGCTAGATTACTTTAAGATAATTTTTCCCATTCATAAAAAATAACATGACTGAAAATTATGCATTTTATATATCCACTTGATGTGATGAGCATACTAAAAAGGACCAAGGAAATAGTATAGCCATCAATTAGCTGCTTTCAGTAATACAGACATTAACATACATTCACTTTCTTGCATAGGCCCCATACTTCTATTTGATGTCCTTTTTCTTATTTAGTCTTGATTTAATTTTACTGCACTTATCATTTTTCCATATTCTTAATACCCTTATGCCACTACATGTCATATTAAACAACTATAACATAATATGTGAATAGAGTACAATAGGGTAACATATGTAGACATGTGTTGTCCATATAATGTAAAGGATAGGCAGGAAACAAGGGAAACATGAGGACAGTTTGTTCAAGAGAATTAGAAGAAAAATACAAGAGTTTATCTGAGAAGGAAGGTAGAATCAAGGAATACACAATGTTAAAGTGCTTCACATAGGCTAAGATACTGTTTTTTAGAGAAAGGACTGATGTAGCTGAGATCTCTAACCTTTTTGCTATTTGAATTCTTGTGTCTATCTAACTGAGTTTTAAATCTAATGCAGGGTTTGGTAAAGATTGATTAGATAATAGGTTAATTCTACAAGGTGATTAAGCTAGTCCCCTGAGGGTGCTAGGCAGTTTGGGGAGATGTATTATTTCTTTCAGACCCCTAGAGTACCATTTAATCCAGCTATTTAAAAACGGAGCCACTTAAAGTGCTTTCTACCACTCAGAAGGAAATTCCAGATAATATAGATAATCAGCACTAATGACATATCCAGCATGACAGGGGATCTAGATGAAGGTAGAGATTGTAAAGGATCAGAATCGGGCATACATGAGCAGGGAGCAAGTTCCATAATGGAGCTGAGAAGCAGTGTTAGGGAAAGATTGCTCTATAAATAATGAGTCCTAAGAATCATTACCCAGATAGACCCCAGATGACCAGCTAAAGGGTATACTTAGGAACAGGGAAAATGGGTATTTGCTTTCTTACAAGATGATTCATTGATTCTGTCACCAAAATTCTTGTTCTGAGCTGATGGGTTTTACACTGTATTATTTTAAAGACATTACTTAGTTTTGACTATTATTTTATCATTAGTTTCTTCTACCTTCTTTGGTCTAAGCAGAATGTGAGATTTTAGAGGGTGTGACAGTGGACCATGGGCATCAAATTGAAATTGCAAGTGTATGACTCGATCCTATTTGGGTCCACAATTTTTCTAGCCCACGAGACATGAGCACCCACACAGGAATTATCAGGTCCAGATGGTATACTCAGACTCTTCATCAAATCCAATGGATGTAGGTGTAAGAAACATACATGGTTCTTGCCAAGCCCTATACTAGTTGGAATTGAGTTCAGGAATTGTATACAGAAGATCTGCAGGAAGAGTGTTATAGAGTTCATAATGGCAATTGCTGGTCAATGTAACCTACATTTCCAGTAGGTTACATCTGGTATTAGAGCTCATATAAGGAGAGATAGACCTAACATTCTATATAAATAGTCTGGTCTACAAAGCTCTGTATCATATTTTCTTTTTTTTCTTTTTAAGATTTTATTTATTTATTTGAGAAAGAGAGAGAGAGCACGCACACAAGTGGGGAGGGGACGGGAAGGAAGAAGGAGAAGCAGACTCCCTCCTGAGCAGAAGCCTGAACACAGGGCTCTATTCCAGGATCCTGAGATCATGACCTGAGCTAAAGGCAGACACTTAATGGACTCAGCCACCCAGGTGTCCCTGTAGCAAATTTTCATACCACTAATCTTGGCTTGCAGATTCAAAGGTTCACCCAGTTCTGCTAAGTTAATAATTCTCAAACTTAGTAAATATAAGAATAAACTGGATGATGGGAGGCTTGTTAGAAGTGCTTATTTCTGAGCTTCACTCCTGGAGATAATGATTCAGTAGATCTGAGATGGGATCCCACAATCTGGACTTTTAACAAGCATACCTACTGACTTGAATGTAGGTGGACTGTAAAAACAAACAAACAAACAAACAAAAATCTTTAAGAAAACTTGTGCTGGACAGTCACTGATGAAAGTTACCCAAGTAATAGATGAGAGTGGAGGAAAATACTGAGGTTGAAAATTAGCAATTTTACAGAACCACGTGTTCTAGATTGCAGCTGATGTTGAACTTCAACAGAATTCAATAGTGGAAGAGAAGGCAGAATAGTTGAGTAACTGGCAAGGCAAAGAGCACTAGGTTCTGGCCTAGCTTCCCATGTTGGTATTTTACCAGCCTGTCAATTTGGAGGTGGTGGTCAAAGCCTGGATGACAGGGACACTTTAATTTCTGGATCATTTTAAAAATAGAACAATAATATCTGGTATTGCAAGGTTGTTGTGAATATCAGCAAGAACAGAGGGAAAACACCTAGTGTTTTATAGAAATTGATCAATAAATAATACTGCTCCCCTCCTCTTTCCTTTCTCCTCCTTCTTCTCCTCCTATTCCTGCAACTCCTTTTTCTATATACTTTGAGGTTCTGAGCTCATGAAACTGGTGGGAAGGGAGCTGGTTTCCTACCCTGATTTCAACTGTCAGCTTCCAAAATTTGCACAGGGAAGCTAGAGTTGAAAAGAATGTGGATTCATAAGTCAACATGAGCAGAGTCTGTCCGAATGCTTCCTTCGTCAGTCTTCTATAAAATGACTGACTACCTGCCTGATTTAATAATTAGACCTCCTGCTAATCAGTTCATAGGTCTGTGCAAAGGAGCTGTATCAGCTTATTATTAGATGATAATCTTGCAGCCCAAGAGTTATTTGGGTCAATGTCCAAAGGTGCCTATTTGAGGTTCTGGATCCTCCTTGGGTGAGTATATGAAAGATGCCATTCTCTATAGGTCTTTAGTCAATTCCTCCCTACTAGACAGGATCAGGCCCATTTCTGGGCCAGGAAGCAGGTATTAAAGTGCTTGAGAATGAAATCATGACCTGTGTACCGCAAGCAAACATTTTCCACCTTCCAGAAAAGCCCACATCTTTTGGATCTCACAACCTCCCAGAAAACTTTCATTTCTTGAGTATGAAACTCTGATTATATACCTATGAAACTGGTCAATTACCTTTCTATAATTTAGAGGGTGTGAACTAAATCCACCTTCATCTTAAAGACTACAGGGATCCTAGAGCTTTCATGGAGGCAATGACCAGCACGTGGAAAACCTACAATTCCCAAAGATTGCCAGGGACATTTTTTTTTTTTTTTAGATTTTATTTATTTGTCAGAGATGGAGAGAGAGCGAGCGAGCACAGGCAGACAGAATGGCAGGCAGAGGGAGAAGCAGGCTCCCCGCCGAGCAAGGAGCCCGATGTGGGACTCGATCCCAGGACACTAGGATCATGACCTGAGCCGAAGGCAGCTGCTTAACCAACTGAGCCACCCAGGCGTCCCCCAGGGACATTTTAATAGGAAAAAATGAATGTGTTATGTACCCACAGATTCAATCTTCTGTCCAAATGAAGGTGTTTCCATTTGAAGGGCAAGGTCCTTCACTGTTATTACCTCAAAGGAAAAAACCTCCAGCAGAATACTGTCACCAGCTTGGTGTGATATAGGGGATGATCAGAACTGGAAACCCAAGTCCTACGGAATTAGTACCAGTCAGGTATACACAATGAATTACTAGCTTGGTCTGAGATCTGAAGAATGACAATAGCAACAGAAATTGTTAGCCACCACCAGTTAAGGAAATCTACAATTAAATACTATAGCTGAGAAGTAGGTTTCAAAAGTTAAACTGAAGAGTGTTAGGAACTAGAAATAGGACCACTGTTGTGTCATTGGATAACTCCAGTGGATTCTATAGGAAAGTATGTTCCTTGCTTGCAGCTATTTTTGTTGTGCCTATTTAATGAGTCATACATTAACATACTTTAGTCATGAACAAATCACTATTCAAAGTCAAATTTGAAACATTTCACATGAGTATTCCCTAACTGACAAGCCTTGAGCCAGATACTGAAGAATACCAAACCCAACCATGTTCCCTACCCTGTGATAGCTTATGGTAATTGAGGAACATGTTTCTTTAGCCCCTACTTTTAACAGGTCACTGGTCCAGGAGCAGGGGGTATAAAGATGTAAGATGCCTTTCCTTCCTTCAGGCTTAGAGTGACTATGTGAGACAGAAGATTAGCAGTTAAATGAAGAGGTTAGACTGTGGAGAACATAACAGAGAAGGATGTAACAAGAGAGGAAGCAACAATGCTTTAAAACCACTCTTTCTGGTTGGAGAAAAATCCAGAAGAAACTGACAGCATTTTGTGTTCCTAAGAAGTAGAGAACTCTATTGTTTAACTGAGAACCTTGGCTCATTTCTAACATAGAAAGGTGTTGGAAGATCTGGAAAAAAATCTTAAATTCTCTTCCTAACTAAATGACAAGAATGTAGAATTCTATGGGCAATTAGGAGATGGATTATGAAAAAACAGGTGATAAAAGGAGGAGGAGTAATTAAGAGTCAGGAAGCCAGGATGCTTTTTCAGAATAGTTTGGCTTGAGGCAGGACAATCAAAAGATATTTTAGGAGCAGAATGTCTATTAATTTATTTTATTTGTATATCTATCTATCTGTCTATTTATCTGTCTATCATCTACCAAACCTGGCTACCTACCTCTATAGAGAGAGAAGAGATATTTTGTGAAATCATAGAAAAATAGTTCCAAATTGGGATGATAATCTGTGGAACAAAGTCCATAGGTAGGATGACAAGAAAATTCATAAACTAGTTCAAAAGAAGCAGAATCTTAAAGCCAGAAGGGACCATGAATAGAAGCATTTTCATTATCTCTTTCTTCTTTCTTTACACCCTAAATGTAAAGAGGATGGTAAACTTTCTAAAAGATGTGCAATAAGCTTTGAGCCAACCTTATCAAGATCTTATGATAAAAATGACCCCTGTCATATAATATTTGTATTTATTTAAATTTGAAACTAAGAAGTAAGGACTTGCTATTACATTCAGAGTCAAATCATTAAAAGATTTTGAATCTGAGAAGTAATTTATTTAAACACTGATTATAATTATAGCACATTTTGGCTAAAACATTTTAGGAAAATTTTGTTTTTAGGTAATAGACACTTTTTTTCATTTTTTATTATTTTTTTACAAAATTATTGGCTATTCTTTATGCTGTACTTCTCATCTCTGTGACTTATTTATTTTATAATTGGAAGTTTGTGCTTCCTTTTTTTAAAAATATTTATTTGAGAAAAAGACAGAGAGTGCATGAGTGGAGGGAAGAGCACGTGGGGAAAGAATCCTTAAGCAGACTCCTTGCTGAACATGGAGCCTGATGCAGGGCTCAATCCCAAGACCCTGGGATCATGACCTGAGCCAAAATCAAGGGTCAAATGTTCAACCAACTGAGCCACACAGGCACCCCAGGAAGTTTGTCCTTCTTAATCCCCTCCACCTATTTTACTTGTTACCCCATTCAGCTCCCCTCTAGCAACTGCTAGTTTGTTCTCTATACTTTAGTCTGGTTTTGTTTTCTTGCTTGTTTTAGATTCTACATATAAATGAAATCATATCATATTTATCTTTATCTGACTAATTTCACTTAGCATATGTAGGTCCATCCATATAGTCACAAACAGAAGATCTCATTCTTACAGCTGAATTTCATATATATATATATATATATATATATATATACACACACCACATTTTCTTTATCCATTTACTTTTTAATGGACACTTGAGTTGCTTTGGTATCTTGGCTATTATAAATAATGCTGCAATAAACATAAGGGTGCATATATCTTTTTAAAGTATTATTTTCACTTTCTTTCAGGGAATACCCACTAGTGAAATTACTGGTCATGTGGTATTTCTATTTTTAGTTTTTGTTTTTTGTTTTTTGTTTTTTTTTTTAATTTAAATTTTATTATTATTTTTTTAAACATATAATATATTTTTATCCACAGGGGTACAGGTCTGTGAATCGCCAGGTTTACACATTTCACAGCACTCACCATAGCACATACCCTCCCCAATGTCCATAACCTGACCCCCCACTCCCAACCCCCCCCATCAACCCTCAGTTTGTTTTGTGAGATTAAGAGTCACTTATGGTTTGTCTCCTTCCCAATCCCATCTTGGTTCATTTACTCTTCTCCTACCCCCTTAACACCCATGTTGCATCTACTTTCCCTCATATCAGGGAGATCATATGATAGTTGTCTTTCTCTGATTGACTTATTTCGCTAAGCATGATACCCTCTAGTTCCATCCACGTCGTCGCAAATGGCAAGATTTCATTTCTTTTGATGGGTGCATAGTATTCCATTGTGTATATATACCACATCTTCTTTATCCATTCGTCTGTTGATGGACATCTAGGTTCTTTCCATAGTTTGGCTATTGTAGACATTGCTGCTATGAACATTCAGGTGCACCTGCCCCTTTGAATCACTATGTTTGTATCTTTAGGGTAAATACCCAGTAGTACAATTGCTGGGTCATAGGGTAGCTCTATTTTCAACATTTTGGGGAACCTCCATGCTGTTTTCCAGGGTGGTTGCACCAGCTTGCATTCCCACCAACAGTGTAGGAGGGTTCCCCTTTCTCCGCATCCTCACCAGCATCTGTCATTTCCTGACTTGTTAATTTTAGCCATTCTGACTGGTGTGAGGTGATATCTCATTGTGGTTTTGATTTGTATTTCCCTGATGCCGAGTGATATGGAGCACTTTTTCATGTGTCTGCTGGCCATCTGGATGTCTTCTTTGCAGAAATGTCTGTTCATGTCCTCTGCCCATTTCTTGATTGGATTATTTGTTCTTTGGGTGTTGAGTTTGCTAAGTTCTTTATAGATTTTGGACACTAGCCCTTTATCTGATATGTCGTTTGCAAATATCTTCTCCCATTCTGTCAGTTGTCTTTTGGTTTTGTTAACTGTTTCCTTTGCTGTGCAAAAGCTTTTGAACTTGATAAAATCCCAATAGTTCATTTTTGCCCTCGCTTCCCTTGCCTTTGGCGATGTTCCTAGGAAGATGTTGCTGCGGCTGAGGTCGAAGAGGTTGCTGCCTGTGTTCTCCTCAAGGATTTTGATGGATTCCTTTCTCACATTGAGGTCCTTCATCCATTTTGAGTCTATTTTCGTGTGTGGTGTAAGGAAATGATCCAATTTCATTTTTCTGCATGTGGCTGTCCAATTTTCCCAACACCAGTTATTAAAGAGGCTGTCTTTGTTCCATTGGACATTCTTTCCTGCTTTGTCAAAGATTAGTTGACCATAGAGTTGAGGGTCTATTTCTGGGCTCTCTATTCTGTTCCATTGATCTATGTGTCTGTTTTTGTGCCAGTACCATGCTGTCTTGATGATGACAGCTTTGTAATGGAGCTTGAAGTCCAGAATTGTGATGCCACCAACTTTGGCTTTCTTTTTCAGTATTGCTTTGGCTATTCGAGGTCTTTTCTGGTTCCATATAAATTTTAGGATTATTTGTTCCATTTCTTTGAAAAAAATGGATGGTACTTTGATAGGAATTGCATTAAATGTGTAGACTGCTTTAGGTAGCATAGACATTTTCACAATATTTGTTCTTCCAATCCAGGAGCATGGAACATTTTTCCATTTCTTTGTGTCTTCCTCAATTTCTTTCATGAGTACTTTATAGTTTTCTGAGTATAGATTCTTAGTCTCTTTGGTTAGGTTTATTCCTAGGTATCTTATAGTTTTGGGTGCAATTGTAAATGGGATGGACTCCTTAATTTCTCTTTCTTCTGTCTTGTTGTTGGTGTAGAGAAATGCAACTGATTTCTGGGCATTGATTTTATATCCTGACACTTTACTGAATTCCTGTACAAGTTCTAGCAGTTTTGGAGTGGGGTCCTTTGGGTTTTCCACATATAGTATCATATCATCTGCAAAGAGTGATAGTTTGACTTCTTCTTTGCTGATATGGATGCCTTTAATTTCCTTTTGTTGTCTGATTGCTGAGGCTAGGACTTCTAGTACTATGTTGAATAGCAGTGGTGATAACGGACATCCTTGCCATGTTCCTGACCTTAGCGGAAAAGCTTTCAGTTTTTCTCCATTGAGAATGATATTTGCCATGGGTTTTTCATAGATGGCTTTGATAATATTGAGGTATGTGCCCTCTATCCCTACACTTTGAAGAGTTTTGATCAGGAAGGGATGCTGTACTTTGTCAAATGCTTTTTCAGCATCTATGGAGAGTATCATATGGTTCTTGTTCTATCTTTTATTAATGTGTTGTATCACACTGATTGATTTGCGGATGTTGAACCAACCTTGCAGCCCTGGAATAAATCCCACTTGGTCGTGGTGAATAATCCTTTTAATGTACTGTTGAATCCTATTGGCTAGTATTTTGGTGAGAATTTTTGCATCTGTGTTCATCAAGGATATTGGTCTGTAGTTCTCTTTTTTGATGGGATCCTTGCCTGGTTTTGGGATCAAGGTGATGCTGGCCTCATAAAATGAGTTTGGAAGTTTTCCTTCCATTTCTATTTTTTGGAACAGTTTCAGGAGAATAGGAATTAGTTCTTCTTTAAATGTTTGGTAGAATTCCCCCGGGAAGCCGTCTGGCCCTGGGCTTTTGTTTGTTTGGAGATTTTTGATGACTGTTTCAATCTCCTTACTGGTTATGGGTCTGTTCAGGCTTTCTATTTCTTCCTGGTTCAGTTGTGGTAGTTTATATGTCTCTAGGAATGCATCCATTTCTTCCAGATTGTCAAATTTGCTGGCGTAGAGTTGCTCATAGTATGTTCTTATAATTGTCTTTATTTCTTTGGTGTTCGTTGTGATCTCTCCTCTTTCATTCATGATTTTATTTATTTGGGTCCTTTCTCTTTTCTTTTTGATAAGTCTGGCCAGGGGTTTATCGATCTTATTAATTCTTTCAAAGAACCAGCTCCTAGTTTCGTTGATTTGTTCTATTGTTTTTTTGGTTTCTATTTCATTGATTTCTGCTCTGATCTTTATGATTTCTCTTCTCCTGCTGGGTTTAGGGTTTCTTTCTTGTTCTTTCTCCAGCTCCTTTAGGTGTAGGGTTAGGTTGTGTACCTGAGACCTTTCTTGTTTCTTGAGAAAGGCTTGTACCACTATATATTTTCCTCTCAGGACTGCCTTTGTTGTGTCCCACAGATTTTGAACCATTGTGTTTTCATTATCATTTGTTTCCATGAATTTTTCAATTCTTCTTTAATTTCCTGGTTGACCCATTCATTCTCTAAAAGGATGCTGTTTAGTCTCCATGTATTTGGGTTCTTTCCAAATTTCCTCTTGTGATTGAGTTCTAGCTTCAGAGCATTGTGGTCTGAAAATATGCAGGGAATGATCCCAATCTTTTGATACCAGTTGAGACCTGATTTGGGATCGAGGATGTGATCTATTCTGGAGAATGTTCCATGGGCACTAGAGGAGAATGTGTATTCTGTTGCTTTGGGATGAAATGTTCTGAATATATCTGTGATGTCCATCTGGTCCAGTGTGTCATTTAAGGCCTTGATTTCCTTGTTGATCTTTTGCTTGGATGATCTGTCCATTTCAGTGAGGGGAGTGTTAAAGTCCCCTACTATTATTGTATTATTGTTGATGTGTTTCTTTGATTTTGTTATTAATTGGTTTATATAGTTGGCTGCTCCCACGTTACGGGCATAGATATTTAAAATTGTTAGATCTTCTTGTTGGACAGATCCTTTGAGTATGATATAGTGTCCTTCCTCATCTCTTGTTATAGTCTTTGGCTTAAAATCTAATTGATCTGATATAAGGATTGCCACTCCTGCTTTCTTCTGATGTCCATTAGCATGGTAAATTGTTTTCCATCCCCCCCCCCCACTTTAAATCTGGAGGTGTCTTCGGGTTTAAAATGAGTTTCTTGTAGGCAACATATAGATGGGTTTTGTTTTTTTATCCATTCTGATACCCTGTGTCTTTTGATTGGGGCATTTAGCCCATTAACATTCAGGGTAACTATTGAGAGATATGAATTTAGTGCCATTGTATTGCCTGTAAGGTGACTGTTATTGTATATTGTCTCTGTTCCTTTCTGATCCACTACTTTTAGGCTCTCTCTTTGCTTAGAGGACCCCTTTCAATATTTCCTGTAGAGCTGGTTTGGTGTTTGCAAATTCTTTCAGTTTTTGTTTGTCCTGGAAGCTTATAATCTCTCCTTCTATTTTCAATGATAGCCTAGCTGGATATAGTTTTCTTGACTGCATGTTTTTCTCATTTAGTGCTCTGAATATATCATGCCAGCTCTTTCTGGCCTGCCAGGTCTCTGTGGATAAGTCTGCTGCCAATCTAATATTTTTACCATTGTATGTTACAGACTTCTTTTCCCGGGCTGCTTTCAGGATCTTCTCTTTGTCACTAAGACTTGTAAATTTTACTATTAGGTGACGGGGTGTGGACCTATTCTTATTGATTTTGAGGGGGGTTCTCTGAACCTCCTGGATTTTGATGCTTGTTCCCTTTGCCATATTGGGGAAATTCTCTCCAATAATTCTCTCCAATATACCTTCTGCTCCCCTCTCTGTTTCCTCTTCTTCTGGAATCCCAATTATTCTAATGTTGTTTCGTCTTATGGTGTCACTTATCTCTCGAATTCTCCCCTCGTGGTCCAGTAGCTGTTTGTCCGTCTTTTGCTCAGCTTCTTTATTCTCTGTCATTTGGTCTTCTATATCACTAATTCTTTCTTCTGCCTCATTTTTCCTAAGAGTCAGAGCCTCCATTTTTGATTGCACCTCATTAATAGCTTTTTTTATTTCAACTTGGTTCGATTTTAGTTCTTTTATTTCTCCAGAAAGGGCTTTTATATCTTCCAAGAGCGTTTCTCTAATATCTTCCATGCCTTTTTTGAGCCCGGCTAGAACCTTGAGAATCGTCATTCTGAACTCTAGATCTGACATATTACCAATGTCTGTATTGATTAGGTCCCTAGCCTTTGGTACTGCCTCTTGTTCTTTTTTTTGTGGTGAATTTTTCCGCCTTGTCATTTTGTCCAGATATGGGTATATGAAGGAGCAAGTAAAATACTAGAAGGATGGCAACAACCCCAGGAAAATATGCTTTAACCAAATCAGAATAGTTCCCAAATCGTGAGGGGGGAGAAAGGGGATAAAGAGAGGTTCAGAAAGAAAAAAAAAAAAAGAAACAATTAAAAGAAGAAAATTAATAAATAAAAAATATAAAAAGGAAAAATATATTAGCTAAACTAGTTAACAAACGTTAAAAAAGAAAAGGGTAAAAGTTTAAAAAAATTAGCAGAAGAAGAGAAAAATGTTGAAAAAGAAAAACAAATTAACTGCAAGGCTAAAGAATCATGGGGAGAAAGCCATGAGCTCTGGCTTTGCTTTCTCCTCCTCTGGAATTCCGCTGCTCTCCTTGGTATTGAAACTGCACTCCTTCGTAGGTGAACTTGGTCCTGGCTGGATTTCTTGTTGCTCTTCTGGGGGAGGGGCCTGTTGTAGTGATTCTCAAGTGTCTTTGCTCCCGGGTGAGTTGCACCACCCTTACCAGGGGCCGGGCTGAGTAATCCGCTCGGGTTTGCTTCTGGGAGCTTTTGTTCCCTGAGCGCTTTCTGTAGAGTTCCGGAGGACAGGAAGGTGGTGGCTTCCCAGTCTCCGGCCCGGAGAAGCCGAGAGCCCAGGGCCCCACTCCTCAGTGTGCCCTCAGAGAACAGTGCCCAATTACTCCTGTCACCCTGGCCTCCGGCCACGCTCCCAGCTGACCAAGCCTGGGACTGGTTCAAGGTAACCCCGAGTTAGAGCTCACTCCTTGGCTCTGTCTCTGTAGCTGGCTTCCCCGTTCTAATACCTGTAAGCTCTGCGACACTCAGACACCCCCAGTCCTTCTGTGACCCTGCGGGACCTGAGGCCACGCTGACCCCGCGCCGGCTTCACCCAGGTTAAGCCTCTGGAGCGATGTCCCTCAGCAGAACAGACTTTTAAAAGTCCCAATTTTGTGCTCCGTTGCTCCGCTGCTTGCTGGGAGCCGGCCCCTCCCCCCATGGTCTATCTTCCCGTCGCTTTGGATTCACTTCTCCGCCAGTCCTACCTTGCAGAAAGTGGTTGATTTTCTGTTTCTAGAATTGCTGTTCTTCTTCTCTTCGATCTCCCGCTGGATTTGTAGGTGTTTGCAATCTTTAGATAAGCTATCTAGCTGATCTCCTGCTACCTGAAGTAGTCTCAGCCTGCTACTTCTCCACCATCTTGACTCCTCCCTCTCTATTTTTAGTTTTTTGAGGAAGCTCCATAATATTTTTCATGGTGGTAGCACCAATTTACATTCCCATCAAAAGTTTATGAGGGTTCCCTTTCTGCACATCCTCACCAACATTTGTTATTTCTTTTCTTTTGGATACTAGCCATTCTGACTGATAAGAAGTGATATTTCATTGTGATTTTGATTTGATGATTAGTGATGCTGAGCATTTTTCATGTGTCTTTTGGCCATGTGTAGGTCTTTGGGAAAATGTATACTAAGGTTCTCTCCCTTTCTTTAACTGGATTAATTGATTTTTTGTTTGTTTGTTTGTTTGTTTTGGTGTTGAATTGTAAAAATTTTTTTATATATTTTGGATATTAACTTCTTATCAGATATATCATTTGCAAATATCTTATCCCATTCTGTAGGCTTTTTGTTTTGTTGATAGTTTCCTTTGCTATGCAAGAGCTTTCTAATTTAGTGTAGTCCCAGTAGTTTATTTTTGCTTTTGTTTCCTTTGCCTGAGGAGACATATCCATAAATATGTTGCTAAGGCTGATCTCCAAGAGATTACTGTCTATGTTTTCTTTTAGGAGTTTTGTGGTTTCAGGTCTCACATTTAGTTCTTTAATCCATTTTGAGTTTATTTTTAATGTATGGCATAAAAAAGTCATCCAGTTTCAGTCTTTTGCATGCCACTGTCCAGTTTTCCCAACATTATTTATTGAAGAGACCATCTTTTTCCCATTGTATATTCTTGACTCCTTTGTTATAAATTAATTGACCATATAAGCATGGGTTTATTTCTGGACTCTTTATCCTGTTCTATTTTTCTACATGTTTATTTTTGTGCCATTAGTATACTGTTTTGATGATAGGTACTTTTAGAATTTGACTCCTTTTGAAATTGGGCAAGAGTTTGTGATGTATATGGTGAATATATGACTTTTTTTTTTTAAATGATAAGACATGAGAGGGTCAAGAAGTGCCATAGAAGGACCCTGAACTCACCACTTCCCACAGACACACCAAATCTACATCTACATATGGAATAATTCCCACTGAAAAAGATCTGAAAACTAACTAAACAGCTGCTCCACAACAAAGGATAACATTGAGACAGGTAAGAGAGGCATCTCACCAAAAACCCCACCCCTAGATAGCAACCCACAATTGGGAGGGATCTCACAAATACAGAACATCTTCCTGAGGAGCGAAGGATTTGATTGCCATCTCAAGCATCTCAACACTTGGCACCTGCAGTGAAGAGATGAGTCCCTAAAATGCCTGGCTTTGAAAACCAAAATAGCTTACCTCTAAGAGAAACATAAGGTCAGAGGAAATGGAGAGTGACTCTTAAAGAGCTCACACACATTCTTACCTCAGTACCTACCACAAAAGCAGCAAGTTAAAAAGTACCTAGAACATATATGAAGGAAGATTCCTTTGATAATCTTATAGTGTCTGGCACAGAAGCAGAAGCTTGCTGGGACTTTCTCCAGGGAAGGAGGCACTGGTGGGTGTTATTTTCACAATCTCTCTCTACCTTGTTAGTATTAATAGGCATACCCCACCACCATGTGCACTAGTAGCCTTACTAAAGCCACCAGGCACACACAGTCCACACAAAGGACAACCCTTGAGTGCCTAGCTCTAGTAGCCAGGGAGGTTTGTACTTCTGGGCCCTATAGGTCTGAAATAGTCAGAGAGATGGTTCTTGGTAGGCTACAACACCCAAAATACCACAAGGAGAGCAGACTGAAATATACCTCTAGTCTTCCTATGAAAAAACCTATTGACTTATCTTGGAGCCTCAGCCTGAGGGGCAGGCTTCAGGTTTACCACAAACCTGGAGGTTACAGAAGTGCATTTAGGGAATGTGAACTGGAGAATGCCATCTTTGCATTCTCCCTTGGCCTTGCTGCAGCTTGCCAGTAATTACCAGAAAAGAGCTTATATTTTTTTCCCAGTTAATACCAAGGGAACTCTTCTTGATTGCCTTGTCCAGAGGCCAACAGTGTTTATATGATGGTCCCACAGAAAAGTATGTATTTGCAAATTTTAAAATCTGCTGCCCATGAGGCTGACTTCCAATCAACCTGAAACTAGGTACTGACAGATCCCTCCCTCTGGATGGTCTTGGCACTGATGGGTCTTGACATATGCTCAACAACTGGGACTTATCAAGAATAAATCAGGCTGATTATCCAATCATGAAGTTTCAAGAGAAAACCAAGAGCTGGGCAAGGTTAAATGATAAGTTTCATCTCCTACATAAGACCACTCTTTCAAGAGGAGACAAATAGCTCTTCACCCTAAGACAAAGAAACAGATGTCAATGCATCTGTTTCTGACAGATGCATTTCTGACAATGCAGAAAGTCAAGCAAAATGAGGAAGCATGTTCCAAATGAAAGAATGAGGAATATGTTCCAAATGAAAGAACAAGATAAAACCCCAGAAAAAAAAAAAAAAGCAACACCCTTAACTAAATAGTGATAAGTAATTTACCTGATAAAGAGTTCAAAGTACTGATCATCAAGATGCTCACTGAACTTGGGAGAAGAATGGGTGAACACAGTGAGGACTTCAACAAGGTGGAAAATCAAGAGAGTACCAAAGAGAAGTCATGGAGCTGAACAACACAATAATCAAACTGAAAAACATACTAAAGTGGTTCAACAGCAAACTAGATAAAGCAGAAAAAAAGGATCAGTGATCAGAAAGGGCAGTGGAACTCATCTAAACATAGCATCAAAAAGAAAACAATTCTTAAAAGTGAAGACAGCTTGGGGCACCTGGTGGCTCAGTGGGTTAAGCTTCTGCTTTCTGCTCAGGTCATGATCTCAGGGTCCTGGGATCGAGCCCCGCTTCAGGCTCTCCACTCAGCAGGAAGCCTGCTTCTCCCTCTCTCTCTGACTGCCTCTCTGCCTACTTGTGATCTCTCTCTCCTTCTCTCTCTCTCTCTGTCAAATGAAGAAATTTAAAAAAAAATCTTAAGAAAAAGAGTAATAATAATAAAATTATTTTTTAAAAAATGAAGATAGCTTAAGGGACCTATGGGACAACATCAAGGAGAATAACATTTGCATTATACAGGCCTCAGAGGAAGAAAAAAAGAAAATAACAGAAAAAATATTTGAAAAAATAATGGCTAAGTGTTTCCCTAACCCTGGGTAAAAAACAAATATCCTGATACTAGAAGCACAGAAAATTCCAAATAAGATCAACCTAAAGAGATCTACACAAAGACACATTATAATTAAAATGACAAAATTACAAAGAAAGAAAGACTTTTAAGATCAGCAAGAGAAAAACAACTTGTTACATACAAGGAGATCCCCATAAAGGCTACCAGCAGATTTCTCAACAGAAAGTTTTGCAGGCCAGAGGATATGGCAAAATATGCTCAAAGTGATGAAAGGAAAAAACTTTCAATCAAGAATACCTGACAAGGTTATAATTCAGAATTAAAGGATAAAGTTTGTTAGAAAGGAAAAAGATGAAGGAGTTCATTCCTACTAAATTGGCCTTACAAGAAATTTTTTTTTCATGAGTAATAGACATTTTTTTAATTGTGTTACGTTATTCACTATAAAATATACCATTCGTTTTTAATGTAGTGTTCCAAGATTCATTGTTTATGCACAACTGCTCCATGCAATACATGCCCTCCTTAATACCCACTACCAGGCTCACCCAATCCCCCACCCCTCTACCCTCCAAAACCCTGTTTGTTTCTCAGGGTATACAGTCTCTCATGGTTTGTCTCCCACTCTGATTTGCCCAACTCACTTTTCCTTTCCTTCTCTTAATGTCCTCCATGTTTTTCCTTACGTTCCACAAGTAAGTGAAACCATATGATAATTGACTACCTCTGTTTGACTTATTTCACTCAGCATAATCTCCTCAAGTCCCTTGCTTTGATGCAAAAGTTGGATATTCATCCTTTCTGATTGCTGAATAATATTCCTTCGCATATATGGACCACACCTTCCTTATCCATCCATCCATTGAGGGGCATCTCAGCTCTTTCCATAGTTTGGCTATTGTGGACATTGCTGATATGAACACTGGGGTACAGATGGCCCTTCTTTTCACCACATCTGTATCTTTGGGGTAAATACCCAGTCGTGCAATTGCAGGGTCATAGGGTAGCTCTATTTTTAATTTCTTGAGGAATCTCCACACTGTTTTCCAAAGTGGCTGCACGAACTTGCATTCCCACCAACAGTGTAAGAGGGTTCCCCTTTCTCTGCATCCTCTCCAACACTTATTGTTTACTGTCTTGTTAATTTTGGCCATTCTAACTGGTGTAAGGTGGTATCTCAATGTGGTTTTGATTTGAATCTCCCTGATGGTCAATGATGATGAACATTTTTTCATGTGTCTCTTAGCCATTTGTATGTCTTCTTTGAAGAAGTGTCTGTTCATGTCTTATGCCCATTTTTTGATGGGATTATCTGTTTTGTGTGTGTTGAATTTGAGTTCTTTATAGATCTTGGCTATCAGTCCTTTGTCTCTAGTGTCATTTGTGAATATATTCTCCCATTCTGTGGGTTGCCTCTTTGTTTTGTTGATGGTTTCCTTTGCTGTGCAGAAGCTTTTAATCTTGATGAAGTCCCAAAAGTTCATTTTCACTTTTGTTTCCTTTACCTTTGGAGACATGTCTTAAAAGAAGTTGTTGTGGCCAATGTCAAAGAGGTTACTGCCTGTGTTCTCCTCTAGGATTTTGTATATTCCTGCCTCACATTTAGGTCTTTTATCCATTTTGAGTTAATCTTTGTTTATGGTCTATGAGAATGGTCGAGTTTCATTCTTCTATTCATAGCTGTTCAATTTTCCCAGCACCATTTATTGAAGAGACTGTCTTTTTTCCACTGTATATTTTTTTCTACTTTGTTGAATATTAGTTGATCATAGAGTTGAGGGTCCGTATCTGGGCTCTCTACTCTGTTGCACTGGTCTATGTGTCTGAATTGTCTAAGTTCTTCTTTGATTTCCTGGTTGATCCAAACATTCTTAAGCAGGGTAGTCTTTAGCTTCCAAGTGTCTGAATTCCTTCCAAACTTTTTCTTGTGGTTGAGTTCCAGTCTCAAAGCATTATGGTCTGAGAATATGCAGGGAATAATCTCAGTCTTTTGTTATCAGTTAAGCCCTGATTTGTGACCCAGTATGTGGTCTATTCTGGAGAAATTTCCATGTACACTCAAGAAGAATGAGTATTCTGTTGTTTTAGGGTGGAATGTTCTGTATATATCTATGAGGTCCATCAGGTCCATAGTGTCATTCAAAGCTTTTGTTTCTTTACTGATTTTTTTAAAAGATTGTATGTATTTACTTGAGAGAGAGTGAGAGAGAGAGCATGAGAGGGGAGAGGGTTAGAGGGAGAAGCAGAATCCCCATTGTGCAGGGAGCCCAATGCTGGACTTGATCCCTGGACTCCAAGATCATGACCTGAGCCGAAGGCAGTCACTTAACCAACTGAGCCACACAGGCGCCCCTCTTTATTGATTTTCTGCTTGGATGATCTGTCTAGTACTAAGACTGGCATGTTAAGATCCTCTACTATGAATGGATTCATATCAATATGACTCTTTATTTTGATTAACAGTTGGCTTATGTAGTTGGCTGCTCCCCTGTTGGGGGCATAAATATTTACAATTGTTAGATCTTCTTTGTGGATAGTCCCTTTAAGAATGATGTAGTGTCGGGCGCCTGATCTCATTGATAGCATTTTTAACTTCTGCCCTAGTGGCTCTCACTTCTGCCCTTAGAGAATCTATGATGTCACTAATGGTTTTCTCCAACCTAGCCATTGCCTGGATAATTGTTACCCTGAATTCCCTTTCCAACATACTATTTATGTCTTTATCTAATAGTTCTGATGGCGAGGGCACAGTCTTTGAGCTTTTCCCTCTGTTGGGTGTTCCTCCTCCTGGTCATTTGGTGAGAGGTGGTTAAGGGGATTTATAGCTGAATATATCAACTGTGATCCAAGCGAGGTGCACCTTGGAATGTTTCAGAGCAATTGGAAGTCACCACCAGAAAGAAAGAAAATAGAAGAAGAGAGAGAGAAGAGAAAATCCAGGCAGGATGAGCCCCAAAAGTAAGATTTATAAGGTATATAAACAAAATGGACAAACAAAAAGACCAACAAAAGTAAATGACAAGAAAAAAAAAAAAAAAAAAGAACCCAGTCAAAATGAACTCCCCAAGAATAAGATTTATATAATACCAGAACAAAAACAAATACACAGAAACACTGACAGAAGAAAAAGATGCGAGTGTGGTTATAAATCCTTGATGTGGGTGAGGAGGGTTATTTTGGTTCTTCCTGAATCTATCTTGTTATCTTTGTTAAATGACTCAACTTTCCAGAGATAAAGAGAGATTAAAACTGGTTTATATATAGGAATAGTATTGAATAGAGAAAAAGAATTACCTTGAAGCTTATATCTATATGTATTTAAAAAAAAAAGAAAAGAAAAAGAAAAACACAGGTGTATATATGAAAGATCAAGTTAAATGGTTATTATGGAGTATGTTGTATTAAACCTCTGGTTGTAATGGTAGGTAGTTAAAGAAATTAAAAGAACAAGAATTGTGAGAATGAATTTTAAAAAAAGTTGTATCTATGAAATATACAGGTTTTTGGGCAATACCAGGAGCTCAATATGTTGTTTCCCCTGAAGTTGGGGTTTTACAGTTTTAATGGGACCCTGTGGTGGTTGTCCTCTCATTCTTTTGGCTTGCCTTCTGGCGGAGGGACCTGCAGTGTTGTTTTTCAGTCAGTCTTGCTTGGGTTGAGTCATCCGGCCCCCTATCAAGGGGCTGGGCTCTGTGGAAACCGGTTTTTCAGGCTTTTGTTCTCTGGAGGTTTTTGTGCCTTTTTATTTGTTTGTTTTTGTTGTTTTGTTTTTTGTTTCATTTTGGTTTTTGTTGGCTTTTTACAGCTTTTCAGAGGTTTAGTGGAAAGCAAACTGAACCCAGACCTCCACCTCAGAAAGAAGCCTCAGTCTGCTCTCTTCTGGGTGGTCCAGAACACACAGACTCCCCCTCTGCAAACTCCACTGAACACTATAACCTCCCACAGGCATAGCGCAACCCCAGCTACTATCTCAGGGGTCGCCCAAAGTGCTCACTCGTCTCTGCACCTCCGTTCCACTAAAAACGTGAGCACTATTAGATCCAGGGAGCCCGCTTCTGGTAGTCGCCTTTGCCAGGAATGCTGTCTATGGACCAGGCCCATGCCAATGGGTGCATCAAGGGATCCCAACCAGAGATCATGCTGAGTTCCTTCAGGCATGGGCTGGGAGTATGCAGAGTATCCAGATGGATACTCCCAGCACATGGATACTCTGGTGGAGTATCCAGACCCTCCACTGGTCCTACAGACCACCAGCTAGCACCAACACCAAGCTCTCTCAGACATGGGTGGGGAGTGCAGTCAGACCCCAGTCGCACAGTGCATATAGAGTGCAAAAGGGTGTGGTTCTAGAGAGCCCCCAACAGACTCCCTCACACACAGGCAGGAGTGCGCCCAGCTGAGCAGTGGTGCAAGTAGCACCTAGGCAGGGGCGCAGGGACCAGAAACTGGAGGCTCTGCCGCACTCTCTATGGCATGGGTGGTCATAGGCACTGGCCGTCCTGGGTCTGTGGGCTTAGGTCTGTTCCCGTGACCACCCAATTCCACCAGTTGCCCCTTAAGATTTTTTGCTCTTTATGAGTGCTTTTAGCTAGGCTCCAAGTTAATGCTCATCCCCAATCACAGGGCACTTTTGTATTGGGGTATTACTTTCCAAGGGTCACTTTTGGTGGCTACTTCCTCCTGCTCATCCTCCAATAGCAGTCCTCTCCGCTGGTGTCTTCTGCCCCTGTAGAGATCCAGCAGTGTATAATCCTATCTCTCAGGCTGATTTCATGGGTGTTCAGAGTGTTCTGGTAGATATTTAGCTCTCTTTAGGGGACCGGTTGAAACAGGTCTCCTACTTTTCCACCATCTTGCCCCTCCTCCCAAATACATTGAGCTTGAGAAGTTCTTTATAAATCTTGGATATCAGCCCTTTTTCTGTGTGTCATTTGTGAATATCTTCTCCCATTGCATGGGTTGCCTCTTTATTTTGTTGACTGTTTCCTTTGCTGTGCAGAAGCTTTTGGTCTTGATGAAGTTCTAAAAGTTCATTTTCACTTTTGTTTCCTTTGCCTTTGGAGAAGGGTCTTCAAAGAGTTGCTGTGGCTGATGTCAAAGAGGTTACTATGTTCTCCTCCAGGGTTTTAATGGATTCCTGTCTCACATTGAGGTCTATCATTCATTTTGAGTTTTTCTTTGTGTATGGTGTAAGATAATGGTCAAGTTTCATTCTTCTATACATAGTTGTCCAATTTTCCCAGCACCATTTACTGGAAAGACTGTCTTTTTTCCACTGGATATTTTTTCCTGGATTGTCAAAGATTATTTGACCATAGAGTTGAGGGTCCATATCTGGGCTCTCTACTCTGTTCCTTTGGTCTATGTGTCTGTTTTTGTCCAAGTAACAAGATCAGTGCACAGAAATCGGTTGCTTTCTTATACACTAACAATGAAAATATAGAAAGGACAATTATACAATTAATTCAATTTACAATAGCACCAAAACCCATAAGATACCTTGGAATAAACCTAACCAAAGAAGTAAAAGATCTGTACTCGGAGAACCACAAAACACTCATGAAAGAAATTGAAGACAACACAAAAAGATGGAAAAACATTCCACTCTCATGGATCAGAAGAATAAACATTGTTAAAATGTCTGTGCTGATGGCCACAGTCGCCAAACTGTGGAAAGAACCAAGATGCCTTTCAGTGAATGAATGGATAAGGAAGATGTGGTCCATATACACTATGGAGTATTGTGCCTCCATCAGAAAGGATGAATACCCAACTTTTGTATCAACATGGACAGGACTGAAAGAGATTATGCTGAGTGAAATAAGTCAAGTAGAGAGAGTCAATTATCATATGGTTTCACTTATTTGTGGAGCATAAGAAATAACACAGAGGACATGGGAAGATGGAAAGGAGAAGGGAGTTGAGGGAAATTGGAAGGGGAGATGAACCATGAGAGACTATGGACTCTGAAAAACAATCTGAGGGTTTTGAAGGGGCGGGGGCGGGGGGAGGAGTTGGGCCAGCCTGGTGGTAGGTATTGTGGATGGCATGTATTGCCTTGAGCACTGGTTGTGGTGCATAAACAATGAATTCTAGTACACTGAAAAGTAATTTCAAAAATAAAAAATGAATGTCTGTGCTGCGCAGAGCAATCTATACATTCAATATCATCCCAATCAAAATACCAGCAGCACTTTTCAAAGTGCTGGAACAAATAATCCTAAACTTCGTATGGAACCAGAAAAGACCCCGAATTGCTAAGGAAATGTTGAAGAAGAAAAGCAGAATTGGGGCATCATGTTGCCTGATTTCAAGTTTATTACAAAGTTGTGATCACCTTGAAAGAAATGTTAAAGGGACTTCCTTTTTTTTTTTTTTTCATTAATTTTTTTCTAAACTCTAGACATTATTCCAATTTTCTTTTTTTTTCTTTTTGCCCTTATGATTTCTTTAATTAATGTATAATGTATTATTTGTTTCAGGGGTACAGGTTTGTGATTTATCAGTCTTACACAATTCACAGCACTCACCATAGCACATACTCTCCTCAGTGTCCATCAGCCAGCTACCCCATCCCTCTCACCGCCCTCCCCTCTGTCAACCCTCAGTTTTTTTCCTAAGCTTAAGAGTCTCTTATGGTTTGTTTCTCTTCTCTGTTTTTCCTCTTGTTTATCTTTTCTTCTCTTCCCCTATGATCCTCTGTCTTGTTTCTCAAATTCCTTGTATCAGTGAGATCATATGATAATTGTCTTTCTCTGATTGGCTTATTTTGGTTAGCACAGTAGCCTCTAGTTCCAACCACATTATTGCAAATTGCAAGATATCATGGTTTTTTTCTTTTTCATGGCTGAGATATAGATATAGATAGATATAGATATATAGATATATAGATAGATATATAGATATACATATCTAGATCTATATAGCTCTATCTCTATCTCTATAGAGCTATAGAGATAGAGATAGAGCTATATAGATCTCGATATATATATCGAGATCTATATAGATCTCACATCTTCTTTATCCATTCATCTATTGATGGACATCTAGGCTCTTTCCATAGTTTAGATATTATAGACATTGCCACTATAAACATTGTGGTACAGGTGCCTCTTCAGATCACTACTTTGTATCTTTAGGGTAAATTCTCAGTAGCACAATTGCTGGGTTATAAGGTAGCTCTATTTTCAACTTTTTGAGGAACCTCCAGACTGTTTCCCAGAGTGACTGCACCAGCTTCTATTCACTGGTAATGGTAAATATATAGTAAAGATAGTTGATTAACCACTTATAAAGATAGTATAAAGGTTAAAAGAAAAAGTAGTAAAAATAATTATAACTACAATAATTAGTTAAGAAGTTAAGAAACACACAAAATTAAAAGATATAAAATGTGACATCAAAAACATAAAACATCGGGTTGGAGTATTAAAAATGTAGAGTTTTAGGGACACCTGGGTGGCTCAGTGGGTTAAGCCTCTATCTTCGTCTCAGGTCATGATCTCAGGGTCCTAGGATTGAGCCCCACATCAGGCTCTCTGCTCAGTGGGGTGCCTGCTTCCCCTTCTCTCTCTGCCTGCCTCTCTGCTTACTTGTGATCTCTTTCTCTGTGTCAAATAAATAAATAAAATCTTTTAAAAAATAGATAAATAAAAAATAAAAATGTAGAGTTTTAGAATACATTAAACCTAACTTGCTAGAAACTTAAAACGGACTGATAAATACATATCTATATAAGCCTCATTGTGACCACAAAGTAAAAACCTATACAGGCTACACAAAAGAAAGATACACAAAAGATAATGAGAAAAGAAACTAAGCATCACACTAAATAAAGTCATCAAACCAAAGGGAAGAGAGCAAGAGAAGAAAGGAACAGAGAGGAATCACCAAAGAGCCAGAAAACAACAAACAAAATAGCAATAAGTACACACCTATCAATAATAACTTTAAACATAAATTGACTAAATACTCCAGTCAAAAGACATAGAGCGGCTAGATGGGTTAAAAAACAGACCTATCTATATGCTGTCTATAAAACTCTCTTCAGATGTAAGGACACACACAGACTGAAAGTGAAGTGATAGAACAAGATGTTTTATGCCAATGGAAACTAAAATAAAAAAGACGAGATAGGGACATCTGGGTGGTTCAGTTGGTTAAGCATCTGCCTTTGGCTCAGGTTATGATTCCAGGGTCCTGGGACTGAGTCCTGTGTTGGGCTCCCTGCTCAGCAGGGAGCCTGCTACTCCCCCTGTTCATGTTCTCTTTTTCTCTCTGACAAGTAAACAAAGAAATCTTAAAAAAAAAAATGAGGTAGTTATACTTATATCAGACAAAATATACTTTTTTAAAAAAAGATTTTATTTTAGGGACGCCTGGGTGGCTCAGTTGGTTAAGCGGCTGCCTTCGGCTCAGGTCATGATCCCAGAGTCCTGGGATCGAGGCCCACATCGGGCTCCTTGCTCAGCAGGGAGCCTGCTTCTCCCTCTGCCTGCCACTCTATCTGCCTGTGCTCACTCTCGCTCTCTCTCTCTCTCTGACAAATAAATAAAATCTTTAAAAAAATATTTTATTTTAGAGAGAGTGAAAGTTATCACAGAGGGAGAGGGTTCACAGAGGCAGAGGGAAAAGCAGACTCACCACTGAGCAGAGAGCCTGGTGCAGGACTTGATCCCAGGACCCTGAGACCATGACCTGAGCCAAAGGCGGATGCTTAACCAACTGAGCCACCCAGGTGCCCCACAAAATATACTTTAAAATAAATGCTGTAATAAAATACAAAAAAGGGCATTACATATTGATAAAGGGGTCAATCCAACAAGAGGATATAACATTTGTAAGTATTTATGCACCCAACATAGGAGAACCTTAATATAAAAAGAAAATATTAATAAACATAAAGGGAGAAATTGTTAGCAATACAATAGTAGTAGGAGACTTTAATATCTCACTTACATCAATGGATAGATAATCCAGACAGAAATCGAATAAGGAAATAGTGGCCTTAAATGACAAATTAGAACACATGGTCTTAATAGATACATATAGAATATTACATGTAAAAGCAGCAGAATACACATTCTTCCCAAGTACACATGGAACATTCTCCAGCATAGGTCACATGTTACCACAAAACAAATCTCAGTAAATTTAAGACTACAATCATATCAAGCATCTTTTTCCACAATAATGGTATAAAACTAGAAATCAGTTGTAAGAAGAAAACCAGAAAAATCTCAAATATGTAAAAATTAAACCTGTTACTGAATAACCAGTGGATCAATGAAGAAATAAAAGGAGAAACCAAAAATATCGAGACAACTGAAAATAGAAATACAACATACCAAAATCAATTGGATGCAGCAAAAGTGGCTCTAAGAGGGAAATTCATGGCAACATATGCCCACCTCAAGAAACAAGAAAAATATTAAATAAATAATGTAATTTTACACCTAAAGAAACTAGAAAAAGAAGAGCAAATGAAGCCCAAAGTTAGGAGAAAGAAGGAAATAATAAAGATCAGGGTAGAAATAGAAACTTAAAAGACAAAATAAAGTCAATGATACTAAAACGTGGTTATTTGAAAAGATTTTTTTTTTTCAAAAAATGACAAACTTTTAGCTGGACTAACTAAGAGAAAAAAGCTCAAATAAAATCATAAATGAAAGAAAAGTTACCAAACATTAGTTGGCCACAGAGTTGAGGGTCTATTTCTGGGTTCTCTATTCTGTTCCATTGATCTATGTGTCTATTTTTGTGCCTGTACCATACTATCTTGATGATTACAGCTTTGTAATAGAGCTTGAAATCCAGGATTGTGATGCCACCAGGTTTGATTTTCATTGTCAGCATTCCTTTGGCTATTCAGGGTCTTTTCTGGTTCCATACAAATTTTAGGATTATTTATTCTACCTCAAAAAAGTTGATGGCATTTTGATAGGGATTATACTGAGTGTGTAGATGGCTCTAAGTACCACAGACATTTTAACAATATTTGTCTTTCCAATTCATGAGCAAGGAATGTTTTTCCATTTCATTGTGTCTTCCTCAATTTCTTTCATGAGCATTCTATAGTTTTCTGAGTACAGATCCTTTGCCTCTTTGGTTAGGTTTATTCCTAGGTATCTTATGGTTTGGGTGCAACTGTAAATGGGATCAACTCCTTAATTTCCCTTTCTTTTGTGTCATTATTAGTGTATAGAAATACAACTGATTTCTGCACATTGATTTTATATCCTGCCACTTTGCTGAATTCCTGTATGAGTTCTAGCAATTTTAGGGTGGCATCTTTTATAAACTAATCTTCAACAAAGGAGGAAAGAATATGCAATGGGAAAAAAAAGACAATCTCTTCAACAAATGGTGTTGGAAAAATTGGACAGCCACATGCAGAAGAATGAAACTGGTCCATTTCCTTAGACCATACACAAAAATAAACTCAAAATGGATGAAAGACCTAAATGTGAGACAGGAATCCACCAAAATCCTAGAGGACAACACAGGCAGCAATCTCTTGAACCTCTGCTGTAGCAACTTCTTGCTAGGCATGTCTCCAAAGGCAAGGGTAACAAAGGCAAAAACAAGCTATTGGGACTTCATCAAGATAAAAAGCTCTTGCACAGCAAAAGAAACAGTCAGTAAAACAAAAGACAACTGATTGAATGGATGAAGATATTTGCAAATGACATATCAGACAAAGGGCTAGTATCCAAAATCTATAAAGAACATATCAAACTCAACACCGAAAGAACAAATAATCAAATCAAGAAATGGGCAGAAGACATGAACAGACATTTCTGCAAAGACTTCCAAATGGCCAACAAACACATTAAAAAAAAATGCTCAACATCACTTGGTGTGAGGGAAATACAAATCAAAACCACAGTGAGGTACCTCCTCACACCAGTCAGAATGACTAAAATTAACAAGTCAGGAAACGGGCTCCTGGGTGGCTCAGTGGGTTAAAGCTTCTGCCTTCGGCTCAGGTCATGGTCCCAGGGTCCTGGAATTGAGGCCCGCATCGGGCTCTCTGCTCAGCGGGGAGCCTGCTTCCTCCTCTCTCTCTCTCTGACTGCCTCTCTGCCTACTTGTGATCTCTCTCTCTGTCAAATAAATAAATAAAATCTTTAAAAAAAAAAAAAGTCAGGAAATGACAGATGTTGGTGAGGATGCAAGACAAAGGGGAAATCTCTCCTGCACTGCTGGGAATGCAAGCTGGTATAGCCACTCTGGAAAACAGTCTGGAGGTTCCTCAAAAATTTGAAAATAGAGCTACCCTATAACCCAGCAATTGCACTACTGGGTATTTACCCTAAAGATACAAATGTAGTGATCCAAAGGGACACCTGTACCATAATGTTTATAGCAGCAATGTCCATAATACCTAAACTACAGAAAGAACCCAGATGTCCATTAGCAAATGAATGGATAAAAAAGATGTGAGATATATATATATAGAGAGAGAGATAGATATATCATGGAATGTTACTCAGCCATCAAAAAAAAATATCTTGCCATTTGCAATAATGTGGATGGAACTAGAGGGTGTCATGCTAAGCAAAATAAGCTGATCAGAGAAAGACACTTATCATTTGGTCTCACTGATATGTGGAATTTAAAAGACAAAACAAAGGATCATAGGGGAAGAAAGAAGATAAAACAAGATGAAATCAGAGAGGGAGACAAACTATAAGAGATTCTCAAGAAACAAACTGAGGGTTGCTGGAGAGGGGTAGGGAGATAGGGTAACTGGGTGATGGACTTTAAGGAGGGCATGTGATGGGGCGCCTGGGTGGCTCAGTGGGTTAAAGCCTCTGTCTTCGTCTCAGGTCATGGTCCTGGGGTCCTGGGATCGAGCCCTGGTTCGGGCTCTCTGCTCAGAGGGGAGTCTACTTCCCCCTCTCTCTCAGCCTGCTTCTCTGCCTACTTGTGATCTCTGTCTATCAAATAAATAAATAAATAAATAAATAAATAAATAAATAAATAAATAAAATTTAAAAAAATTCCTAGAAACATACAATCTTTTAAGATCTTTTAAGACTGACGTATGAAAAAATAAAAAATCTGAAAAGATTACTAGTAAGGAGATTGAATAAGTAATGAAAAACCTCCTAACAACAGAAGTCCAGGACCAGACATCTTCTCACTGGTAAATTCTACCAAAGATTTAAAGAAGATTCAATACCTATACTTTCCAACTCTCCCAAAAATCTGAAGAGGAATGAATGCTTCCAAATTCATTTTACAAGGCCAGCATTATCCTGATATAAAATTCAGACAAGGACACCATATAAAAAGAAAACTACAAGGTTCATATCCCTAATGAACAAAGATGCAAAAACCTTCAACAAAATATTAGCAAACTGAATTCAATAATACATTCAAAGAATCATATACTGTGATCAGGTAGGATTCATTCCAGGAATGCAAGAACAATTTAACATTTGCAAATCAATAAATGTGATATACTACATTAACAAAATGAAGGCTAAAAACCATGTGATCTCTCAACAGATGTACAAAAATCATTTAACAAGATTCGACATCCATGATAAAAACTTTCAACAAAGTGTGTATAGAGGGAACATTCTTCAACATAATAAAGGCCATGTGTGACATTAGCCCACAGCTAATAATGGTGAAATGCTGAAAGCTTTTCCTCTAAAATCAGGAACAAGACAAGGATTCCCCTCTAACCACTTTTATTCAACATAGTATTGGAGGTTCTAGCTAGAGCAATTAGGCAGGAAAAGAGAAATAAAAACTTTCCAAATTGGAAAGGAAAAAGTGGAACTCACTATTTTCAGAGGACATAATTTTATTTTTAAAACTACCAAAATACTATTAGAACTAATAAGTGAATTCAGTAAAGTTTCAGAGTACAAAATCATATTAAAAAATCTATTTTGTTTTAATACACTAACAACAACCTATCAGAAAGAGAACTTAAGAAAACAAACCCATTTACAATTGTATCAAAAAGACTAGGGGTGCCTGGGTAGCTCAGTGGGTTAAAGCCTCTGCCTTCGGCTCAGTTCATGATCCCAGGGACCTGGGATTGAGACCCACATCAGTCTCTCTGCTCGGCAGGGAACCTGCTTCCCTTCTTCTCTATCTGCTTGCCTTTCTGTGATCTTTGTCTGTCAAAATAATAAAATAAAAATCTTAAAAAAAAAAAGAATAAAATATCTACGAGTGAATTCAACTAAGGAGGTGAAAGACCTATACACTGAAACCTATAAGACACTGATGAAAGAAATTAAAGAAGACACAAATAGATATTCTGTGCTCATGGATTGGAAGAATTAATATTGTTAAAATGTCTGCATTACGCAAAGCAATCTACAGATTCAATACTATCCCTATCAAAATTCCAGGGCCATTTTTCACAGAAAAAGGGTAAAGAGTCTTAATATCTCTATGAAACCACAAAAGATCCTGAATAACCAAAGCAATCCTGAGAAAGATTGAGGCAGCATGTTCCCTGATTTCAAATTAAAAGCTATAGTAACCAAAACAGTATGGTACTGGCATAAAAACATACATATATAGATCAATAGAACAAAACACAGAGCTCAGAAATCAACCCACACACACCATCAATTAATATGCAACAAAAGAGTCAAGAATGTAGAAGGGGGAAAGGACAGTCTTTTCAATAAATGTTGGTGGGAAAACTGGACAGCTATATGCAAGGAATTGAAGCTATCTTACTCCAAACAGAAAAAATAATTCAAAATGGATTAGACTTGAATGTAGGACCTGAAACCATAAAACTCCTAGAAGAAAACATAAACAATAAGTTCAACATGTCTTGGGAATTTTTTTAAATCTGACTCTAAAGATAAGGGAAACTAAACCAAAAATAAACAAGCAGGACTACATCAAAGTAAAAAGCCTCTGCACAGCAAAGGAAACCATAAACAAAGTGAAAAGACAATCTACTAAACAGGAGAATATATTTGCAAATCGTATATCTAATAAGGAATTAATATAAAAACATATAAAGAACTCAGAAAACTCAATTACAGAAGAACAATCAATTTGACTAAAACAATGGATCTGAATAGATATTTTTCCGAAGAAGACATACAGATGGCCAACAGACACAAGAAAAGATGCTCAACATCACTAATTATCAGAAAAGTACAAATCAGGGCGCCTGGGTGGCTCAGCGGGTTAAAGCCTCTGCCTTCGGCTCAGGTCATGATTCCAGGGTCCTGGGATCGAGCCCCACATCGGGCTCTCTGCTCGGCAGGGAGCCTGCTTCCTCCTCTCTCTCTCTGACTGCCTCTCTGCCTACTTGTGATCTCTGTCTGTCAAATAAATAAATAAAATCTTACAAAAAAAAAAGAAAAATACAAATCAAAACCACAATGATATCACTTCACACCAGTCAGAATGGCTAGTATCCAGAAAACAAGAAATAACAAATGTTGATGAGGATATGGAGAAAAGGGAACCCTCATGAACTGTTGGTTGGAATGCAAACTGGTGCAGCCACTATGAAAAACAGTACAGAGATTCCTCAAGGAAATAAAAACAGAGCTACTATTCCACTTTTGAGTATTCATATGAAGAAAACAAAAACACTAAGTCAAAAAGATATATGCACCCCTATGATCATCACAGAATTATTTACAATAGCCAAAATTTTACAACCTAAATGTTCAATGAGGGCTGAACGGATGTAGGTATCACACAAACACACACACACACACACACACACACACACACACACACACACAGTAATACTACACAGCTATTAAAAAAATAAAAGAATGGAATCTTTACATTTGTGACAACATGGATAAACTCTGAGGGTATTAAGTGAAATAAACCAAAGATAAATACAACATGATTCCGCTTATAAGTGGGATCTAAAAAACAAACAAACGGACAAACCAGATGAACAAAAAATAAAACCAAAACTAAACTAAAAGACATAGAAAATAGATCAGTGGTTGCATGAAGGGAAGGGGGAGTTAAGGGGTAAATAAAAATAGATAGGGGGAGGGGGCGTCTAGAGGTACAAACTTTCAGTTATAAAATAAGTTAGGAGGATATAATGTAAAGCATGGTGACCAAAGTCAATAATACTGTAGTGTATACTGAAAGTTGTAAGAAATAAGTCTTGAAAGTTCTCATAGGAAAAAAAAACAACTGTAGTTTCATATGGTTACAGATGGTAACTAGACCTGTGGCAGTCATTTCTTTTTTCTTTTTTTTTTTTTTTACATTTTTTTTTATTTCTTTTCAGCA
Source organism: Enhydra lutris kenyoni (assembly GCF_002288905.1). Taxonomy (NCBI): domain Eukaryota; kingdom Metazoa; phylum Chordata; class Mammalia; order Carnivora; family Mustelidae; genus Enhydra; species Enhydra lutris. Next base: position 44,492,645 of record NW_019154087.1, on the reverse strand, counting down.
TAACAGAATTCATTGTTTTTGCACCACACCCAGTGCTCCATGCAATACGTGCCCTCCTTAATACCCACCATCTGGCTCCCCCAACCTCCCACCCCCCACCCCTTCAAAACCCTCGATTGTTTTTCAGAGTCCATAGTCTCTCATGGTTCACCTCCCCTTCCAATTTCCCTCAACTCCCTTCTCCTCTCCATCTCCCCCTGTCCTCCATGTTATTTGTAATGCTCCACAAATAAGTGAAACCATATGATAATTGACTCTCTCTGCTTGACTTATTTCACTCAGCATAATCTCTTCCAGTCCCGTCCATGTTGCTACAAAAGTTGGGTATTCAGCCTTTCTGATGGAGGCATAATACTTCATAGTGTATATGGACCACATCTTCCTTATCCATTCATCCTTTGAAGGGCATCTTGGTTCTTTCCACTGTTTAGCAACCGTGGCCATTGCTGCTATAAACACTGGGGTACAGATGGCCCTTCTTTTCACTACATCTGTATCTTTGGGGTAAATACCCAGTAATGCAATTGCAGGGTCATAGGGAAGCTATATTTTTAATTTCTTAAGGAATCTCCACACTGTTCTCCAAAGTGGCTGCACCATCTTGCATTCCCACCAACAGTGTAAGAGTGTTCCCCTTTCTCCACATCCGCTCCAACACACGTTGTTTCCTGTCTTGCTAATTTTGGCTATTCTATTCTATTTGGTTATGTAAGGTGGTATCTCAATGTGGTTTTAATTTGAATCTCCCTGATGTCTAGTGGTGATGAACATTTTTTCATGTGTCTGATAGTGGCAGTCATTTCTCAATATACAAATATCGGATCATTTGGCAGTCATTTCTCAATATAGAAATATCAGATCATTATGTTGTACACCAGAAATTATAAAATGTGAGATGTCAATTATACCTCCATAAAAAAATAAGGGAAACTGGGTGAAAGGTATATAAAAATTCTTTATACCATCTTTGCGACTGTTCTGTAAATGTATTTACAGAAATAAATAATTATTTATATCTGTAAAAAATTATTTACAGATATAAATAATAAATTATTTATTTTTATTCCAAAAATAAAAATCTTATTAAAAAACTTTTTAATGACAGAACAGTTTCAGGAAAACATTCTTTCATGGGGTTTGATTTTTTAAAAAGAATATTTTGTACAGATACTGGCTTTGTAGTTTTTTTTTTTCTTATAATACTTTTTGTTTGAGAATATGCATATTTTAATTTATGGTCAGTAGCAGAATTCTGAACAAGAAAAACTTCATTCAATTTTTGTTGCTGAATGTAAAACATCTGACAGTATTTGCACAGAAAGCTTAAATTGCCTTGCTTTGTTTGCATAAGCAAAAGGAAAAGTCCAGGGTATCCATCTGCAAATCAACATCAAAGGGTTTTCACAAAATGTAGGGAGGTGACATGTATTTGGAGAAACAGTATGAGATCCTTTTTCTAGGGCACTGCTGGCTTCGGCTTTCTACACTAACCACAGCCAAGGGCAACTGAGGTTTATGTCTTTATTGCTGAGGTAGCTGGACTTTTAAAGCTGAAGCTCACAGCTCTTTCGCCCACTCCCCCACCCTTCAACATCTGTTAACGATGGAGATTCACAGAACATTTCCTATGAAATGAAGCCATTTTTAAAACTTTCATAAAGTCAAAGGTTTGGGAAAAAAGAAGAAAAGGTCATTAAGTAAACACATCTTTTCTGAGACCTGATGCTAAACATGCCATCACTTCATATTAGTTATTCGGTATATACAAAATTTACTCCATAGAATTATTGCCTTGACACTTGACCAAAAAGTCTCTATTTCTTTCCCAGTATTAATTAGAACAGATTTTCTTTACTTGTAATGAGATGATCACAGTCATGTATTCTAGATGTAAGGAGATAATTTAGATCATCCATGAGTTCCAAATTTCTAAAATTCTAGTTATGTATTCTAAGCAAGGGATATGTCTTTGTAGGCACTGATAATGCTAAATCATACAATATTTTGGAAGACAGATAATTCACACTGCCCCAAAGCTATGATGCTATTATATATAAGCTATACAATTGCTTTCCTACCTTCTTTCCCCTTCCTTTTCTCTTCCTTCTTTCTTCCTCTTTCTTTCTTTACCCCTCTTTACCCTTTCTCTTTTCTTTGTAGCTCCCTTTTCTTCCTCCTCTTCCTCCTACCCTACATCCCCCTCCTCCTCCTTCTCTCTGTCTCTATCTCTAATACTTTCTACTACATTCTTTAGAATTTTTTATTGACATAAAACAATGCAGAAAATTATACAAATTTTAAGTATGCAGTTGTCAAATTCTTACAAAGTGAACAGCCTTGTGTAACCAGCATCAAGTTCAAGAATAAAACCACATTAATATCTCAGAAATATGTCTCCTCCAATTTTTAAGCACCCTCCCTCACCGCCCCCCAAAAACTTCATTTCTATTTTGATCTGTAGCACATTGATTGGTTTTGTTTCTAAACTTTATATAAATGTACTCTTTATATAGTATGTACTCATGACTGACTTATTCTACTCAACATTATATGGAATTTATCCATGTTGTTGCTTAACAGTAAGATGTGTGATTGGAAAAAAAAACAGAACAGATTTAGGAAAACATTTTTTCATGTGATTTGGTTTTTAAGAAGGTTCTATGAACAAGAACATACCACACTTTATCCATTCAATTGTTAATAGGCATTTATTCCAGTTTATTTATTTTTTTTAAATGCTGCTAAGAACACTCTTATATGTGTTTTTGATTTCTGTTGAATATACACCTCAGAGTAAAATTGCTGGGACATAGCATATGAATATATTAAGATTCTGTATATTTTTCCATAGTTGTCCAAAATGGTTATACTAAGTATTCCAGTTACTCTACAACTTTGCCAACATTTAGCCAAATCATGTTTGTTTTATACTGTTAGATTATATTTTGTTTTGTTTTAGCAGTAGTGATGGATGTGATATCTCAGGTATATCTCAGTATATTGAGTATACTCAGTATATCTCAGTATACTCAGGTATATCTCAGTATACTCAGATATATCTCAGTATACTCAGTACACTGAGTATACTGAGACATCTCAGGTATATCTCAGTACACTGAGATATACCTGAGATACCACCTGAGAAAAAGAAGCATCTCAGGTGATATCTCAGTATAGTTTCATTTGCACTTCCCCAATAATAAGGAGGAACCCCTGGTCATTTCTTTATAAGCTCTTTGAGTAACTTTCTTGTGAAGTACCTATTCAATATGAAACAAACAAACAAAAAAAACATAAAAAGAAAACTGTTGGGCTCCTGGGTGGCTCAGTGGGTTAAGCTGCTGCCTTTGGCTCAGGTCATGATCTCAGGGTGCTGGGATCGAGTCCCGCGTCAGGCTCTCTGCTCAGCAGGGAGCCTGCTTCCCTCTCTATCTCTCTCTCTGCCTGCCTCTCCGTCTACTTGTGATCTCTCTCTGTCAAATAAATAAATAAAATCTTAAAAAAAAAAAAGAAAGAAAACTGTTTATATACTCACAACACTTCCGGCACCAAATCTATGGGTTTTCCACGCACTACATTCCTCCAATTCTCTGCAGACACCAATGGACTGTCCCATAATTTAATTCAATTCAGGTACCATCTTCTTGGAGTTAGTGCCAAATTCCACAAACTAATGGGCTCAGGCCCACAAGATTGCCTCCACTTCAGATGTCAATTGTAAGTCCCAGGTTATTACCTGTACTGATGACTGATTGGCTATAAATTGGGGGTTCCCATAAACCCCTTCTCAAGTTCAGTAATTTACTATAACAGCTCACAGAACAAAGGGAAACCCTTCACTTACTACTACTGGTTTATTATAAAATATAAAACTGAAAACAGCCAAATGGGGAATGTACGTGTTCACCAACCCAGAAGCTCTCTGAACCCTATCATTTATGATTTTTATGGAGGTTCAATTACATAGGCATGACGGATTAAATCACTGGCCATTGAGGTTTGAATTCAATCTCTAGCCCCTCCCTTCTCCCTAGGGATTGGGGGTTCAAAGTTCCAACCCTCTAACTACATGGTTGGTTTCTCAGATAACTAGCAACCCTGTCCTCTAAGAGTACCCTCCTTAGCATAAACTCCACTAACCTTGAAAGGGGCTTATAAGTAACAAAAGATGCTCCTTTCTCCCCTATCATTCAGGAAATTTCAAAGATTTTAGTAGTTCCATTCCAGGAACCAGGGAAAAAGACCAAATATATTTTTCTTATTATATCACAATGTCCCAAGACTTTTGTCCATTTTATTTTTTTCGTTTTATTTTTTAATAAACATATAATGTATTATTAGCCCCAGGGGTACAGGACTGTGAATCGCCAAGTTTACACACTTCACAGCACTCACCATAGCACATACCCTCCCCAATATCCATAACCCCACCACCCTCTCCCTACCCCCCTCCCCCCGGCCACCCTCAGTTTGTTTTGTGACATTAAGAGTCTCTTATGGTTTGTCTCCCTCCAAATCCCATCTTGGTTCATTTATTCTTTTCCTACCCCTCAAACCCCCCACGTTGCATCTCCACTTCCTCATATCAGGGAGATCATATGATAGTTGTCTTTCTCTGATTGACTTATTTCGCTAAGCGTAATACCCTCTAGTTCCATCCACGTCGTCACAAATGGCAAGATTTCATTTCTTTTGATAGCTGCATAGTATTCCATTGTGTGTATATACCACTTCTTCTTTATCCATTCATCTGTTGATGGACATCTAGATTCTTTCCATAGTTTGGCTATTGTGGACATTGCTGCTATAAACATTCAGGTGCACGTGCCCCTTCAGATCACTACGTTTGTATCTTTAGGGTAAATACCCAGTAGTGCAATTGCTGGGTCATGGGTAGCTCTATTTTCAGCTTTTTGAGGAATCTCCATGCTGTTTTCCAGAGCGGTTGCACCAGCGTGCATTCCCACCAACAGGGTAGGAGGGTTCCCCTTTCTCCAACTTTTGTCCATTTTAAAATTATTTTGCCAATCAGTTCTTATTGCTCTTCAGGAATTCTTAATATGATTTGCATATGAATCGTTCAACAGAAATGAATGTTGCAAATGTTTGCTCCCATTTTGTGATTTGCCTTTTCATTCTGCATTCCTCATAAAGTTCAATATATCAATATTTTGATTTTATGATTAGGTTTCTTTCGTTCTGTTCAAGAAATCATTCCTCAGCCAGAGTCCATGAACATATTCTCCTTTGCTAACTTCTAGAAATTGTATTGTTTTATTTTATTTTTATTTTTTTAAAGATTTTATTTATTCATTTGACGGAGAGAGATCACAAGTAGGCAGAGAGGCAAGCAGAGAGAGGAGGGGAAGCAGGCTCCCTGTGGAGCAGAGAGCCATATGAGAGGCTTGATCCCAGGACCCTGGGATCATGACCTGAGCCGAAGACAGAGGCTTTAACCCACTGAGCCACACAGGTGCCCCCTCATTTTATTATTATTATTATTTTTAATTTAAATTTTATTATTATTTTTTAAACATATAATATATTATTATCCCCAGGGGTACAGGTCTGTGAATCGCCAGGTTTACACATTTCACAGCACTCACCATAGCACATACCCTCCCCAATGTCCATAACCCCACCCCTCCTCTCCCAACCCCCCTCCCCCCATCAACGCTCAGTTTGTTTTGTGAGATTAAGAGTCACTTATGGTTTGTCTCCTTCCCAATCCCATCTTGGTTCATTTATTCTTCTCCTACACCCTTAACCCCCCATGTTGCTTCTCCACTTCCTCATATCAGGGAGATTGTATGATAGTTGTCTTTCTCTGATTGACTTATTTCGCTAAGCATGATACCCTCTAGTTCCATCCACGTCGTCGCAAATGGCAAGATTTCATTTCTTTTGATGGGTGCATAGTATTCCATTGTGTATATATACCACATCTTCTTTATCCATTCATCTGTTGATGGACACCTAGGTTCTTTCCATAGTTTGGCTATTGTAGACATTGTTGCTATAAACATTCAGGGGCACGTGCCCCTTTGAATCACTACGTTTGTATCTTTAGGATAAATACCCAGCAGTGCAATTGCTGGGTCATAGGGTAGTTCTATTTTCAGCATTTTGAGGAACCTCCATGCTGTTTTCCAGAGTGGTTGCACCAGCTTGCATTCCCACCAACAGTGTAGGAGGGTTCCCCTTTCTCCGCATCCTCACCAGCATCTGTCATTTCCTGACTTGTTAATTTTAGCCATTCTGACTGGTGTGAGGTGATATCTCATTGTGGTTTTGATTTGTATTTCCCTGATGCCGAGTGATATGGAGCACTTTTTCATGTGTCTGCTGGCCATCTGGATGTCTTCTTTGCAGAAATGTCTGTTCATGTCCTCTGCCCATTTCTTGATTGGATTATTTGTTCTTTGGGTGTTGAGTTTGCTAAGTTCTTTATAGATTTTGGACACTAGCCCTTTATCTGATATGTCGTTTGCAAATATCTTCTCCCATTCTGTCAGTTGTCTTTTGGTTTTGTTAACTGTTTCCTTTGCTGTGCAAAAGCTTTTGAACTTGATAAAATCCCAATAGTTCATTTTTGCCCTCGCTTCCCTTGCCTTTGGCGATGTTCCTAGGAAGATGTTGCTGCGGCTGAGGTCGAAGAGGTTGCTGCCTGTGTTCTCCTCAAGGATTTTGATGGATTCCTTTCTCACATTGAGATCCTTCATCCATTTTGAGTCTATTTTCGTGTGTGGTGTAAGGAAATGATCCAATTTCATTTTTCTGCATGTGGCTGTCCAATTTTCCCAACACCAGTTATTAAAGAGGCTGTCTTTGTTCCATTGGACATTCTTTCCTGCTTTGTCAAAGATTAGTTGACCATAGAGTTGAGGGTCTATTTCTGGGCTCTCTATTCTGTTCCATTGATCTATGTGTCTGTTTTTGTGCCAGTACCATGCTGTCTTGATGATGACAGCTTTGTAATGGAGCTTGAAGTCCAGAATTGTGATGCCACCAACTTTGGCTTTCTTTTTCAGTATTGCTTTGGCTATTCGAGGTCTTTTCTGGTTCCATATAAATTTTAGGATTATTTGTTCCATTTCTTTGAAAAAAATGGATGGTACTTTGATAGGAATTGCATTAAATGTGTAGACTGCTTTAGGTAGCATAGACATTTTCACAATATTTGTTCTTCCAATCCAGGAGCATGGAACATTTTTCCATTTCTTTGTGTCTTCCTCAATTTCTTTCATGAGTACTTTATAGTTTTCTGAGTATAGATTCTTAGTCTCTTTGGTTAGGTTTATTCCTAGGTATCTTATAGTTTTGGGTGCAATTGTAAATGGGATGGACTCCTTAATTTCTCTTTCTTCTGTCTTGTTGTTGGTGTAGAGAAATGCAACTGATTTCTGGGCATTGATTTTATATCCTGACACTTTACTGAATTCCTGTACAAGTTCTAGCAGTTTTGGAGTGGGGTCCTTTGGGTTTTCCACATATAGTATCATATCATCTGCAAAGAGTGATAGTTTGACTTCTTCTTTGCTGATATGGATGCCTTTAATTTCCTTTTGTTGTCTGATTGCTGAGGCTAGGACTTCTAGTACTATGTTGAATAGCAGTGGTGATAACGGACATCCTTGCCATGTTCCTGACCTTAGCGGAAAAGCTTTCAGTTTTTCTCCATTGAGAATGATATTTGCCATGGGTTTTTCATAGATGGCTTTGATAATATTGAGGTATGTGCCCTCTATCCCTACACTTTGAAGAGTTTTGATCAGGAAGGGATGCTGTACTTTGTCAAATGCTTTTTCAGCATCTATGGAGAGTATCATATGGTTCTTGTTCTATCTTTTATTAATGTGTTGTATCACACTGATTGATTTGCGGATGTTGAACCAACCTTGCAGCCCTGGAATAAATCCCACTTGGTCGTGGTGAATAATCCTTTTAATGTACTGTTGAATCCTATTGGCTAGTATTTTGGCGAGAATTTTTGCATCTGTGTTCATCAAGGATATTGGTCTGTAGTTCTCTTTTTTGATGGGATCCTTGCCTGGTTTTGGGATCAAGGTGATGCTGGCCTCATAAAATGAGTTTGGAAGTTTTCCTTCCATTTCTATTTTTTGGAACAGTTTCAGGAGAATAGGAATTAGTTCTTCTTTAAATGTTTGGTAGAATTCCCCCGGGAAGCCGTCTGGCTCTCGGCTTTTGTTTGTTTGGAGATTTTTGATGACTGTTTCAATCTCCTTACTGGCTATGGGTCTGTTCAGGCTTTCTATTTCTTCCTGGTTCAGTTGTGGTAGTTTATATGTCTCTAGGAATGCATCCATTTCTTCCAGATTGTCAAATTTGCTGGCGTAGAGTTGCTCATAGTATGTTCTTATAATTGTCTTTATTTCTTTGGTGTTCGTTGTGATCTCTCCTCTTTCATTCATGATTTTATTTATTTGGGTCCTTTCTCTTTTCTTTTTGATAAGTCTGGCCAGGGGCTTATCGATCTTATTAATTCTTTCAAAGAACCAGCTCCTAGTTTCGTTGATTTGTTCTATTGTTTTTTTGGTTTCTATTTCATTGATTTCTGCTCTGATCTTTATGATTTCTCTTCTCCTGCTGGGTTTAGGGTTTCTTTCTTGTTCTTTCTCCAGCTCCTTTAGGTGTAGGGTTAGGTTGTGTACCTGAGACCTTTCTTGTTTCTTGAGAAAGGCTTGTACCACTATATATTTTCCTCTCAGGACTGCCTTTGTTGTGTCCCACAGATTTTGAACCGTTGTGTTTTCATTATCATTTGTTTCCATGAATTTTTCAATTCTTCTTTAATTTCCTGGTTGACCCATTCATTCTCTAAAAGGATGCTGTTTAGTCTCCATGTATTTGGGTTCTTTCCAAATTTCCTCTTGTGATTGAGTTCTAGCTTCAGAGCATTGTGGTCTGAAAATATGCAGGGAATGATCCCAATCTTTTGATACCAGTTGAGACCTGATTTGGGATCGAGGATGTGATCTATTCTGGAGAATGTTCCATGGGCACTAGAGGAGAATGTGTATTCTGTTGCTTTGGGATGAAATGTTCTGAATATATCTGTGATGTCCATCTGGTCCAGTGTGTCATTTAAGGCCTTGATTTCCTTGTTGATCTTTTGCTTGGATGATCTGTCCATTTCAGTGAGGGGAGTGTTAAAGTCCCCTACTATTATTGTATTATTGTTGATGTGTTTCTTTGATTTTGTTATTAATTGGTTTATATAGTTGGCTGCTCCCACGTTACGGGCATAGATATTTAAAATTGTTAGATCTTCTTGTTGGACAGATCCTTTGAGTATGATATAGTGTCCTTCCTCATCTCTTGTTATAGTCTTTGGCTTAAAATCTAATTGATCTGATATAAGGATTGCCACTCCTGCTTTCTTCTGATGTCCATTAGCATGGTAAATTGTTTTCCATCCCCCCCCCCCCACTTTAAATCTGGAGGTGTCTTCGGGTTTAAAATGAGTTTCTTGTAGGCAACATATAGATGGGTTTTGTTTTTTTATCCATTCTGATACCCTGTGTCTTTTGATTGGGGCATTTAGCCCATTAACATTCAGGGTAACTATTGAGAGATATGAATTTAGTGCCATTGTATTGCCTGTAAGGTGACTGTTATTGTATATTGTCTCTGTTCCTTTCTGATCTACTACTTTTAGGCTCTCTCTTTGCTTAGAGGACCCCTTTCAATATTTCCTGTAGAGCTGGTTTGGTGTTTGCAAATTCTTTCAGTTTTTGTTTGTCCTGGAAGCTTATAATCTCTCCTTCTATTTTCAATGATAGCCTAGCTGGATATAGTATTCTTGGCTGCATGTTCTTCTCGTTTAGTACTCTGAATATATCATGCCAGCTCTTTCTGGCCTGCCAGGTCTCTGTGGATAAGTCTGCTGCCAATCTAATATTTTTACCATTGTATGTTACAGACTTCTTTTCCCGGGCTGCTTTCAGGATCTTCTCTTTGTCACTAAGACTTGTAAATTTGACTATTAGGTGACAGGGTGTGGACCTATTCTTATTGATTTTGAGGGGGGTTCTCTGAACCTCCTGGATTTTGATGCTTGTTCCCTTTGCCATATTGGGGAAATTCTCTCCAATAATTCTCTCCAATATACCTTCTGCTCCCCTCTCTGTTTCCTCTTCTTCTGGAATCCCAATTATTCTAATGTTGTTTCGTCTTATGGTGTCACTTATCTCTCGAATTCTCCCCTCGTGGTCCAGTAGCTGTTTGTCCATCTTTTGCTCAGCTTCTTTATTCTCTGTCATTTGGTCTTCTATATCACTAATTCTTTCTTCTGCCTCATTTTTCCTAAGAGTCAGAGCCTCCATTTTTGATTGCACCTCATTAATAGCTTTTTTTATTTCAACTTGGTTCGATTTTAGTTCTTTTATTTCTCCAGAAAGGGCTTTTATATCTTCCGAGAGGGTTTCTCTAATATCTTCCATGCCTTTTTTGAGCCCGGCTAGAACCTTGAGAATCGTCATTCTGAACTCTAGATCTGACATATTACCAATGTCTGTATTGATTAGGTCCCTAGCCTTTGGTACTGCCTCTTGTTCTTTTTTTTGTGGTGAATTTTTCCGCCTTGTCATTTTGTCCAGATAAGGGTATATGAAGGAGCAAGTAAAATACTAGAAGGATGGCAACAACCCCAGGAAAATATGCTTTAACCAAATCAGAATAGTTCCCAAATCGTGAGGGGGGAGAAAGGGGATAAAGAGAGGTTCAGAAAGAAAAAAAAAAAAAGAAACAATTAAAAGAAGAAAATTAATAAATAAAAAATATAAAAAGGAAAAATATATTAGCTAAACTAGTTAACAAACGTTAAAAAAGAAAAGGGTAAAAGTTTAAAAAAATTAGCAGAAGAAGAGAAAAATGTTGAAAAAGAAAAACAAATTAACTGCAAGGCTAAAGAATCATGGGGAGAAAGCCATGAGCTCTGGCTTTGCTTTCTCCTCCTCTGGAATTCCGCTGCTCTCCTTGGTATTGAAACTGCACTCCTTCGTAGGTGAACTTGGTCCTGGCTGGATTTCTTGTTGCTCTTCTGGGGGAGGGGCCTGTTGTAGTGATTCTCAAGTGTCTTTGCCCCAGGCGGAGTTACACCACCCTTACCAGGGGCCGGGCTGAGTAATCCGTTCGGGTTTGCTTTCGGGAGCTTTTGTTTCCTGAGCGCTTTCCGTAATGTTCCGGAGGACGGGAATGAAGATAGTGGCCTCCCAGTCTCTGGCCCAGAGGAGCCGAGAGCCCGGGGCCCCACTCCTCAGTGCGCCTTCAGAGAACAGTGCCCAATTACTCCCGTCACCCTGGCCTCCGGCCGGGCTCCGAGCTGACCGAGCCTGCGACCGGTTCAAGGTAACCCCGAGTTTAGAGCTCACTCTCAGCTCTGTCTCTGTAGCCGGCTTCCCCATTCTAATACCTGTAAGCTCTGCGACACTCAGACACCCCCAATCCTTCTGTGACCCTGCGGGACCTGAGGCCATGCTGACCCTTTGCGGGCTTCATCCCCGTTAAGCCTCTGGAGCGATGTCCCTCAGCGGAACAGACTTTTAAAAGTCCTGATTTTGTGCTCCGTTGCTCCGCCGCTTGCCGGGGGCCAGCCCCTCCCCCCATGGTCTATCTTCCCGTCGCTTTGGATTCACTTCTCTGCCAGTCCTACCTTGCAGAAAGTGGTTGATTTTCTCTTTCTAGAATTGCTGTTCTTCTTCTCTTCGCTCTCCCGTTGGATTTGTAGGTGTTTGCAATCTTTAGATAAGCTATCTAGTTGATCTCCTGCTACCTGAAGTAGTCTCAGCCTGCTACTTCTCCGCCATTTTGACTCGGTATCCCATTTTATTATTTTTTGAAGATTTTATTTATTTATTTGAGAGAGAGAGAGCATGAGCAGGAGGGAGGGTCTGAGGGAGAGGGAAAATCAAACTCCCCACTGATCAGGGAGTCTGACGCGGGGGTTTTATCTCAGGACCATGGGATCATGACCTGACCTGAAGGCATATGCCTATCTGAATGAGACCCTAGCATCCTGAAATTTTATTGGTTTATATTTCATATAGCTTTATTCCCATTTGGAATTGAATTTTGGAATGGTGTAAGGTATAAGTCAATATTTATTTGTAGGTATCCAACTGACACACCACAACTTATAAAAAAGACCATCTCTACACACTGCTGCATGGTTTGACTTTATCATAAATCAAGTTTTCATATATGTGTAGGTATATTTCTATCTGTTTTCTGTTTTATTGTTCTACTTGTCTATCTTTGCACCAAGAGTACATTGTCCCAATTACTAGCTTAAAATAATTCTTGATAACTTGTAGTGTAAACCCTCCAAATTGGAATCTTCTTCAATATTGTCTTGGATTTTCATGGGCTTTGCATTTCCATATAGACTTTAAAATAATCTTGTTAGTCCACCATCTCCCACATACAATTCTGAAATTACAGTTGAGATTAAAGCAAATCTATAGGTCAGTTTGGGAAGATTGTACTATCGAATAGTTTTGGATATTCAGTTCCTCTGAATCCTTTCCTCAGCTTGAGATATACAGTTATAAGTATGGATATAAATGTTTATAGAAATATGAAGTTAAAAGCAAAATTATAATGCTGACTTTTTAACATAAAATGCCTTAAGTATGTTATTTTTAAAAATTTCTTTTTCTACAAAGACTGTTCTATCAATATGTCATTCATCTAACTTCTTACCCCAAATCTCATTGGATAAGCAGTTTTCAATAAAAGTGAAGTAGTGAGCTGGGGAGGGAGGAGACCAATACCCAATGGGGACTATTTTTGGTTACCTGTTGCTGCATACCAAGTCCAAAATCAAGTAGCATAAAACAGCAACTATTATATCATCTTTCATGGTTTTCTAAAGTGATTGGGCTCAGTTAATCTGCCCCTCTGGTTTCTCTTGGGACCACTCAGATAGATTGTGACAAGGTTGCAAATGGATTGTAGTAGAGGCTGATGTTTCTTCATCCAAGATCAACGAGGACACTGGAACAGCTGGCCTTTCTCCCTAGCCATGTTGCCTCAGGGCCTCTTCTCTCCATAAGACTTTACTAGCAAAGTAGTTGGACTCCTTACATGGCAGTTCCTGGCTTCCAAAAACAAATGTTTGTTAATTACATGCCTACAGGGTATAATGTGCAAGAGGATTCTATAAGGCTGTGAATACCTGGAAGCATGGCTCATTGGAGACCATCTTTGGAGATTAACTGCCGCAAGGGCTTTGTGAGAATCCCTGGGGAAGTGTACGTGTTACTTGATTAAGAGAATTCTAACTACTGTAATAAAATATATGGGAAAAGAGTAAAGCATTTACTTTTATAATTAAAAAAAAAAGTCAGATTAAACCTTTCTATCTAGTGATAGAAAAGTTACAAATTATTCCCCACAATTTTCAACTTAAGTGTATGATCACCTAATCAGTCATATTAGAATTCTGAAGAAGTCATGTTTTTGTTTTGTTTTGATTTTTGAGGGGGAACAGCACATCAAAGAACATGATGACATTTTTACCAATTAGCAATTAGGATATTAAAACAAAACTCTGATAGGCTTACTTTCTCTGCTTCAACTGAGCTTTGCATTCATGTTGACTTTTAGCTAAAGTAGTCTTTTACCATGTATTTTTATTAGATTAAAAAAACATAATGTGCTCAGGACTAATGTATATTTGCTTCAGAAGTTTTTTCCCTAAGATTTTTCCCCTCATCCTCACAAACATGTTCAAAGTTGAAATTTTTGCATTATTCTACAAAAGAATGCATAGCTTTATTCAAATTTGATCCTACTTTCTTTTTGTAACTGTCCAACTTATTCCCTTGATACAGAATTAAAACAATAAAACTCCCATTAGTTTTCATATTCATTAATGATAACATCTAAAATTTCAGACCTCCTTTAACTGGGAAATTTTCAGGACCACTACCCAGAGAAACTGTACAAGGTCATTGAGCTCCTCATTAAAGAGTCTGACCCTTGGGAAGGTGTGAAGAGGCATTCTTCCAAAGATGATATTTTCACTACCCCACATGGAGTTCTACTTCCATAAATAAAACAGCCTAACTTGAATAAGTCAGGTCATTTGAAGCCAGCCTCCTGACACTATAGGCTATGCTAAACAGCATAAGAGGATATACATATGATATAGCCAATATTTTGAATGAAAGAAATGTATTGAAAGAGACTTCAACAGTACCTTAATAAACCTAAGAACAGTTAAGCAAAAAACTTGTTTGAAAATGGATTTGTCTTTGTGGAATAAATATTGGGTCACTTGATTTAGGTTCTAGTCAAATCTAGGATATATTATTTATCTCCAAATCTCAAAAGCCTAATTCATTGCCTGGTACTCAGAAATTATTTAATCAACATTTGAGAATAAATGAATGAATCAAGTCAATCAATGAGTATATTAGATGCCCCCTGAAAGATGACCCTCTTTCCCCTCAGCTGGCATCCTGGATGCTATATGCTATCATCTTTATGTCTTGATTTGCTACAGCATAATATTAGAAACAGAACTGTGACTCAGCTCAGTGGCTGAGCTATGAAAAGCCCATATTTTCTCTTGCCCTTTGCCTCCAAAACTGTTATAGCCTGGATTTTGTGAAATGTTAGTGAATTATGTTCTTGAAGGCTAAATGGAAAGATGTTCCATTCTGTAATCATAATTTGGCTCCTACCATCTTTTTCACATTCAAAAAGAGATAATAACCAAGAATGTTCAATAATTGATGAAAGACATGATCTCTTAGATTGTAGAAACTAGTGAACTCAGATAAAAATAAATAAAAATAAATCCAAAGAGAAAAGAAACTGTAAAACATTAAAGCCAGATAGAAAAAGAAACATAAACTCAATAAGAGAGAAAAGACAGATTCCATTTTAAAATAATAAACTTCTCGGGATGCCTGGGTGGCTCAGTTGGTTAAGCCACTGCCTTCGGCTCAGGTCATGATCCCAGCATCCTGGGATCGAGTCCCACATCGGGCTCCTTGCTCAGCAGGAGCCTGCTTCTCCATCTGCCTCTGCCTGCCACTCTGTCTGCCTGTGCTCACTCTGACAAATAAATAAATAAAAGTTTTTAAAAAATAAAATAAAATAATAAACTTCTCATCAGCAACATCAAAAGCCAAAAGACAATGGAATATTATCTTCTAAGTGTCAAACTATTAAGTAGGAGGGGAGGGAAAATAAATATATTTAAAACACACACTGGGAGAATTGACCATACAAATATCCACTGTAAGTACTACTAAATAATATAATTTAATAAGAATTAAATCTGAGAGGAAAGAGTGGTTTGTGTGAAGCAATGTAAACAAATTGGTAAATATAATTTAAAATGTTTAAAATAAGCACTGAGATTTTAAAAAATAAATAAAGACAAACTGAATGGTGTTTTAAACAAGAAAAAATAAAAATGCTAGAAAACATGGAAATGGGAGTTGGTGACCAGAATTAAAGGAAAATTCTTCTATTGTTTGAAAGAAATTAGAGATAATAACTTTACACTTTATTAGAGCAAATATTTATGTTCATATGTATGTTCAAATTTTAGGGAAAGCCATGAACATAACAGAATTATAAGATATAACTTCCAAATCAGTAGTGGGTGGGTAAATAAATCTTGACAACATGATGGACCTAGAGGGTATTTTTTTTTTTAAAGAGAGAGAGAAAGCATGAGCAGGGGGAGGACAGAGGGAGAAGGACAAGCAGACACCCCCTGAGCAGGCAGCCTGATGAGAGCTTGATCCCAGATCCCTGGGATTATGACTGGAGCAGAAGGCAGATAAAATAGCCAAATTCTGCCAAATGTGACCACGCTTAGGGTGGCCAGAAGGGATAGAGTGTGAGGAAAAGAAATCAACATTAGAATTGGAAAATAGGACATACCTACAGATAAAAATAAAAATTGTAATATAAAAATTATAATATAAAAGCAATTAAAAATAATTTTATGCTACTAAATTTGAAAATATGTGCAATATGCATAAATCTGTAGAAAAAAGCATAAATGACAAAATGTATTCAGTAAGAAATTAAAGCACTAAATAGACCTATACCCATTGAAGCAATCAGTCTCATCAAACTGATACCAAGTAAAAGCAAAGGGCCCATACAATTCTACATGTTTTACAGAAAAGTTTTGCCAGATTTCCAGGGGGAAAAAACTGTACTTCTATAGATTGTTTTGTGGACTAGAAAAAGAAGAAAAGCTCTCCTAAATTTGTGAATAAATATTTGTGTAACTTATTTGGTAAATGCTAGTATGTACTTCATAAATAAACTGGAGTAGGAGAGTACAAGAAGAAAAATTTATAAACTATCCTCAACTATAGAAGCAAAGATCCTAAGTAATGTAGTAGTTAACTACTTCAGTAATGTAGTTTTTAATTACTTACAACTAAAGAAAACTCATCTTGAAACTGAAAGAATGATTTAACATTAGGAAATTTATTAAGCAATTTAATACATTATCTCATTAAAAGTAAATTTATTGTCTCAATAAGTATGGAAAAATTATTACATAAAATCCAGTAACTATTTTTTAAAGATTTTATTCATTTATTTGAGAGAGAGAGAGCATGAGAAGGGGGAGGATCAGAGGGAGAAGCAGACTTCCTGCTGAGCAAGGATCCCAATGCGGGACTCAATCCTGGGACTCCAGGATCATGACCTGAGCTGAAGGCTTAACCAACTGAGCCATCCAGTCACCCTAAAATTCAGTAACTATTAATATAGGAAAAGAAATATTTATACCCACAGGAAATTGAAGGGAACTTCCCAAACCTGATAAAAAATATCCAGCAAAAACCCTTAACAACAAATACCTTTCAGTGGAAAAATGTAAAGAATGTGTCATTCAAAGTTGAGATAAAAGGAAATACACCCATTATCATGACTTCTATTTAACCTTGTATTAGTGATTCTAGCCAGTGAAGAATTCTAGCAAGATTCTAGCAAGATTCTAGCAAGAAAAAGAAATAAAATATACATGAGAACTTTATGAAGAAAAATATTAATTATAGTTGAAGGAAATAAAAGATAGTTTGAATAATGAAAAGGTATACAATGTGCCTGGAATAAAAAAGTCAATATCACAAACAGATCAATCATTCCAAAATAAACCTATAAATTTACTGCATTTTCAAAAACCTCCAATACTTTTTTTCAAATAATTCAATAAACTAAAATTACAATTAAAATAGAATAAATGGACAAATACTGTTTTTAAAAAACCTATGAAGGATAAAGCAAGAGTATCACCCTACCAGATATCTAAGATCTGGTCATGGTTGGTAGCAAATAATTAAAACTGTGTGATAGTGTAAGGATAGACAAATAGATTAATGGAATGGAGAACAGCACCTATAAGAAAATTCCTGGATATATTAGACTTTGACATTACAAATGGAGAATAAAATAAACTATTTGCTAAGAAATAATGAAAAAATTGGTGTCCCTATGGGGGGAAAAAGTGTCTTTCAAACACAGTATACAAAATTCCAATGTGCTTAAAAAGTAAAACTTTGAAACATAAAGTGATAGTATCTTTTATGACCTACTAGAAGAAAATAGTTTTCTTTAAGAAGACATGAAAAGGCATTAGAAAACTGATAAATATGAGTGCATAAATATTCAAAGCTTCACCTCTTTTAAGTCCTTTTAAATTTGAAGATATTTGCAATGCAAGTAACAGACAACAAAGTTGGATCTAAAATATGTATAGAATCCATAAAAGGCAAAAATTAAAAAAGAAAGCAAGGAAGGAAGGAGGAATCTGGGTGTCTCAGTAAGTTAAGGATCTGACTCAATTTCAGCTCAGGTCATGATCTCAGGCTTGTAATATTAAGCCACACACTGCTTGGGATTCTCCCTCTCCTTCTTCTCTCTCTCTCTCTCTCTCTCTGTCTTTCTCTCCCCTTCCCCATCTCTTAAAAAAAAAAGAGAGAAGCAGAGAGAGGAAAGAAGGAAGGAAGGAAGGAGGGAAGGAAGGGAAGAGGGAAGGAGAAGAAAGGGTAGGGGAGGGATGGAGGAGGGAAAAGAGAGGGAGGGAGAGAGAGTGGGAGGAAAGGAAGGATCAAGGAAATGAGGGAGGGAGGGAGGGAGGGAGGAAGAGAAATAGAAAAGTTGCCAATGGTATGAACAGAAGAAGAAACCTAAAAAGCTAATAAACATAAGAAAAAGTGTTCAGCCTTCATAACCTGGAAAATACAAATTAAAACAATATTCTAATAAGTGGGTAAATTTTTAAATCTGGTGAGAATGAGAACAATTAGAAAATATCCTACATTCTTAAGACTGTGAATGAGTACAACCTGTTTAACAAATAATTTAGTAGCATCTAAAAAGTATGTGTATGTCTGAGATCTCAGTAATTCTTATTCTACTTTTGTACCCTATAGAAATTCTTATTCATATGCTCAGAAAGAATTGATGGGGAAGAAAATGGAAACAAACTAAAAGCCAATTCATTTACTGTTCTAGGTACCTTGAATACAGAAGGAAAAAAAAAAAAAAAAGCAAAACAAAATCTCTGCTCTCATGGAGTTTATACTCCATGATTCAAGAATTCCAAATACACTCTATCGGCATGTGTATTTGTATATATAATATACCAAATACTATGGTCTATTTTGTTTACCTCTAATCTTCCTGTAAGTTGACTAGGAGCAATGTATTCTTTTCCACAATACATTTAAGTAATTAAAAGGACATTTTGGTCTATTTATTGCTTAATCAACTATAGCATTTTAGTGCATTTCAATGACATGAACATCTGAATAATTGTGTAGAATAGTAGTGTCATCAGGTTGTGATGATACTAAGAAAAGTCAAAAGAAATTTGCAATTGTCATGTGTTGTTTGTATATGAACATGATTTCAGAAATGTCACTCTTGCAATTGACTGATAAAGGATTAACACTCAAATCTGATTTAAAAAAAAAAAAAAAAAAGACTAGCCTAAAGGAACAATGGAGACTTGCACTTACGGGGAAGGCAGCTGTCAGACCTTCCAGAAAGCAGACTTTGAGATTTGACAGATTTGGTCTTCAGTCCAGGCCCTGCCACATTTCATTCATTGTTACATCATCTAACTTCTTTGAAATCATTTTTCCTTCTGTGAAATGAGACAATGCTTACATCATAGGACAACCTCCACCAGCCTGGACACTACCATCAGTGTGACTGACGTAGAGAAATACTGAGGTTCCTTTAAATCCTGGCAAGACCCAAATATGTACATCATGACCACATGCTTTCTAAGAAACTCTTGGGGTACATTTTTGTGTGCAAGAAACCCAGAATTTTCAGGTTATTACTCATTACTTGGATTCTCATACCATGTAGCTTTATACAAGCCCTAATCAGACTAGATTTCAGAGTCCTTTCCAAAGCTCTGAACTCTTTAGAGTCTGTCATGAGAAAAATCTCTAGAGCTTCAATCTCTTCCCTAATGTTCCCTTTATTTTCTTGCTCTACCACAAGTCTCCTCTTCCTGAGTACCATTGTCAACACTGCTATGAACAGTGGTTTCTTCCCTCCCACACACTTCTACCAATGAGCTGTTCACCACACAGTTTCTTCTTATTATTTTAAATTTCACAGCTCTTTTAGAGGTCTTGCTACAGACTATACCATGCCCCAACCCCTCCTTGAAGCAATTATCCCCAGACCTCATATTTCATTCCCTGAAGATTTTGGTAATGAGTCTCTCTCAAACACTATCTTAATTTGGTAATTCCAACATCCACATAAATAATTTCTTCAAGATTCTGATTTCCAAGATTCTTGGTTCCTCATATCCAGTGATTGTATCCACTAACCCAACTACTACATTATTTCAACCTTGTCATGATCAATAATCACATTCCCTCCATAATCCCGATTTCAATTATCCCAATTCTTTTCTTCCCAGCTCACATCTAAGAGCTTTCATTCAAACAGTTCTACATACTAACACCTCTAACCCTTAACCCTACCATCTGCTTGAATCCATAGTTCCTTCTTTAAAGACTTAGAATTAGTCCCATAAATAAAATCTTTCCTCTTTATAAGCCCTCAGGGGCTTTGGCCTCCCCTTTAACCTTTCTTGATAAAACCCCAACCATGGTTTACCCTGCATCTACCCTTAACATGGTTATAATGGCTGTTCTCACTTTGAACTCATAGTTGATGTTTCAAAAACATTAATTCTGCAAAGTAAGTAAGTAGGAGCTGCCAGTTTATATGGGCAGGGCAATAGTAATGGGCTGACTTCCTGTGTAGCATGGATGTTATTGTCCTGCTCCTCTCACCCCCAGTACTCTTAAAAAATTCTAGAACTGAAAGAATTCATATTCAACTGAAGGAAACCACCCTTTCTCTGCTTCAAAATAGGCTAAGCTGACATCTGAGAAAAATCCAAAGGTGAGTCTCCATTCAGGGGCTGCTCCAGGTATGGAATCATACAGGCTCAGTCACTAAAACCATCCTAGAGGATCCAATACTTTTATGCTCCTGTACAACCTAGAAAGCCAGAAGCCACTACCATGTGGCAGCTCAGATCAACAACCTACTTACACTGTCTGTGGCGAGTCCCACTCAGAAATATGAAGTTGACAAAGCTGTTTTTAATACCTGGCATCGTTAATTTTCTTGACTTCTTCTTTCTGTTCAGATTACTTCTTTATGCTATCAGTATCCACTATAGGAAAATACTATTACCTCGCCTTATTCCCCTTAGTCTAAGATTAAATCAATGATGGTATTAAAGCCTTTGAAAATTGTTTTTAATCATTTAGGACACTAGCAGACACATAAGCACATTTTTTTTAATGGGGAAACAGTTCCCTCCTCTGTCTATAATGTTTCTGGTCTTGGTTGGGCTTCCTGGATCCACTTTCAAAGTATATAGTACAGAATCAGCATTTTTCTCCCCATACTCATTAACAGCATAATGGCCTTGAATGTGACAAGCCTCTCACATAGTCTATTTGACCATTTGTCATTAATTTTAATACTGTAACTCTTCAGGGGTTGTATTTAATTTTTCATTCATTAATATCCACACAGTCAATATAGACTGTGAATCTACAACATTCAAAGCCCTGTGCTAGGTGCTAGATCAAAGATGAGAAATAAACGGCCCCACCTAGTTATCAAACGAAGGTAAGTAATGATTATAATCCTGTACACTACAGAGGAATAATTTCAGTGAAGGGTGTCACAATTATTGTGTATAAATGAGACTCTCACTATACAACATATTTAAAACATCCAATAGAAGGATGCCAATTAAAAACACATAATTACAGTTCTTTTCTAAAGATCTCAAAACATTTATAAGTATATTTTACAAAATGTGCCTAAGAAGTTAGAGGAAAGAAAACATACATAGAAACCTGTAATTTAGAAGCCACAGAATTTAAAAGCTTTAAGGCACATCAAAATCCAACTAATCAAGTTTTCTGGGGTATGCAGTCATAGAGGCTTTCACTCTCTTACAGTGAGATGCTCATAAGGAAGATCAGGAAGAATCCTGAAAAAGCTTCCCTTGTAGTGCCAGCTTAACAAAGGAGACAGTGGCCCTTATAAAACTCTCCCCAGATCCATCTCTCTGATCTCCCTGGTGAAAAAGTCTTAAGGACTTAAGGAAAAAATAGCAAAAATGATCACATTAGTACACTGTTTGAAGCCCCCTGCACATGGAGTAAAGGAACATGAAAAATAAAAATGTCCTTCCTTTTTTTGGGAAAAACAGAAATACATGCTAAGCCCACCATTAGAGCTAGAGGAAGAGCAGAAACATTTAGAGAGGCCCCAAATGCTGATTATCTGCCTTAGACTTTAATCATAACATCAGAGAACGCTTTCTGTTCCATACCTCCTACCATCACAACAAGTACCAAGAAAAATATTAGTGAAATACTTCTGAAAGATCTGCAAGAGATAGGTTCTCTCTTTGGGGAGCATTCAATGAGAAAAACTCTATGACATGCAAGCCCATACCCTAAACATAAGACATCAATTTGTAGAATTCGAGGCCTATGGTGCACTGAGGGGAATCACAGCAACAACAAACTTCAAACCCAACTGATCTCTTGACAATATTAACACAAACCACCACATTAAATACTAAATAGAAGGGAAGGTGTGCTCACCTCCAAGCATAAAATGTATTTATTTCAATGTGTGCTGTCCCATACGACATCTGGTTTTCATCAATAAATTAAGAGGTATAAAGAAAGGCAAGAAAAAGTACAGTCCAAAGAGAAAAGGAGTCATCATAATCACACTCAGGCTACTCTTCCATCTTATGAATCCAGAGAGAAAACAAATCAAACCCAAAGCAAGCAGAAGGAAGGAAATAATGAAATAACTGATTAAATAACTGATGTTAAAGGCTTCAATGGGAAAAGTATATAGCAGGCACTAACAGGTAATTTCATCAGAGAGATGAAACCATAAGAAAGAATCAAATGGAAATACTAGAAATCAAAAGCACAGAAACAAAGATGAAGAATGATTTCAACAAGCTTATTGGTAAGCTAAACATAGCTGACAAAATAATCTGTAAATTTGAAGATAAGTCAATAAGATTTATTCAAATTTAAATGAAAATCAAAAAACCAGAACAGAGCGTCTAAAAGATGTGGGACAATATCAAACCATTTAACATACACATCACTGGAATTCCAAGGAGAAGAGAAAGAGAGAATGAGGTTAAAGTAATATCTAAAGAGGGGCGCCTGGGTGGCTCAGTGGTTAAAGCCTCTGCCTTCAGCTCAGGTCATGATCTCAGGGTCCTGGGATCGAGTCCCGCATCGGGCTCTCTGCTCAGCAGGGAGCCTGCCTCCTCCTCCTCTCTCTTTCTGCCTGCCTCTCTGCCTACTTGTGATCTGTCTGTCAAATAAAAAAAAAAAGTAATATCTAAAGAAATAATGTGTGGAAACGTTCCAAAATTGATCACACACACACACACACACACACACACACACACACACACACATAAAAAATAAATCCAAGAAGCTCAGCAAACAACAGTATAACTATATAAGACAAGATAAATATCTAAAGCAAACACACCAAGACATATCATATTCAGACAATAAAAATGCAAAAATATTTTTAATTATAAGTGAAAGAAAATCCAAACCAATATTCCTCATGAACATATAGATGCAAAAATCCTCAACAATGTTTTAGAAAATTGATTCAGAGAATATATTAAAAAGGACAATACATCACGATTAAGCAAGATTCTTCCCAGGAATGCAAGACTGGTTCAACAGTCAAATATCAATCAATGCAATCCCTCATATAAGTAGATTAAATAAGAAAACCCATATGATCATAACAATCTATGCATCTATGCATAAAAAGCATCTGACAAAATTTAAAATTCAATCTTGATTTTTAAAAAAATCAGTAAAGAAGAAACAGAAAGGAACTTCCTTAACCTAATAAGAGGCATTTACAGAGACTTACAGCTAACATCATACTCAATGTTAACTGGCTGCACACTCTCTCTCTAAGATGGGGAACAAGACAAGATGTCCTCTCTCATCCCTGCTATTCAACATTATGCTGGAATCCTTATCTACTGCAATAAGACAAAAATGAATGAATGAGTGAATGAATGAATACAGATTAGTAAGAAAAGAATTAAAACTGTCTCTGTCTACAGACAACATGATGGTCTACATTGAAAATCCCAAAGAATCTATAAAAAAATGCTTCTAGAAATGTTGTTTAGCAAAAACACAGGTTACAAGATCAATATAAGAAAGTAATTTATTTCCCTATATACTGGCGATGACAAGTTGAAAATTGAAATTTAAAAGGCAATATACTACTTATAATAGGGATAGGCAATAAAGTATGTAGGTCTAAGTTTAAAAAAAGGTGTGCAGTTTCCACGTGTTAAGTACAAAAGATAATAAAAGAAGTTGAAGAAGAACTAAATAGAGAAATTAAACTTATCCATGGGTTTTTAATGCTCAATATTGTTTTGTCTGTAGATCCATAGCTCAATGCATTTCTAACAAAATCTCAGCAAAGTCTTTTGTAGATATTGACAAGCTGATTCTCAAATTTACATGGAAAGGCAAAGGAACTAAAAGAGGCAAAAACAGTTCTGGAAAAGAGTAAAGCAGTTGTTTAATTAATAGTATCACACCAGTGTTACTTTCTTATTTTAATAAATGCATCATAGCTACATAGAAACCATGTGAAAATTATATAGGAGCTCTTTATAACATCTTTGCAATTCTTCTGCAAATCTAAAATTATTTCAAAATAAGAGTTGAAAAAGTCCAATTCCATTCCCATTCACCAAATCAGTGAATTTCTAAAGGTAAATTGGTAAACCCACGCCTGTTCTTCTACTTAAGCCATAAAACTACGTTTTGCAGATGGACATTTTGCAGATGGGCTAAGGCAACATCTTCTGTCCTGTTGACCATTTTTCTCCACACTCTCCCTCCACATCATCACTGCAACGGTTCTGCTGAGGACACTGGCAATCAAAAGAAGGGCAGGACTTGTGCCGTTGCTCATGCTTTCCACGTAAACAATTTTTCCCTCATCCTGTTTTTCTTAAAACTTTGACCTAATTTCTTTCACATGCTGAGTTAATTCTCATGACTGTTTAAAGGCAGCTAAAAATATCAGCAAGGTCTGCTAAAGTTCAGAAATGAAGACACCATTCATTCAAGCCCTGTCCTCTTGAGTCATCATTTCTTTAAATGCATGACCCAAATATGTTCTTTTCTGTCTTCTATTGATAATTTTACATTAAGACATCATTAGAAAGCAGCATCTGGGCTACTTTTTAAACCACACTAGCTGAACTCATCCGTTTTCCCTTTACTAAAAAAAGAAAAAAGGTGCTTAGTTCACATTATGGATTTTCGATTAGCAATAATAATAAAGAGTGGTGTGTGGTGCTCAGAAGATTTAACTGCTGCTTTCAAAGCAAATCTCAAAGTGCAATGATCAAGCTATTTCTAATACTTATAAAAGGCACATATTTATTCCTTCAGAAAGTTAGTTTGCCAGTTCATTTTTCAATAATCTTGACTCTGAGGCATCTCTTCCTACATAGGAATATTTGTTCCTAGAGAAGATTCCATCCAGGCAGGCCCAGAGAAACAGGAATTTGGGAAGACAACATGGGTTTACTAAGTAGGAGATACACTTTGGTTTCTTTCTCCTTGTTTTCCTCCAGCAATCATCTTATCCATTCTGTTTCTAACAACAGTGAAGCAACAAGTCTGATGCCCTGGGCAGAAGGACTCAAGGAGTAGTAAAAGACGTAGAAATCTTTATTCACTAATGGAAGCCATCAACACAAATATGGCTCCCAAGGACAGCTTACAATGATGATTTTAAGGATCAAATATGTTAGCTTTTGCCAAGTGCAAAGCAGGTGAGTTAGCTGCTCTGCCTTAAAGACCTTTTCTCTTCTCAGTAAAGCATCCTTCTCAATTTCAGAGACATAGCTCTTTTTAGTTCTATGCTCTCAATCAAAACCTGTTTTAGGCAAAATCTTCTACAATTCACTCTCTGTTTAGCAGTTTAAGCCAATATATCATTGCCACCAGGAATATCTATATTTTGAACCTTAGTCCTAATTGGGAATAAGTGATATGTTTCCAAGCTTAAAAAACTTTTACCTACTGATGATCCTAAGAGAAGTGGACAGAAGCTAGACAGAAGGGAGCTGTCTCAGAAATCTATCTGCTTTAAGATTGGCACAAATTAAAATGCTCTAAGCTGTTGTTTGTGACTTACTATAGTTTCAGCTTAAATCATCAGGGCAAGTATTATTTTTCCTTTTCTTATTACTCACCTTGTTGTCACTTTAATTTTGGTTCAGTTCCCCAAAACAGGAATTTCACTAGGGTGTTAAAGAAGGAATGAGCTGAAAAATCCAACATATTCAAGGCCTGTGCCGATGTCCTCCCTGGTTTTAATGTGCCATATGGTTTGGCGCAGTGGCATTTCTCTCCCTTCTAAAACACCCTTTAGCTTGCATGGCATCCATCATTTTGCTTGTTGACTTAGTTTCATTTTCTGCTTTTCTGGCCTATTCAACTGCCTGTAACAGCATTAAATTACTCTTCTGATCTCTCCATTTTCCTGAGTTCACAAACTGCAATTTATGGGAGTCTTTAAACTTAAAGGGTCTTCTGATAAAGGTAGATGCCAATAAAATGATAAAGGTCAAAGGAAAATTGTACACCTTAAGGAGGCAACACCCTTCATAGAAATGTATTTTCATATTTTATGTTTGAAAAATACTGCAATATAGAAATGAAACAGGACTTACAGGATGTCTAACCCAACCTCATTTTGTAGTTGTGGACATGAGGCTTTAAAAAGGCAAGTCACACAGTTAGTCAAGGGCAGAACTGAAACTTGAACTTGGCACCACCAGCTTAATTTATTGCTTTATTCACTACATTGTGCTGACTCTTTTAATTATATATTCTTAATGATGAAAGAATATGGAGTAAAAGGAATAGCAACCAAGTCAGGAAAAAAGCACACAGAATGTTTTCTCATTTCCTTTTTAAAACCAAAGTCATACTTTAGAGTAATGTGTCTAACACTAAATGACCATCTGATCAATGAAAACCAAGTCATGGTATGGGGTGGAGGAGGCATTTTATTTTTCTCTCTCTGCCACACCTGTATCCATATGATCCCTCAGCTGTACTGATCCTTTGCAGTGTCCTTGCTGCCACCCTTTGGCTCATATTGCCCCTCTTGTAGCTCATAATGTTACCAAGTTACACCTGGATCTTAGGAGTAGATTTTTTTGACTGTTGATCTTTGGTTAGAGTTCCTCTCTCTCTCCTTCAATCAGTGATGATGAAAAGAGCCACTAAATTATTCTTCCTGAAATACCACCTTCAACATGACATTATCAGCTGACTTGGTCTTCTTCTGACTTATTTTCCTGTAATATGGAGGCTGTGGTCCCTTTACTATTTTCCTGTTTTCTGGGTTTTATTTGTTTTTCCTTTAAATTTTTGGCCCTGGTTTAGCCAGCCCAAATAACTTTGCTCTAGGGCACAGTAACTATGGGAGTTTCATGGTATAGAAGAATGACAAGGGGCTTCAGGGATTTTCACAATGTAAAGGCACCCCCATTTTACTTCTGTTTAAATTACTTTCTCTTATATTCACATTTCCCCAGCCAAAAAGGTCGAGCAGTGCCACATCACTCACTACTGTTTTCATTTTAGTTCTTCTGTCTTGACTTTGTCATGAGAATGAATTACCTGCTCTTGCCATGCAAGTAGTAACATGGTCTTACTGTGCAGCTGACCAGCAATGCTCTAGGGAGTTTTCATGCTTTCGCCTGGGTTATGACTATTTCCTTTTGCGGAGGAAAAAAAAAAAACAGCATTATATCTACATTAAAGCAGCATATTAAAGTTAAAGCAGCATAAAGGATTTCCTTTCAATTTAGTGAGATCATTAATGTCTCTGCAAACACCGTATTCAAGGCTTTGCCAAGTTGACCTCCATCAGAGAAAAGAAGGCCAGGAAACTTAACATAGTTCCAAAGACCAATTTTTGTCATTCAGATTGTGAACTATCCCTCAGTAGTTAGCCAATATATCTTACCCTTCCTACATAAATCATGTTTTCTGTAAAAAAAAAAAAAAAAAAAAAAAAAAAAAAAAAAAAAAAAACCAAACAAAAAAAACTACCTCAATTGTTACCACAAAAAGATTGTGCCCTACTTTAACCCTAAGTTGAAACTTATCTTTAAAGACCAGTCACTTAGCTATTTTGATAGAACTGTTTTTTCTCCTGAAATTAGTAGGACATATAATCAAATGAAAGTGTATACAAACATAATTTTCAAATATATAAATTTCTAGGTAAATATGAAAATGACTTCACGTTTTTAGTAGCACTATTCAATTCAGCACTTTTGAGTAAGTTTGATGTGCCTTATGTAAGACATCACAGACACAAGGAAGAATAAATCATAGTTCCCATCACCAAGGGTCCCATCATACAGCAGAAGAGACTGATGTGGAAAGAATCCATTATAATTACATGTGACAAGTGCTATATGAGTATATAAATAAATTGTCACATGAACTTTATCATGGTAATTACAAACTCCTAACTATACATATTTTGAAACTTTAAAAATCTGTCCTCTTGTAATATAGAAAAGAGATGGAAAATAAGCACTCTGCCGAGTTGCCAGTATTTAAAAATCATAATATTTTACATGAACCTCCAAATTTTGTCTTCTAGCAACTTAGGCCCACATGACAAAAATTAACTGTAGCTTAATAGCGGCTTCCCACAGCAGTCAGCTATGCATGCTTCAGTTTGCCACAGTTCCCAGCACTCTCTGTGGTTTCCTCTGCATGAAGAACAGGTGGCACTGACTATGTTCCATGTCACTGGCCTCCTTATTTCCTTATCTTGGTCTGTATCACTTGTTCTTTTCCTGGCAGGCTTTTGTAGGCATTTGAGTTGACATCACTTCTTTGAAGGAAGTCCCATGAAAGCCAGGAGTTAGGATGTCCCCAAACACCATTACTATCCAACATTATTCTGAAAGTTCTAACCAAGACATGAAAACAAAATCAAAGGCATAAATATTTGAAAGAAGACAATTTGTAATCATTTGGAAGTCATATAACCATTTATCTGGCTATGCCAGTTCAAGTGCTATTAGAAATTATGTTAAGCAAGATGGTATATTACAGAATAAATATATATTGAGCAATGGCTTTCCTATTTAATACTAATAATTAGAGAATGCCACAAATATTTAAAAATCCTACTCACGATGATAAAACATGTTACATAAGAATTAATCTAACAGGAAATGTTTTGCACCTGCATGAATAAAACTAAGAAACTTCAAGTCCTGAAAATATCTAAGCACGTGTAAGAATTTAAAACATGACAATAATGGCATTTTGAACCAAGGGGGAAAAGGTTGGACAATGCCATAGAACATAATATGATAATGAGTTAACTTTAATTGAAGAAAAAAATAGTATAGTTCTAGCTACAACTCATGCACATAAATGTATTTAAAAAGTCCTATGTGGAAATCAAAACCATAACAATCAAAGAAGAAAACAAAAGTTAATGGTATATTTATTTTCAGTGAAGAACCTTCTGAGCAATGTGAAAATATGGAAATAATAAAAAATTTGATAGATTGATAAACTTAAAATGTGTATTTTCTATGCATTACAAAGGTACTATGAGTAAGACAACAAAGTCAAAGACAAACTAAAAACAAAATTTGCATCATATCATAGTCAAAGAGTGCAAATTTTATTAAATCAAGAATATTTACAAAATGATAATAAAAGGTAACTATACCAATGAAAATAAGCAAAGGCATGAGTAAGAATTTATAATAAAAAAGAAATTACAAACAATCCATTCTTACATATCCAGCCTCACTGGAGTACAACAAAAAGCAGTTATGCCACAACTTTTGTTAAATCAATATTAAATCGTTTATTACTATTATTATTATTATGGCTATTTCAGTGTCATTTACTCCAAAACCATCTAGTACTTTCTGATTACATTTCCTTTCTTATACAACTTTCCATTTTTCCTGGAGTTAATAATTACTTACCAATCAGATGTTTGAACTGTTGGATGGTTCCTAATTTTTGTATCTATTCTCTTCTACTTTCCATCTGTATTTTTTTCTCCTGTCTCAACTGCTAATTTTAACATTCAATCCTTTCCCCAAATGTGTTGTTTTTGGTTATACCTGGTATTATCTCCTGGAGCTACTTCATATTCTGTGAATGTTTATTTTTACCTTTCTTAATGCTTCACCATGTAGTATCTTCTCTTATTCCCTGGGAAATAATATCAATATTTTTCTTTTATGTTTCTTCTATTTTCTGTATTGTTTCCAAATCCCCTGACTGCCATTTTCTGTTTGCTGGTTTTGATCTTTGGCTTTTGTAGTAGTGGCTTCTTTCACATGTCCTGAGATCCTTGTCTGTCTACTCATGTAGACAATACAAGGCATGGTGGACTCTATCAATGGTGGTTAGGGAGTTATTTTTTGAGGGCACTTCAAATGGTCAGTGTAAGTCTTTTTTCATGAGTCATTAAATCACGAAGTCTTTTTTCATGAGTCATTAAATCACGCCAGAAAGTAACTCTCTAATCTCTTGCCTTACCACTGGTGTTCTGGAAGCCAGGGAAAAAGGGTCTGTGTCGAAAAAGGGATTTTCTCAGTAGATCTCCTTTGTTTCATTACAGTGCCTAGCCCCTGTTTAAGGTCTAGATCCAGGGCCTCTCTGGTTGAATTTTTTCAGAAAGTAAATCTCTAGTCATCTGGCCCCTTGGGGATGGGGACTTGAGTGTCTCTGGTAGATATGCAAGGGGTGATCTGGGGTTCTTATAGCTTCTTATAAAGACTTTCAGGCAATACTCATGTTTCCAGTCTTCTCCTTCTTCATCACAGGTAACTAGTGTCTCTTCTTGAGACTTTCAGGTATACTATGGATAGACTGGTTGGGCTAATATTTTGTCTTCTCCTCTACCAATTAATTATCATCTGTCCATTAGCTTTCTAGCTTCTGGAGTTTGGTTGGCATTTCTCACTTATTGTCCTTTCAACCTTGTTTTTTTTTTTTAAAGATTTTATTTATTTGTCAGAGAGAGAGAGGGAGAGAGAGCAAGCACAGGCAGACAGAATGGCAGGCAGAGGCAGAGGGAGAAGCAGGCTCCCTGCTGAGCAAGGAGCCCGATGTGGGACTCGATCCCAGGATGCTGGGATTATGACCTGAGCCGAAGGCAGCTGCTTAACCAACTGAGCCACCCAGGCGTCCCTCAACCTTGTTGTTTTTTAATTCTTGTGAGTTTATGCCACTTCTATTCTTACCACCATTTTAAGTGGAGTTTAGGAAGGAGCTGAGACAAATGCTTGAGTTCAATTTGACATGCTCAACCAGAAGTTACAACTGAAAAAAAGCAGTTAAATCATAAGACAATGTTCATAGCTTTTCACAGCTGGAAGGGAGTTAAAATATCATCTATTTCAAATTATTGCTTTAAGTATGGAGAAAAGAAGGCACAGAGAATGTGAATGAACTACTGGAGATATTAGGTTATTAGAAGCAAAGTCAGACTATGCAGCCATCAAAAGAAATGAAATCTTGCCATTTGCAATGACATGGATGGAACTAGAGGGTATTATTCTGAGTGAAATAAATCAATCAGAGAAAGACAATTATCATATGATCTCTCTGATATGAAGAATTTGAGAGGCAGGGCGGGGGGTCTTGGGGGTAGGGAAGGAAAAAATGAAACAAGATGGGATCAGAAGGGAGACAAACCATAAAATATTCCTCATCTCACAAAACACAATAAAAAAAAAAACCTGGGGCGGTAAGGATAGGGTGGTTGGGTTATGGATATTGGGGAGCGTACATGCTATGGTGAGTGCTATGAAATGTGTAAGCCTGATGATTCAAAGACCTGTACCCCCAGGGCAAATAATACATTATATGTTAATAAAAATAATTTAAAAAAAAAACAAGAAGCAAAATCAGGACCCTCTTAATGTGTACCTCTAGCAAATATTGTTTAGTTATGTCTCAGAGAACTGCTACCCACTTAGAACTGCCTTCATCCACAGTCCACAGGACTAGATTCATTATCTCTGCTTCTTCTTCATGAGCCCAACCCCTGTTCACAGCTGATTAGAGCAAGGCAGGTTATCAACCTGGGCCCAAAATTCTTTCCCATAGTCATTTGGATGTTAGACCTGAAGATACTACCTGCTTCTTACTCTGAGGTGTTTTTTTAAATGAGGAGAAGAAAGCTCAGATGTGGATGGTCAGTCATCTTTGGACACCAGGTCTGTAAATGGAATTATTTTATTAAGCTTGCACACACTAAATAAAGAGTCAATAAAAGTGGGCAATACCACACACTTTTTTTTTAAAGATTTTATTTATTTATTTGAGAGAGAGAGATGGGGCGAGAAAGAGGGAGAGAGTGAGCTTGAGCAGGAGGGAAGAGCAAAGGGAGAGCAAGAGCGAGAAATGTAGAGCTCCATTCCAGGACCACGGGATCATGACCTGAGCCAAAGGCAGATGCTTAACCAACTGAGCCACCTAGGCACCCTCATCACACACACTTTAGACTGAATTCATTTGTCCTTTAGTAGTAAACTTATCACTCTTACCTCTATTTCCTCAGAAAAAGTCTTATGACAAGTGGCTTCAACATGAGTAAAAACAATAGAGGAGATCTGTATTTCTGAGTGGACTCAGTCTTGAGTTGCATCCTAAGATGCCCCCAAGACCTGAGGACGAAAATTCTTCAACTTTTATGCTGTTGTGGCTTTGAGTAATTGTTGAAGGACAAGAAATGTTACAAGGAAAGTTGACAGGACTGAGTACAGAAAGATACTGAGAGAGAGAGAGAAGACTAGCATATAAGAATATATGTGAAAATAAGGAAACCAGCTACCAACATGCTTGTGTAATTGTGTCTGGAGAATGACTGATGAAGATATGTCTGTGGCATATACTTTTTAAAGGGAAAAAACAACAAAAACAAAAAATCCCCAGTACAGCTGGCTCCCTACTGCTGTCCTTTCTCCATCTCTTTCTGGGGTGGATATATGGCTTCAGTTTCTTTCAAGTGTCAGCTGGTGACTGCTGGGGCTTTCTGTAACTTTCCAGGAACTCTTTGGTTTCTATGAGCATTAAAAACTTTCCCAATGACTTAGAGAAACCACACACATACAAACACTCGAAGCTCATCACAAGAGCAACTCCATTATGATAGTTCTTTCTCTCATCTTTGTAAACTGGTTGTCCTCTTCTCCCAAGAATCTCATCCTTTTACATGAATTTGGTTGAAGAAGAAGTTATAACAGAAGTGGAGAAGGTTACAATTGGTGAACCAGTAGAAAAGGAAAAGAATGTTTTTAAATCCCAAGTTAATGATTTACTCTGGCAAAGTTGGTAGTCCCTGGTTCCTGTTCCTGTTTCCTAAGCAGCTAGAAGCCAGTAAAGCTGCCACAACAAAATATCTAGCTCACATTCCCATATCTTCAAATAAAAACAAGTATGGACCAAGTAGTTGAAGCCACTTGCCATAAGACATGAATAGAATTCATGAAAATAAAGCAGCAGAACAAAGAAATGTAATATATCCATCTCAGTCTTTCTGGTTCTCACTACAACTAATATAGCTGGCAACATATAGACTAAACACTGTGATGTTATTTTCAAATCCATGTTCTTATTTTTGTGGAAGCCATCCTTATACCTGCCTTTGCTCCCAAGCAGAATTGACCACTCCCTTCCTTATCTACCTACAGTAACATACATGCCAATTTATTGTGGAGACACACAACACTGTGTTGCCTTTATTTGCATACATACACATGTCACTGCCACCCCCAGTGGACCATGACCTTCTTAAGAGAAAGAAATTTCATTTTTTTAAAAGATATTATTTATTTTAGAGAGAGAGAGAGAGAGACAGCGGGCAAGCACGAGTGAGCTGGGGGGAGGGGCAGAGGGAGAATCTCAATGGTTAAGGGAGAATCTCAAGCAGACTGCGTTAGGTTCATAGCCCAACATGGGGCCTGATCTCAGGACTCTGAAATCATGATCTGAGATGAAATCACGAGTCAACCACTTAACTGACTGAGGCACCCAGACCCCCTGAGAAATAAATTTCTTATTTGTCCTTGGATTAACACATAGCACAGGGCTGGTACAACTGAGATAGTTGATATTGAATAAATAAATAATTTTAATATAGAGAAGCCATTTACTTTTAGGCAAGTCTTCCACCCCAATCTCCACAAATATTCCCAGCCTATCATCTGGAGTAAACAGTAATCTCCAACTCATGAAGCCAGTCCAATACCAGTCAACCTTAGTTACCCTGAGACCTAGTGCTGTATGAGAGGAAAATGGGGCTCAATAGACCTGAATTATGACTCTGTTGCATTAAATTTTGGCCATGAGAAAGTCACTCAATTCTTTGAGCTTCCATACACTTATCTGAAGTAGGCTAGAGTATCTTGGGGATAAGAGTGATTAAATGAAATAATAAAGTCCATCATATCACCTAGTTCACAGCAGGAGCACAGCAAAGATCACAACTTCTATAAGTAGGAAGTTTCTCTACCAAGAAATTCTGGAGCAGGGGGTGGATTCCTAACAAATTCCCTCCTCCTTTTAAAATATAACCAAATTGGTTTTCTGGGCTAGGCTATTTGAAATGAAGAATGCATACTGGTATGCTAACTACTTTAACTTTATAATTAATATATTAAACCAGATTTTAATTGTTTAGAAATACATCTCATGTTGAGACTATCTATGACTTTCTTTAAAAAGGGACTTCTGTAATTCAGGAACTTGAACAATGCAAGGACTCCATAAATATGTAATGGATGACTGAATGAATAAAAGACTCAATCAATCAATCAATTAATCAGTGTAGCTAATGACAATTCCTGGAGAGTAGAGAAGGGGTTTTTCCACAGGAAAATACAAACACTCTCAGTGTCCCAGCTAAAAATACTGTTAGAAAGTACAGAATGTTGAGGAAGACATTCAAGACACTGCTTTTCAGTTTATATTTATGATTCTGGTTTATTATGATCTTGATCTAGTCCTTAATCAAGGAATTTGGATTACAGTTGGAATTTTTACTCCATGGGTTATTTTGCTCATTTATGGATTATATGCTTATGATTCCACCTACCTCACAGAAGCCCACATCTATTTATTTGGTCCTAAAAGCTAAATCACCCTAGCTTGAGAGTCAGGAGGCCTGGCTAGCCAGCTTTGCAAAAATTGTGTGTTTTATGAAATCATAGATTCTTTGTATTCTTACCTTTGAAAATAGATGGTTAGGACTGACAATGATTAACATCTCTTCTGATTCTAAAATTAGGTTACTCCACAAATTATTTATTTGGGGGAGGTGAGAATACTAGAAAACCCAGAAGAGCTGCTGAGTGGAGCTTCCTGGCACCCTGCACAGGAAGGCTGGGTCTGCCAGGTTGGGAGCCCCCGGATGGCTGGGTGCAACCCTGCACTGTGGTCTGCTCTGGGTTCCAGGTCTCCTGGCTCCAGCTTTGTGAACCCAGGAGCTCTTTTGCTTGATTTCTCACCATCCCTCTCACCCTGCCTCTTCTTTATACTCTCCCTCCAATTTTTCCTTTCTCCTCTGTAGCAGTTCTCATTCGGTTTTGTGAATTAAAACTGCCTCACAATCGCCCTGTGTTCAGAACTCCAGCCTGAAGGTGGGATTTATACTGTCCCCTTGATCTGTTTTCTTTTCTGAACTGCTGACAGAAACAAAAATGGGCAAGAGCCCTAGCCAGGGCAGGGTAATGAATGAGGGATTAACAACAATCATCTCTGAATATAGAGGTATTCTAGAGTGTTCGGTGGAAGCTGAATGCTGTGTGGGGAGAGAGCACTGTGTGGTAGGGAAACATTCTGAACTCTCAGCAGGAAGGCAACTCTGCAGCTTTAGTGCTAAAGGGGGGAACTGCCAATGATAAAAACAAATCTTCAAAACCTAGAGCAATGAGAAAAAGTCTTCATCTATCCTGTGACAGGAAACACAGATGTCTAAATATACAAACATCCTACTCTTAAGGAGCAAATACTAGTCAAAAGGAGCTCTCCTTGTCTTGAAAAATGATATGTGCCTCCAGAAAACTTTGGTGATTTGGTTAAGAAGACAATGATATTATTAGAGATGAAAAGATATTTTACTTTTTTCCCTCTTTTTATGAAATTAGGTCAAGCAAACTCTTAGATGCATGTTTTCTAGAATGCCTCCATGTTTCAAAAACTCTGTCTTCAGTTCACATTATTTTTATTTTAACTTCGTCCTGAGAGGAAAAAAATGAGCTGGAGGATGCTCTAGCTCCTATCACAATGTTTGCCAAGTAGCAAGTGCTTCTAAATGTCCATTGAATTAAGTGTCCGATGAAGGCATGAAAGTTGACTTGTTTATTTTGCCAGAAAATAAATGGGGAAAAAAATCCAACAGAAACCCTTCACATATAAAACTGTACTGTCAGGGAACCTGAAGTAAAAGCCCTCTCAATCTGATACGTCTGCATAAAAATTCCTCGAACTGATGAGGGACCTTTCCTTTAAAAAGAATGAAATAATAATCTCAGTAGACGCTGTAGAGGGCTAAAGGCCAATTTTATTTCTCATGGTCCCTTGAGAGGCAGAGAATCCGTCCAGCATGGGTGATGCCACAGCCACAACAGCACTAGGGACTCTGGTTGTCATTTTCATTGATAATTATAAGATGTACTGTTTATTCTGCCATATACTCCACCCAGTGGAAGCAAGTCTTCCCCTACCTTGTGCAGTGCGGATGCCGAAGGCTCATTATTCCTGCTCAATCAGCTTTGGCCAATGTGTAAATATTGAAGCAAGTCTAAGGAGCCAAGGAAGGGAATGATGATTACTACATTAATACTAATGAGTGGAATGGATTTGGGAATATGTTTAGCTAATGTTGCTGCTGGAGGAAATGACTTAAAAAGGAGAAAGTGATCAACAGGATGATTATTGATGTTTTAAAAAATGACCAAGATATAAAATTCTCATAAGGTAAGAACCAGAGAGAGAAAGATATGATCCTAGAAAATGTGTATGTGTGTCTGTCATAGTGTTTAGTTCATTCAAAAGATTCTGCATGGACTCCAGCACTACTACCTGCCAATAAGAACAGTCTACACACAGCTTTCTTGCTTCTCCCCTCATTTGTAGCCCTTCCTGGTACATAAAATAGATGCATATATACCCACAGCAAATGCATGCTATTATCCACATATGCTCTGACTTGTACTATAGTGGATGCCAAAGGATCCAGAAGTGGGTCTATAAGAGTGGAATTTTGGCGAAAGGGAACAGAGGAGAGAATATAATGACAGCCACGTGAACTTATGAAAGTCATTTTTCCCTTGCACCTCATTAAATGTTGTAACACCGTCCTTATCAAACCCACCCCATTCTCAAACAAAAGCCATTTATTTGCAAGTGGACATAGTGCTTATTTATTTTAAGGGGTCAGCCCCATATTCGATGGTTGCCATAACTCTTCACATCCCTCATTTTGGAATGCTTGCACTTCAAAAGAAATTAAATTTCTCGTGACAGTAAGGGGGGTTCAGAAATAAGCTATTTTCTAAATGCTCTTTTTTTTTTTTAAGTAAATGTAACTCCCAAGTTCTGCCCAAGCTCTAAAGAGGTCTTGCCAGCAGTATTTCATTTTCCTTCACAGAGGAAATTTTGTTGTTGTTGTTGCAGGCTTTTTGAGCCCGGTACCGAGCTCTGCTGCTGGCATTCAGAGCCCGTCAGTTTTCAGCATCCAGGAAGGTCTATGCTTGAGTCAGAGAGAGTGCTTCAACTAGGTAGAAGCTCACGCCCAGTGCTTCTCTTGGCAGACACAGGGAGGCAGTGCGGGAAAGCTTGGCTTCTGCAAGCTAGAGGAGAGAGACTATTGCTGCAGAGTTTACTTACCTTTTCCACTGTTAAAGTCCTAAAGTCTCCTCAGCTCCTTGTTTAACTTTTATATAAACAAGAATTTTTAAAGAAAAAGGTCAGGTGACCTGACCAATGAAACAAACCCCTCAAAAAAATTTTTTTGAATGATTGTGTGTTCAGGGACAATGACTCTGTAAACCTATTAAAAGTGGCAATTATTTAAAGCAGAGTTATAATAGATAATACAACCAATATCCAACACCCAATACGCATCACAGACACACACCTAGAGTTTCCTTGACGATCCTGCCCTCCTAAGAGGATTTACAAAAGCACTTTAAAATACATAATCTCACTGGGGCGCCTGGGTGGCTCAGTGGATTAAAGCCTCTGCCTTTGGCTCAGGTCATGATCCCAGGGTCCTGGGATCGGGCCCCGCATCGGGCTCTCTGCTCGGCAGGGAGCTTGCTTCCTCCTCTCTCTCTCTCTGCCTGCCTCTCTGCCTACTTGTGATCTCTATCTGTCAAATAAAATAAAATAAAATCTTAAAAAAAAAAAGAGGTATTATCTTTCCTTTGTCCAGTGTAGAAAGCAGGACATAAAGTTTAAAACATCATCATAATCCCTATCCCAAGTGTAATCCCCCATCTCATACCCAAGTATTCAAACAATTTCCTCCTGCTTTCCCTCCCCAACTATTCTATGAAACCAAACTTTTGCTCTTATTTTCCATTCTGTTACCTGCATTCCCACAATTATCTTCTTCTCTCTTGCCTACACCTTGAAACTGTCAATGAGTTTTCAAAGCAGGTGGCTGTCTCTTGCAAAGTGCTCTCCCAATCTACCTGTTCTCTCCATTCCCACTATCATCACCATAGATCTTATTTGTCTCTTTTCCTAGAATTGGAAGTTTCCAAACACATGTCCTTACTCCCAGGTCTTCCCTGTTCTAATCCATCTTGCTGGGCACTTCCAGATTAACCATTCTAAACTACACCTGAATTAAATTAGTGCCCAGCTTCCAAACTTTTAGGGGGTCTCCTTGGTTTATTCAAACAATGTACAAACTCTTCCTCTAGGCAATTGAACTTCACTATCTAAACGTAGCCCCTCTGTTTTCTCTCACCCAGCTTTGCCTCGTCAAGCTGCTATCTACATAAACTGGTGTAATTTTCACTTTGCTCCTTTGCAGTGAATGTCCTTTGCACTATGCTTACAACCTCCAAAGTCAGTATACACCAGAATCTCCTCAAGTGTCTCTTGAATTATGGCTACTGGTATACATATTAATCTTCTTTCCCAGGGTATAAGTGCATGAGGGCAAAGACCAGGTCTTTGAATTCACAGCAGCCCTGGAACAGCTTTCACATATTTGGTGCTTATATATTTGGTAAGTGATTACTGGAGAAAGGGTTGTGGATAAGCCAAAACTTTCCCATTTTCCTCCCATATGCAATATATATATATATATATACATACACACACATATATGTGTGTATACATATAATATAACATATATGTGTAATATTTCATTGGATTTTCTATCACTCAGTAAATTAATTTTTCAGATTTACTAATTGCATAACATATGTCAGGCACTGTACCGTGCACTATAGTAAATAAAACAGACATGTTTCAAAGCACTAGCAGATAGATAATAAAGAAATTACTGATTCTTGAAGATAGAGATGGGGCTATAAAAATATGCAATGCAGGTGCAGAGCTCAAGGAGAGGCTGTGAAGGAAACCTCAGGCTGGAGTTTAAGGACAGCTTCTCAGGAGATACGACTAGAGGATGAGAAGAAGGTGCCATTCAAAGGTCAGGATAAAGTTCATTCCAGATGGAGGAAATTGCAGGAATAGAGCCAACAGGTGGGCAAAAGCAGAGTGTTTTTTAGGAACTGAAGGAAAACCAACCCAGCTGGATTATAATGAATGAATGGGCCAAAATTAGGTTGGAGAGAGAGAGGTGAGAACCAGACCATAGGGTTCTTGCATGCCTTGCTAAAGAAGTGGATTTTCTGTGAAGACTGAGAAGCCATTAAAGGGGTCAAGCAGTAGAACATTATGATCCATTTGTGCATTTAGACCATTCTGGTAGCTGTGAAGAGAATAGATTAAAGAACGGCAAGAGTAAAGTTAGAGAAACTGGAAGGGGGACCATTGTACGGGTCCAAGCAAGA
Organism: Enhydra lutris kenyoni; assembly: GCF_002288905.1. NCBI lineage: Eukaryota > Metazoa > Chordata > Mammalia > Carnivora > Mustelidae > Enhydra > Enhydra lutris. The sequence goes on along the minus strand of NW_019154087.1, from coordinate 44,452,915 downwards.
AATGATGTGAAAGTTTGCACAGCAGCATGCAGGTATGGGGCGGAAGATAGATCTAACACAGCAACGACAGAGCTTGCTACATATGAGGCTTGAAGGAAAGAAAGAAATCAAGGTCAATTCCCAGGTTTCTGGGCATTTGGGCAATCAGTGTTACCATTTTAATAAGATAGGGAAGATCAGAAGGAAAGATTTGAGAGGGAAAAATCCATTCACTTAAGCTTTAAAGCCATTTTAATTATAATTATCCATGTGACAAATACTTAATGCATATTTTTGAACACCTGTTATATGCCGGACACTACATTAGATGCTAGAGTAAATCAGACAGACAGAATCCCTGCCCTTATAGCTTATGCCATCTGGAGAAGAATATCAATATCTTTAAACCCTTTTTTAAAAGTCAGATGGCTTACAGGGTGATGAGCAGGCATGCAGACTCTGTTGTTGGAAATTTTATGGAATACAATGAATGTCACACCACTTTAAAAAATTCTTTTCTTTGGATGTTTTGTTCATATTTGAAGTATGAAACTTACTTACCATTTTGCAAATGAATCCTAGGAATCCAGGGAAATAGAAGTCCAAACCAAACACATAACAACCTTTGGAACAGCTGCTCAATTTACTTTCATTATGACTTTTAATGTCTCTTAACCTTAGCCCCGAGCATCCTCCTAGACAAGCGAGACTGGAACATGGTCTGAAGTCATCATATCCAATCTCTGCTGCTATGGCTAGGCTTCTCTTTAAAGTGACCCCTTTGAAGGAAAAATGAGAGTGTACTGTGTCATCCTACAGCCTTAACAATAAGAGTGTTAGCCCAAAAAAGAATCTCAAATTGTGAAGCTTCTGAAAGTTAAATCCTGCTTTTCAGTCTGAAAAGACTTAAATGTCCTGAAATTTTCTCTGTATATACCATAGTTTATGACCAAATCATTCAAGAGAATAATCTATACAAGGTTAAAGGAAAATGCAGCTTCTTTTTAATGTTTTACCTACATCTTCCCCAGCATATCCGCAATTAATTATATAATGAAATATATTACACATCCAGTAACCAACCATGTGTGGAAAACTCAGACACTGAGCCCAAGTTAATAAAATATCCATAAATTAAAACTTGGCCAATGATTTTTTTTTTTCAGGATTGACTATTTCTTGATAGCTCTTAAAATTCCTGTCTATGCCAGCTTTAAGTATCATATGGTGAATGCGATGATATTTTGCTTTAGAGTTTGTAACATTTGCCCACTTCAAAGGATTCCTTTTTTCCTATAACATGTCCAGAATTGAGCTTACTAATTTTCTAAAAAATAGTTTACATGAGGTCACATTCTAATAGTTACCTTCCTAATGCTGAAAATCTTATTTTCCTTAGAATATGTTACCGTGATTTTCTGTAGATGCTTGTCCTGGCATATTCTCCAACTGCTTTCACTGGTCACTGAGCCCAGCCAAGAAACTCTGACCAAGAAGCACTGACTAAATCGCTATTCTTCTTCTCTGGTAATATCAAATATATACAGCGGTCAGCTATCTCCCTTTGATCTTCAGCTAGCACAAGTGCTTTCTCACTAGGTTGTCCTCTGCGGTTTGTTTTTGATATTTAAACAGTTTGGACATCTCTAAAAGTGGAGTGACACTGACACCAAGATAAGGTGCCAATCAATTTATTAAGTGATTTTGTACAAAAATGGCAAACTTAACCTGACCCTAGAACATGACTGATTCACCCAACAAGAAGTGTGAAGAAAGCCATTCATCTGTTCCCGTTCCTTCTGGCAAAGGACACCTATATGGAGCTCTTCTCAAGCTGGAGCTAAGAAAACTCAACAGAAATGAGAGATTTTTTAAATTAAAAATATTTTAATTAATAAGCATCAGTAATATCTTTATTTCTACATTTCTTTGTTTAGTTGAATTATGAATGTAGAGTAGATCCTGGAGGCCTGCTCCATGTCATAAGGAGGGACATTTTTTCTCTTAAGATGAGACTTCAATATTTTGTAAGCCATCAAAATTACCAAACATAACAATTACAACAAATAATTTCCAATGAAGGGGACATCATTTATAAATGGCAAATGTGTTGAATTCATCTCAAACCCGTACACCCTGCGTAGTCTAGAGATAAACCCAGCCTAAGAGTACTGAATGTTTTTAGATTTTCCATTTCAAAACAAGATAGACAATGTCTATGTAAATAAGTAAGAACTATGGTTACCTTTATCCTGTATTCTATGTGAATGACAAAACAATAGATTACTTTGAAATAGGAGATGAGGGAAATTGGAAGGGGAGATGAACCATGAGAGACTATGGACTCTGAAAAACAATCTGAGGGTTTTGAAGGGGCCGGGGGTACGAGGTTGGGGGAACCAGGTGGTGGGTATTATGGAAGGCACATATGGCATGGAGCACTGGGTGTGGTGCATAAACAATGAATTCTGTTACGCTGAAAAGAAATTAATAAAAAAAAGATTACTTTGAAATAAGATAATAAAAAATATGACCTTTTGATATCATTTTTCCTAATAAAATAGCTAACTCTTAGAATGAATTGGCCTGACTGCCTCACAAGACCAATTTTACATGAAGTGGACTCAATCATCCCTGTGTAGTAGGACCAAAAAGCAAGTATAATTTAAAGCAGTTGCCTATTGACCAGACACAGTAAAAAGACAAAGGGACAACTGACAGTTCAGACAGAATGCCACATTTAAGGGACAGACGAGAAAGAGAAATTACTAAACCACAAGAAATGATCAGAGAAATAGCTGGAGAACATTATGTAATAAAAGCCATTTGAAGTGGGAATTACAAGATGGCAGAATCCAAGGAATGATAAGAATAATTTAATTATTATTGACCTCTATGCCCAGAGAATATGGATTATTCTGGTACCCAAGAAGGGAGGTTTACAGGCCTGAGAACATCCCATTACCATCTTCCAGACTGTACATAGCCTTCTGTTCTGCATTGCATTTTTTATTTAAAAGATATGTTTAAATCCTGACCCCCCCCAATACCTCAGAATATGACCTTATTTGGAAAGAGTTCTTTTGCAGATGTAATCAAGTTAAAATGAGGTCACTGTGGTGGGCCCAAATCAAATATGACTAGTGTCTTACTAAAAAGGAGAAATTTGGAAAAAGAGACCAACAACTCACAGAGCGAAGATGATATGAAACTACAGGGAGAAAACAGGCACAAGACTGGAGAGAGGCAAACCAAGGAATGCCAAGGATGGCTGATAAACACCAGAGGCTAGAAGATGCAAGGGAGGACTCTCCCCTACGGCTGTCAGAGAGTATGTGGCCTCACCCACATCTTGATTTTGGTCTTCAAGCCTCCAGGACTGTAAGGCAATAAAGTCCTATTGGTTTAGGCCACTGGTTTTTTATGTGTTCTGGCAGCCCTAGGAAACTAATACACTCCTCATCCTGAAGTTGCACCATAGTGACACTCACTTGACATCCACCAACACGATTCCCAAGCAGGACAATTTCATTTTATTTAGGCAGGAAGATCTCATTTTATTTAGGCAGGAAGATCTCATTATCTAGCTGCCCATGGCTTGGTCCTGACAGAGACAACTTTCTTGCAGAATGCTTGCAGAATGTCTTTTAAGTCATATCTTCCTCCCCATGCTTGACTTGTCTAGAAACAAGAATGGCCTAGAAACAAGGAGTGGGTGGGTGGTGGGTGTGCATAATACAATGAGCAAGGGAGGAAGCATCAGAGGATTGGGGTTGGGATCAGGAGTTTGAATCATCCATCACTTATACAATCATTACTTCAACAGATATTTACTAAGCACTTTGTATGTGTTAGTCATTGTGCTAGATGCTTAAGGAAATAGCTGTAAGACAGATAAAGAAATTACCCTCATAGAGTTTATGTTCCAGCCTGATTTCATTCAATCTCATACAAATAAATGTTTATTATCAAGTCAGTCGAGAGAGTTCAATCCTACTTATACCAAGCTTTGAAAGAGTTGAATTTCCTCACATAGTTTGGAATTATTTGAAACTACCTTTCAGTTAATACTCATCTTCTATAGACACTTTAGTTTAAATAAGCTAATTTACAGTTTCTCAAAGCCCGCCCTGAAAGGGTAAGCTAATATACCTCCTCCAATAAGTGTGAACGGTTGTGCGTGTGCATGGGGAGTGGGGGGCTAGGAATAGAAACGTAAATTTCGCTGCTAATCCTTATATGTGCAGCTGGCATTTCTATTGTTCCATCTCTTATGACAGTGCCCTCCTCTGGAAGCTGTTAGGATAAGAGCTGCTAATGTCGCTGTGCCACACAAAGGTGATGGCGAATTGATGAGCCTGTAAAGAGATTCGGAGGCGAATAGGGAAATGCATTGTTAATGCTATTAAATATTACTTAGCCTACAGCAAGCTGCATGTTCAACAGTTTAAACTTTAATTGCTAGCTGATGCAGAAACAAGCCTGGATATATGTAAATCCTATTGAAAGCTAATATCATTTTGGCTGCTCAGATGGATTAGCAGCCACTACAATTAGCAGCATGTGCAGCTAATGATATTAAGGGAGAATCCATCATGCAGCAGTCTGGGCCTTTAAATCTGAAAAGTTCAGGCTCTTCTTCCCACAGAAACCCCATAGTGGGAAGTCTTGCCAAGTGATGCAGCAGGCTCCAGGGGTGAGCCAAGAAGCTTACAGAACACAGGAGACTGACTTCACTATCACCTTGAATTGTTCTTTTCTATTTTGCCCTTTTTCAGCTATTCCAGCTAAGCATGTTATGGTCAGTGCCCCCTCTTCCCCACTCTCTGGAGAGTGACACAAGATCACAGAGTAGAAGCAAAAAGATCCCTCTTCTGTTCCTGAATTTATGACTAGCTCTGGCTGTGGTGGTTGTGGTAGAAGGGGAAAGAGTAGAGATCTTTCTCACATGTAGCACCACTGGAAACATGCCGTCACATGGAGCATGTGCTAAAATGTGTATGATGACGTAAGAGAGCCCCAGTGAAAATGATTCTCATTGAAACTTAACTACTTTAGAGAAATCTATGGCAACTGTCATATTTTGAGTGGAACTTCTGTATCTGTTCTATAAAAATAAAATTCACGATGCCTGTTGAGGTCACCAACTATATGGAGCATTTCTCAAGATTATTTTCTGACCCTGATAAATATTAAAGTCAAAGTACTTGAAGGAAAGACTGCCCTTTATTAGTAAAATTTCTAAAATATGAAAGGTTGTAATTTTATTAACCCTGTTGTTAAAAAACTACTATAGTTAGTTACAGTAGAATAGCACATTCCACAATTAAGCTAAAATGACTACTTGCAAATAATTTTAAATCTAATTTTGAAAAGAAAACTATTTCATAATCAAAACTCTAAATACTCACATAAGGAGCTGTTAATACCTTGATCTGCAAGACTACTTACTTTAGGCAGGTTCATCAATGATTACAAACTCTAATTTTTACTAACAATAACCATGTTTACACAAATTCTGAATGTGTCTGGTAAACATCAATTAGGAAAGTCTTGCCTTATTAATATTACATGAACAATAATTTTTTGTTTTTTCAAGTTATAGTAAACTGAATGTTTGGGAAGATAAAGCCTTAAGAATTGTGTATATAATTAAAATTTAGTGAAATTACAGGGTTCTTTATTTAGAAAAACTTACGTTACAAGAAGATGATGAACAAAGGTCTAAGTAAATAAAGGTTAGACTATTCCTTTCATTTACCATCATTTAGAACAAATTTTGCCAATTTTGCTCATATTGGATTTGTCCTCTAGGGATCTCATCTTAGCATAGACAGCAGGCCTAAATGAATCACTGTTAGTACAGAGTGGAGATGATTTGTTGTCATAAACAATCCCTTCATGTTACTCTGAGAAAGCTACACTCAATAGAGTTCTAGGCATGTCCACTCTAATGGAAACTTCTATCCCATGACATGTACTTCTCAATTTTTTATATTGGGATGACTTTCAGGTTTTGAGGGACTAAAGCCAAATGATGGAATTTGCCATTAATACAGTCCTTTTTACAGTAAATTTGTTGATAGAAAACTTTCCTCTCGCCAGCCTTTCTCTATTCTGCTCTGTGTTCAGAAGTATGTCTTTACTTTTCCATGAAGAAGAGCAAGATTCTAAGCTGTGTGAGATGTCAGGTCAAAGGAATGACTTGATTACAACCCTTGCACATGTGAAAAGCAAAAACAGCAATCAAAAGGGGCTATATTCATTTAGTCTTAAATTTAGAAGACATTGAATGAGGACCTACTGAGTGTCAATACTGATATAAACATGCCTAAGGTATTGTCCCTGCCTTCAAGAAACTTACAGCTTAGTGAGGGAAAGATAGAGCATAAGTCTAACCAGGACAGAAATATTCACAGGCTCAATGGACACATACAACTTAGACTGGAAGAGGTCAGAATCTAAAAAAAGTTTAGTTCCAAAGAATTTCTTAATGGTGAGGATTAGAATATACAGTGTGGGTATTATGAGGGATTGCAAGGTGTCCTTAAGAATAAAGTTTTAGAATGCGTATGGCTTGAATTATATATATATATATATAAAATATATATATATATATCAAGTTCATCTGAAGCTTCTAAGAGAGTTGGGTCTAGGAACGCCACACTAACTTGGTAACTCTGACCTTTTCCTGTGACCTTTTGCTGTCTGGCATAGAAGATGTGTCTCAGCTCATCTAGTTTCTGCAAACATCAACACCCTTCTGTCTCTTTTCACAGGTTCCTCAACATTATACCCAAGTTTACCTTCACATCTTGTGTTCATCACCAATCAGCTCATTTCTCATGACTATAAATGATTTGGCTCAGCAATGTTGAGTAGTAAAATAACCAGAGAATAGATTATTTCTTTTCATCTCCCTTCTCTGTCAACAACTTAAATGCAAAATATCTTGAATCCTGCCACCAGCCAATTCCGTCTAACGCTGTAAGTGGGGGGGGGGGGGGGGGATGCTTACTTTACCTTACCATGATGTTTATTTATGGATAGTACACAGGTATGGGAGGATGTTTAAAAATAAAAGTAATGAATGACTGTATCAGAAGGCTCATGTTTAGTGCATATTTGGAGGAATTATTCCAGACATAAGTCTTGAATGTAATAATTTTTAAAGTGGGACCTCCAACATCTCAAATCCAACATATCCAAGACCCATTATCTTATTTTAAATTTGTTTCTCTTCCTGTTCCATCCAGCTTACTACCACATTCCATTTGGTTAAACTAGATTACAAGTCTTCCTTTGACTTTTTTCCGTATCAGTTCTGTCACATTGGTCAACAAAACCCATTAATTTTCTCTTTTCAATGTCTCTAAATGTTTTTTCCTCCCTTCATTTCCACTGCTGCCACTACCTTAGTTCTATCAGTTGTCATCTCTCATCTGGACTATTGGCAATGATCTTCTAAATGATCTCTTGCCTCCAACCTTCTCTTCTATCACCTTCTTCTTTCACACTACCAGCAGCATTCCCTTCCCAAATGTATTGTTGCTTAAAAACCTTACGATCTAAAAGATAGAGTGTGAAATCCTTAGGCTGCCTGGGTAGCTTAGTGGGTTAAGCCTCTACCTTTGGCTCAGGTCATGATCTCAGGGTCCTGGGATCAAGTCCCACATCGGGCTCTCTGCTGGGCAGGAAGCCTGCTTCCTCCTCTCTCTCTCTCTCTCTCTCTACTTGTGATCTCTCTCTGTCAAATAAATAAAAATTTAAAAAAAAAAACAGCAATGACTTATTTCTCATGTGTGTGGGTCAGCAAGGGGTTGAATGATCTAGGCTGGGCTTAGCTGGAGAGGGTTGATTCCATATTTCACTCACCCTCTCTTTCCCATGGAAATGGCAGAGATACAAGAGCAAGCAAGCCTCGTGGTGCAAGTGCTCTTAATAGCTCTATTTGAAACATATCTGCTAGTATCTTGTTGGCAAAAGTAAGTCACATGGCGAAGTCCAGGGAAAAGGTAGAAGGACATGACAAAGATGCATACTATAAAACATGGAAACAAGAATGGGAGGAAAATGTTGCTAGAGTAGCAAATGACATACCTGGATTCTAGTATTGCCTTTGCCATCATTTTAGTCACGTCACTTGCTCTCTCTGGGTCTCTCTGGGTCTTCATGTGCAAAATTCAGTTTTTTGACTAAATAATTCCTAGATTCCTTTCAAGCTCTAGATTTCCTAAGATCTTTTAATTTTGGAAGGCTAAATGGCATTTAGAGCAACTGTGCAAATAAAAACCCAAATCTGTTATGAAAAGAATTAAAATCTATCATTAGTTCTTATCAATGCTTCAAAACGGTGTATTGACCTTAGTGATGTTGCTGAGTTGTAAAGGTTACAAAGGCAAAAAAGAGAACAACAGGAGTAGGCAGCAAGAGGATCACAGTTCATTTATAGACTCTTACATGGACTAATTTTCAACCCCTTCAAGAGGATGGCTGAGCACTCAGAAAAGTGTAATGGTTAAGAACTTGGATCCTGGGGGTACCTGGGTGGCTCAGTGGGTTAAAGCCTCTGCCTTTGGCTCAGGTCATGGTCTCAGGGTCCTGGGATCGAGCCCCACATCGGGCTTTCTGCTCAGTGGGGAACATGCTTCCTCCTCTCTCTCTGCATGCCTCTCTGACTACTTGTAATCTCTGTCTATCAAATAAATAAATAAGATCTTTAAAAAAAAAAAAGAACTTGGATCCTGGAATGAGTACACAGATGCTTGGGTGGGAATCATTCATTTTCAGTGCCTCAGTATTCTCATTTTTAATAAGATGACAATAAGAGTATACGTATCATAATATTGATGTATTAAATGAAACTGCACATAAAGTTTAGGAAGAGTACCTGGAGCACAGGGCTCAATAAATATCAGCTATATGTATCACTTCTTTAAGGTACCTGAAAACCAAGTATATGTATGTTTACTTATATGCATATATACATGTGTGTATATGGTATGTGTGTCTATATACAGTGTGTGTATATACATGTACATGTATACAATTAAGTGTAAAAGTCTACATGAGCCCCTACTATCTTACATCTATCCCATTTCATCCCTATTTCAGAAAATTCTAAAGTCTCCTTCCGTTTCTCCAGATGAGCGCTGGACTCTAAATGTGTGGGTACTACAGACTGGTCAGTAATCTTCTCAATGGTTCTTTTAGCAGGTGAAGCAAACTCAGAAGGATATATTCCAATTTTTTTTTAATGCCCAGTAAAAGAAGCAGCAGCCCTTTTTTTCCCCTTACTATAGGCTTTTAGGCATCACGGTTATGAAAAATGGCTGCAACATTCCTTTAAATCCTTTTAAGTAGCAGTCATCCTCCTCTCCCCCTCCCTATCACCCCCCTCCCTGATACTATTAAGCCCTTCACAGGTATCAATCGTAGGGAAGTAGGAAGAACTGCACTTTAAAAGGATTTTAAATAATGTCTCCAAGAAATATAGCAGCAGATTGTTCAATAGGGATTATCAGCCAAGAGTGTGCTAGAAGGGGAGAGGGTTCTCTTTTAAAAGGTCTTTAAATAATGTAAGTGTACTTCTTGGCAACATTACTCAGAGCCATTTAAAGAGCAGATATCTCTGCTGCACCTCTCCATCAGGAGTGTGCACCCACAAAAGAGACATGAGGGAGACACACAGATTTGATGTTCCCACACTCTTGACACTGTTGTGACACAAAGACTGTAAACTTTATCCCAATGCTGAGAATACTAAAGACTTACTTAGTAAAGAGATCCTCTCTCCTTCCAAGATTCAAGGTCAAATAGCCCCAGAGACTATTTGAACATTTGCTAGGGAAAATGCATTTTCATGTGCTTTCTAGAGGTTCTTGAGAAAGTGATTGTTGCTCTATTTTCTCTTCTTCTTCATCCCTTCATAAAACCAAACAAGAGGTCTAAAATGATAAAAATCTAAATAGCATACTCTCCTTCCAATGTGGTCTCATTAATATCTTTAGGATGGGTAGAGGAGGAAGGGGTTTGGCATGGGGTAGAAATTCAGGGCTTTTGCTTTGGAGACAGAAAATCTGAGTTTAAAATCTACTGGTGACTTTAGGAAAATGTTACTTCCCCACCCTGGGCATCAGTCTTCTCATCTGCAAAACAGGGTTAAACCATGCCTGCTTCTCATGGTTTGTCTCCCCCAGTCTCTGAGAAACAAAATGAGAGTTTTAGAGGGGAGGGAGGGAGGAGGATGGGTGAGCCTGGTGGTGGATATTAAGGAGGGCACATATTGCATAAAGCATGTGTTACACATAAACAGTGAATCTTGGAACACTGCATCAAAAACTAATGACATATTTTCCAGTGATTAACATAACACAATAAAAACAAAACAAAAACAAAAACAAAACAACAAAGAAAACATTCCTGCTTCTAGCTTTATTGCTAGAGTTTGATGGACTCAAAGAATGTAAAGCACTCTGCTCCATACCTAGTACATTCTAAGTGCTCATCACTCAGGATGTTGTGACTTAACAGCCATGATTTTGTGAGTATGATTTTAGTTGTTTAGGGTACAGGCTGTCTTGATATCTTTGCCTTGGTTAGCCCAAGATTTGAGTCTGATAATACACAGCTGGTACCAAGGATATCTTAAGGATCATGTTTAGGATGGTTTGTGTGTTGTCTGAGATATGGGGGTCAAGCAGTTTTCCTCTTGAGATGGAAGAATAAACAACCCATTCCAACATTCAGTGTGGACACAGTGGGGAAGGAAGCGAGTCCCTTACACCATTTTACAGCTAAGCCTTGTACGAATTGCAATGGAAGGAGATAGGAGGAGAATGATGCTCCTTCCTTGTTTCAGAGATCAAAAATAAAGCAGAAAAGACAGCTCAAAGACTCACTATTTTCCTTCGCAGCCCAGAAAAGTTTCAGAAGTGAGAAGTAGCTTTATCCAGTGGACCTAGGTATATTACATTCTTGGGAAATTGTGAAATGTTAGGGCCAGGATCAAAGAATACCCCCAAAAAAGGACATTGAGCTGACAGGTGAGTGGAAATAAAGCAGCTCAAATGATGTGAGGGAAAATGATGTTCTTCTAGCATTCAGACAGTGGAACAGGTCTTGTGTCATTGACCACAATGACAGAAAATCAAACTGAACCCCATTAAAGGAAAAAAGCCATCTATTTCAGTTAGCCCAGCAGGCACCTGAAAGCTCCTCTCAGTATGAAAAAATGGAAGGGCACTTGAGAAGATGGAGGTCTCGGTTCTAATGACTATGTTTGCACCTCCTGGAGAGGATGGATCTCTCTTTTAAATATGAAGGATTGATTTTGAAAATAGTGTTCTCTGCTGTGTTAGTTCTTTCCCTGCCTTTCAATGACAAGAGGACATGATTAGGTGAGGACCTTTTCAGTTAACTTAGATGAACCAAAACAAGGAAACCATTTTTTAACAGCAAAAAGCTGGCAAGGCATTATTTGTTCTAACACTTTAATTCCAGTGTATTAAACAACAGTGCCTTAATAGGGAAAATTTAAGACAAAGTATCAGAGAAATAGGAAAAAAGAAAAATGATTTTGAGGTTTTCCTAAAACACTTCAAAGAATTCTTTACAATATCATTGCTACCTTGTAAGAAAAGGTAGAAATTATTTTTTTCCAATTGGCATTCCAGGTATTTTGGTTTTTCTGGCCATCAACTGTTGGCAGAAATACAGATTGACTCTTTGGTCCTTAGGGAATAAAGTGAATGTCCAAAGTTCAGATATACTGACTTCAGATATACTGTTGGAAGTCTATCGAGAACTTTTTAAAAATTTTCATATCAGTTTCCATGACTACTTTCCCATTGGCTTCACCATGATAAACAGCAGTTTGTCCAAGGCATAGGCCCCAATCATTATTATTATTATTATTACAATTGTGTTTTACAAGCTAAAATGGAAAGGGTCACGTTTATATATCCTTCAAGCATAGTATGTGAAGTGTATTTCCTAGTATCTTGATTTCAATGTATTTCTTAACTTCTTTAGAGTTCCAATAACTCATGAGCCAACCTAGGACAACAGCATCTTACTGATTTTCCCCAACTAGACAGTCTTTCAGGACTTTTAAGTCATGTTCTGAGCAATGTTTTACCACCTACTCATACCTTATATTTGAATTTGACTTTCTAGCTGAATATAAATGTGCAGTAAGTTCTATAATAACTGCTGCCATGGAGCAAAGCAAAGATACACATTCATCTCCTAAAAACAAGATAAGGAACCATCCCTTGAGTATCAGACCTCCAACCGTAGCTTCACTTAGGACCAAGAGAAGGGGGCGGTAGGTAATATTTCTTTGGTTGTTTGGTTGTAAAGTGTGACTATTTTTGGTGGGGTTTTTTAAAGATTTATTATTTATTTATGTATTTATTCGAGAGAGAGGGAGCACATGAGTGGGCTGATGAGCAGAGAGAGAGAAAGAATCTTCAAGCAGACTTCCTGCTGAGTGAGATGCTGGGGCCTGATCCCAAAACCTTAAGGTCAAGACCTGAGCCAAAATGAACAGCTGGCCGCTCAAGCGACTAAGCCACCCAGGCATCCCACATGTGACTGGTTTTAGAGCACTGAGGTAGGTGTTGGGAAAGAGGAAGGGAGTTGTAGTTTTAGAGAGTGACTTCAGAAGGTCCTACCACCTCAAGAATGACAAGGTAAAATCCAGCTTCTGAATCCCAGTGTACTTGGAAAAAGACTAGAATTTCACAATAAAAGAGAAAAAGCATGCACCCATGTTAGGTAAAAATCTTTTGGAGTCAATGCTAAGTTCAACCCAATGACTCATTGAAATACTGGCAAGTTCCCACCATTGGCGCTGATGCTTTAAACAGAGATGGGAGATTTGAAAGGTAGCAAATCTGATTCCCCTGCAACAAACAAGCGGCAGTACTTGCCTTACTCAGCCTGGTGGTTGTGTTGATTCCAAATCATACGAGGAGGGTAGGCTCACAGCTTAAAACATCCCCATGGCATCTCGATGATTAACTCTGCAGCTTGAGCTATTCCAAATGTTGCTCTCTTGTCGGAGAAAAAGAATAAATACATTGGGTGTGAGTGATGGCCAGCGAGGGAAAGCTGGAATGTTTGCTCAGCCTCAGTGTTTTGCGAGCTGAACAGCTTTCCAAGGCCACTTTTTTTCCCTCTCCAGATGTTCCTAAGGAAGATGCAAATGAGCATATTTTAATGTTGCAAACCTGTCAAATCCTGTCCAAGGAACCTAGCAGAATGTCATCAAGTTCAGCAAGTCTCCTTTCTGATGGGGAATGTCTGTATTGCTATCAATCATATAATCGGGGGCTCCTAACAAAATACATGCTGTTTTCCTCTTCTAGAACTACAGACATTTCTCAAATATTCTCATGAACACTATCTTAATTTTTTTTTATTTTCTCATAAATACTAGCTCACAAGTGCCATCCCATAATGTAGCTCCTAAGACATTATTTCACAGTACTACCTGTGATGTTTATGGGTGACTCTACTTAGCAGATGAGTAGCCTAAGGAACAAAGAATGTAAGCAGACTTCTCCAGCATCTCCCCTGTTTCAATGGAAACCAGTATAAAAACCACATTTCCCCTTTAGTTTTCCCTCAAGCCATCGCTAGTTAGTTTTGGTTGTTTGTTTTCTTCCCAGGTTACACCATTTTTAAGGTGTTAATAGTATCACAAGGTTTCAGTTCTGAGTATAGCAAATGAGAGTTCAGAGATTCTCTGTTGATCTCCTGGCAGAGAGAAAGGGCACTGCAGGGTGTGTGCCCAATCCTGATTCATCCTATCCAATGAGAACATCTGTCCCAGTTAGAATTAGCCAGAATTGAAATTTGAGAATATTTGCAAAGGAGGCTCAACAAGAAGAAAGCCTTAGAATTTTGGCTAATAAAAGAATTCTGTGGACATCAGAAAAAGAAAAGAAGAGAACCCATTTAGAGAAAGGGATAAGAGAAAAGGGACAATTCCTACAGTATACACAAGCTATGACTCTGCAATGCCAAAAAGCTGAGCAAAAGAGAAAAATGTATTCATCAAAATATTTGCAAATATTTTCATCACCATATCATCTAGGAAACATGAAATTTGACTAACAGTCCAGGTTTCATCAGATTTTTAGTTTAATATTAAGTCTGTGTAGAATGTGCAAATGAAAAAGAACTCCATCAATTACCTGGTTTACCTGATGATACATTTGTTATAGTTAGTGACCCAACATTGGTATATTATTAAATTCCATAGTTTACTCAGTTTATACCTAATGTCCTTTTTATATTCTAGGAGCGTGTTAAGGATACCACATTACATTTAGTAATGCCTCTTTAGGCTCCTCTCAGCTGTGACATTTTCTCAGACTTTCCTTGTTTTTGATGATTTGACATTTTTGAAAAATACTGGTCAGGTATTTTGTAGGATGTCTTGCTATTGGAATTTGTTTCATATTTGTCCTGTGATAAGACAAGTTATGGGAATTTAAGAAGATCTTAAAGGTCTCATCCCAAGAAAAAAGTATTTGTTAATTATGTGAGGTAAAGATGTTAACTAAACTCACTATAGGACTCATTCACCATGTATATATAATCATATATATAAATATATATTTCACACACATATAAAATCATATATACATATATATTCACTTATAATATATATATTAAATCATTATAAATAAATGTATATATAATAATTATATTGTATACCTTAAATTTATATAAGGTTACATATCAATTATATCTCAATAAAATCAGGGGGATAGTCTGGACTTATGGGTTATTCAAAGGAAGACCACAGAGGCAAGTGCCATTATCCTATTATATCAAGGGTACATTTTTAACATCATGCTTTATGGTTATCGATATCAGCCTTGGTCACCTGATTAAGGTTGTGTTTGTCAGGTTTCTCCCCTATAAAGTTACTCTTTCTCTGCATCTCCCTAGTATATACTTTTGGAAGTAAGTCACCATGTGCAACCTAAACCAAAGGAGTGGGAAATTTTGATCCCCCTTCCTGAGGATTGAGTACTTGTAGTTTATTTGGAATCCTTCATCGTTCAGAGATTTCTCTCTTCTTTTTCATTTATTAATTTATTGAATCCTTTATTTATATCAACATTAACACATGGATATTTATTTTATACTTCAGATTTATAATCCAATACTACATTATTTATTTTGTTGCTCAAATTATTTCAACTTTGACCCTTGGGTTTTCTTTCAGTTCGTTCCTGGGCAACTTTGATATACACCAGTCAATGTATGGGGTCTTTGTTCCTTTCTTTCCCTCTTCCCTTTCCCTTCCTTCCTTCCTTCCTTCCTTTCCTTTCTTTCTTCCTTTCTCTTTCTCTCTTTCTTTTCCTTCCTTCTTTCTTTTTTATTCTTCTGAATGCCTCCCTACTTTCTGACACTACAAGTTGTTCTAGGCTCATCTCTTATATCTCTTGTTGCAATCAGATAATTAATCATTTCTCCAAGAAACTTTTACCCATTTAATCAGAGAATAGTATTACAAACCAAGATTTGGTTACTAGATGTGTTCTGTGCTCCTGTAATATAATTTTTTATGTCATCTTATCTGACATAGCAAAAAGTGAAACATAAGTTCAACTGGTATTTCCAACTCTATCCATTTCATATGGTTCCTTCTCACTTCCTTCTCTTGCTTATCGGCAAATTTCTGTTCCAATATTGAGAAACTTGGCTCTGCCATCTGCCATCTATTTACTTAATTGTTCTAATCCCATATACATGGATAGCAGTATCAGAATTGTTAATCTGCATTCCTGTGGGAAACAACTTCATCAACTTCAGTACCATGTAATGTATTATTCCTTTGTCTTCAGTCTTACAGACTTGAGTCATCTCCAAAGATACTTAGGCTTTTTCCGATCCTCGTCAGTGAGTATATATCATACATTTGTGATATAGTTAGATGTTCTTGTCAGGGTCTTCATTCTTTCCTAAGATCCTCTAACCTTCTAAATAATGTTAAAATAAAATTATCCCCAAGGCTCAAGGTAGCTTTTGGTACCAAGGAGGCAGCCCTGATGATCCCAATCACCTTTGGGGTCACTCTTCCCTTACTTTGAAGAATAGGGCAGCTGACTAGCTCTATTCTTATCCTGTTCTCTTTGGTCCAAATGGCAGTGTCTCTGTTGATATAATTCCATCTCTATTCCTGGCTTCTATGGAGATGACTAGACATTTGATCTGTGGTTCACACCCATATTAATCTCCTTATCAAATGGCTGTTCAGCCACACCTTCAGTGTTCTCTTCAGAGCATACTTTCTCATTTTTTGCAATAGGGATATGCTGAACATTTTCCTGATCTCCTAATTCTGGTTCCTTTTTACTTAACAATTCCTTTGATTTACCTCTGTCTTCTCAAATTTTTCTCTAAGCAATAAAGGAGAAACCAAGCCACTCCTCCAACACTTTGCCTAGAAATTTCCTCAGCTAGAGGGGTGCCTAGTGCCTCAGTCAGTTAAGTGTTTGACTTGTGATTTGGGCTCAGGTCATGATCTCAGGATCCTAGGATCAAGCCCCACACTGGGCTCCTCACTCAGCACAGGGTCTGCTTGGCCCCTCCCTCCCCTCCTACTCCCCCTGCCTTGCTTGCACCCACTCTCTCGCTCTCTCTGTCTCAAATAAAATAAAATAAAATCTCCTCAATTATAAGGGATTCTTAACTGTAGAGAACAAACTGAGGGTTGATGAAGGGAGATGAGCAGGGGATGGGCATTAAGGAGGGCACTTGTGATGAGCACTGGCTATTATATGTAAGTGATGAACCGCTAAATTCTACACCTGAAACCAATTTTGCCATATATGTTAACTAAAATTTAAATAAAAAACTGAATTAAAACAAAAAAGAAAAGATCTCAGCTAAATACAAAACAGTACCATTCAAGCAAGTTCTTTGCCATTTTATAATAAGCATTACCTTTCCTCCAGTTTCCAACAATATGTTCCTCATTCCACCAGTGGCCTTTAACATACATATTCCTGCAAATATTCTGTTCATGATGATATATGTATTCCCTAAGATAATAAAGGCTTTCTGTCTAGCTCTCTTGTTTTTCCTAAGCTCTCACCATTTAAATTCTATATTTTTCTACCAATGCTCCTTCATGACATTCTAGGCTTTTTCTAGCTTCCACGTCAAAACTTCCAGCTCTTACCCATTACCCAGTTTCAATGCTGCCTCCATAGTTTTCGGTATTTGTTATAGTAGCAGCCCACTTCTTGTACCAAATCCTGTATTGGTCTGCTAGGACCACCATAACAAATTACCATAGACTGCATGGCTCAAACAACAGAAATTTATTATCTCACAGTTTGGGACACTAGAAGGTCAAAGATCAAGTTTCTTGCAGTGTTCAGGTTCTGATGAGAGCTCACTTTCTGTCTTGCAAATGGCCATCACCTTGCAGTGTCCTCACATGGTTCTCCTTAGTGTGTACACAGAGAGATGGCTCTCTTTTCCTCTTCTTATTTCCTCTTCTTATAGTGCCACCAATCCTACTGGAATATGGCACCACCCTTGTCACCCCATTTGACCTTAATTATGTCCTAAAGGCTCTCTCTATATGTGTAGGCATATTGGTGGCTTGGGCCTCAACATATGAACTTGATGGGGAAGGACACAATACAGTCTATAGTAGTACACATTAAAGTTAATTCTTTGTGCTATATACTTTTATGGATTTGGACAGATGTGTAATATTTTATATTCAGAACTATACTATTATATAGAATTATTTCACTGTCCTAAAAATCCCCTATGCTTCATGATTCATCCCTCATTCCTCCTGCTGAATCCCTGACAACCACTGATCATTTTACTCTTTTTAGAGTTTTACCTTGTCCAGCTATTTTGATCATTACAGATAAGCAAACTGCAAAATTTCTGCACCTAGATTATGTAGGATGTGAGGGCAATCTGGCTGCAACGTCTGTCACCCCATTGATCATCAGGGTTGATTCAGCTGATCTGTCTGGCTAGGCGGGTGTCCCCTTCCTCCCTCACTGCTCCATGTGTGTCCCTCCAGAAGCTTCATGCGAGGTCAAAGAGGATGACCTTTCCCAATAGAGGAGAGGACCGATCTTCAGTCAGGGGTATACAAGTAGCTGCTCTCCCCTGCTAGAACCTCCAAACAAGGTCTCAAGGTCCATTTGTAAGAGAACATAGGGTAGTCAAGCTTCCAAGGCTCCAGACACATCCAAATGAGGCACTGCACATGGCAGCCTGCCTTTCTTTAAAGAAAAAAAAGAAAAAAGAAAAAAGAAAAGTCTACATACATAATCTCTCAAGACACCAAAAAAAGGTTAAAAGTTTGAACTAAAAGAATTTTCAAGTCCTAATTCAGCTCAGATACTATATGATATTATGATGTATCCTTAATTTTCCTATCAAAATTGGAAGCAATTCTCTAAGCTTCTGTTGACATGAACTTACTACAGCTAAATACATAAGATCTCTGTAGATTATCCCTGATCCATCATAAAATAATGTCCCATATTTCCTTCTCGTTTTCCCTGTTTATTTAAACTTAAAATTCAAGACCAGACTTAAATGTATTAAAGTACCAAATTACAACTGATGTTCAGAAGTGCAATTACATGTATGATTAGCTCCAAGAAAATCCTATATAAGTAAACTCACTTTATTATTCCCATTAAAAATAATTTACTGAAATATTTATTTAAATAATGCACTCTCTCAGCATATTCTAAATTAGATTACAATAACAAAAATGAATTTGCTATACAACTTCTCAGCTGATTTATAACTATACAAAAGCAAATAAAAATTATCAACCTGGTAAAATGATAAAATAACAAAACTTGTAAATTTTCATAACTTTTTACTAAAGCTTTAGCAAGGAGAATGTTGTTTGTTAAGAACCAAATCCTCGAGGGGGGAAGAGTCAAGATGGTGGAGAAGTAGCAGGCTGAGACTACTTCAGGTAGCAGGAGATCAGCTAGATAGCTTATCTAAAGATTGCAAACACCTACAAATCCAACAGGAGAGCGAAGAGAAGAAGAACAGCAATTCTAGAAATAGAAAATCAACCACTTTCTGAAAGGTAGGACTGGCGGAGAAGTGAATCCAAAGCGACAGGAAGATAGACTGCGGAGGGAGGGGCCGGCTCCCGGCAAGCCGTGGAGCAACGGAGCACAAAATCAGGACTTTTAAAAGTCTGTTCCGCTGAGGGACATCGCTCCAGAGGCTAAACCGGGGTGAAGCCCATGTGGGGTCAGTGTGGCCTCAGGTCCCGCAGGGTCACAGAAGGATCAGGAGTGTCTAAGCGTTGTAGAGCTTACAGGTATTAGAACGGGGAAGCCGGCTACAGAGACAGAGCTGAGGAGTGAGCTCTCAGCTCAGGTTTACCTTAAACCAGTCGCAGGCTCGGTGAGCTTGTAGCGTGGCCAGAGGCCAGGGAGACAGGACTAATTGGGCGCTGTTCTCTGAGGGCGCACTGAGGAGTGGGGCCCCGGGCTCTCAGCTCCTCTGGGCCGGAGACTGGGAGGCCACAATTTTCATTCCCATCCACTGGAACTCTACAGAACGTGCTCAGGGAACAAAAGCTCCGGAAAGCAAACCCGAGCGGATTATTCAGCCCGGGCCCTGGTAAGGGCGGTGCAATTCCTCATGGGGCAAAGACACTTGAGAATCACTACAACAGGCCCCTCCCCCAGAAGATCAACAAGAAATCCATCCAGGACCAAGTTCACGTACCAAGGAGTGCAGTTTCAATACCAAGGAGAGCAGTGGAATTCCAGAGGAGGAGAAAGCAAAGCACGGAACTCATGGCTTTCTCCCCATGATTCTTTAGTCTTACAGTTAATTTAATTTTTTTTTCTTTTTCAATTTTTTTCTCTTCTCTGCTAAATTTTTTTAACTTTTACCCTTTTCTTTTTTAACGTTTTTTAACTAGTTTATCTAATATATATATATTTGTTCTTTTATATATTTTTTCTTTATTCGTTTTTTATAATTATTTCTTTTTTTTTTTTTCTCTTTCTGAACCTCTTTTTATCTCTTTTCTCCCCCCTCACGATTTGGGATCTCTTCTGATTTGGTTAAAGCATATTTTCCTGGGGTTGTTGCCACACATTTAGTATTTTAGTTGACCCTTCATATACTCTTATCTGGATAAAATGACAAGGCGGAAAATTTCACCACAAAAAAAAAGAACAAGAGACAGTACCGAAGGCTAGGGACCTAATCAATACAGACATTGGTAATATGTCAGATCTAGAGTTCAGAATGACAATTCTCAAGGTTCTAGCCAGGCTGGAAAAGGCATGGAAGATATTAAAGAAACCCTCTCAGGAGATATAAAAGCCCTTTCCGGAGAAATAAAAGAACTAATATCTAACCAAGTTGAAATCAAAAAAGCTATTAATGAGATGCAATCAAAAATGGAGGCTCTCACTGCTAGGATAAATGAGGTAGAAGAAAAAATTAGCGATATAGAAGACCAAATGACAGAGAATAAAGAAGCTGAGCAAAAGAGGGACAAACAGCTACTGGACCACAAGGGGAGAATTCGAGAGATAAGTGACACCATAAGACAAAATAACATTAAAATAATTGGGATTCCAGAAGAAAAAGAGAGAGGGGAGCAGAAGGTATATTAGAGAGAATTATTGGAGAGAATTTCCCCAATATGGCAAAGGGAGCAAGCATCAAAATCTAGGAGGTTCAGAGAACCCCCTTCAAAATCAATAAGAATAGGTCCACACCCCGTCACCTAATAGTCAAATTTACAAGTCTTAGTGACAAAGAGAAAATCCTGAAAGCAGCCTGGGAAAAGAAGTCTGTAATATACAATGGTAAAAATATTAAATTGGCAGCAGACTTATCCACAGAGACCTGGCAGGCCAGAAAGAGCTGGCATGATATATTCACAGGACTAAACGAGAAAAACATGCAGTCAAGAATACTATATCCAGCTAGGCTATCACTGAAAATAGAAGGAGAGATTAAAAGCTTCCAGGACAAACAAAAACTGAAAGAATTTGCAAACACCAAACCAACTCTACAGGGAATATTGAAAGGGGTCCTCTAAGCAAAGAGAGAGCCTAAAAGTAGTAGATCAGAAAGGAACAGAGACAATACACAATAATAGTCACCTTACAGGCAATATAATGGCACTAAATTCATATCTCTCAATAGTTACCCTGAATGTTAATGGGCTAAATGCCCCAATCAAAAGACACAGGGTATCAGAATGGATAAAAAAACGAAACCCATCCATATGTTGCCTACAAGAAACTCATTTTAAACCCAAAGACACCTCCAGATTTAAAGTGAGGGGGGTGGAAAACAATTTACCACGCTAATGGACATCAGAAGAAAGCAGGAGTGGCAATCCTTATATCAGATCAATTAGATTTTAAGCCAAAGACTATAACAAGAGATGAGGAAGGACACTATATCATACTCAAAGGATCTGTCCAACAAGAAGATCTAACAATTTAAATATCTATGCCCGTAACGTGGGAGCAGCCAACTATATAAACCAATTAATAACAAAATCAAAGAAACACATCAACAATAATACAATAATAGTAGGGGACTTTAACACTCCCCTCACTGAAATGGACAGATCATCCAAGCAAAAGATCAACAAGGAAATCAAGGCCTTAAATGACACACTGGACCAGATGGACATCACAGATATATTCAGAACATTTCATCCCAAAGCAACAGAATACACATTCTCCTCTAGTGCACATGGAACATTCTCCAGAATAGATCACATCCTCAGTCCTAAATCAGGTCTCAACCGGTATCAAAAGATTGGGATCATTCCCTGCATATTTTCAGACCACAATACTCTGAAGCTAGAACTCAATCACAAGAGGAAATTTGGAAAGAACCCAAATACATGGAGACTAAACAGCGTCCTTTTAGAGAATGAATGGGTCAACCAGGAAATTAAAGGAGAATTGAAAAATTCATGGAAACAAATGATAATGAAAACACAATGGTTCAAAATCTGTGGGACACAACAAAGGCAGTCCTGAGAGGAAAATATATAGTGGTACAAGCCTTTCTCAAGAAACAAGAAAGATCTCAGGTACACAACCTAACCCTACACCTAAAGGAGCTGGAGAAAGAACAAGAAAGAAACCCTAAACCCAGCAGGAGAAGAGAAATCATAAAGATCAGAGCAGAAATCAATGAAATAGAAACCAAAAAAACAATAGAACAAATCAACGAAACTAGGAGCTGGTTCTTTGAAAGAATTAATAAGATCGATAAACCCCTGGCCAGACTTATCAAAAAGAAAAGAGAAAGGACCCAAATAAATAAAATCATGAATGAAAGAGGAGAGATCACAACGAACACCAAAGAAATACAGACAATTATAAGAACATACTATGAGCAACTCTACGCCAACAAATTTGACAATCTGGAAGAAATGGATGCATTCCTAGAGACATATAAACTACCACAACTGAACCAGGAAGAAATAGAAAGCCTGAACAGACCCATAACCAGTAAGGAGATTGAAACAGTCATCAAAAATCTCCAAACAAACAAAAGCCCAGGGCCAGATGGCTTCCCGGGGGAATTCTACCAAACATTTAAAGAAGAACTAATTCCTATTCTCCTGAAACTGTTCCAAAAAATAGAAATGGAAGGAAAACTTCCAAACTCATTTTATGAGGCCAGCATCACCTTGATCCCAAAACCAGACAAGGATCCCATCAAAAAAGAGAACTACAGACCAATATCCTTGATGAACACAGATGCAAAAATTCTCGCCAAAATACTAGCCAATAGGATTCAACAGTACATTAAAAGGATTATTCACCACGACCAAGTGGGATTTATTCCAGGGCTGCAAGGTTGGTTCAACATCCGCAAATCAATCAATGTGATACAACACATTAATAAAAGAAAGAACAAGAACCATATGATACTCTCCATAGATGCTGAAAAAAGCATTTGACAAAGTACAGCATCCCTTCCTGATCAAAACTCTTCAAAGTGTAGGGATAGAGGGCACATACCTCAATATTATCAAAGCCATCTATGAAAAACCCACCGCAAATATCATTCTCAATGGAGAAAAACTGAAAGCTTTTCCGCTAAGGTCAGGAACACGGCAAGGATGTCCGTTATCACCACTGCTATTCAACATAGTACTAGAAGTCCTAGCCTCAGCAATCAGACAACAAAAGGAAATTAAAGGCATCCATATCGGCAAAGAAGAAGTCAAACTATCTCTCTTTGCAGATGATATGATACTATATGTGGAAAACCCAAAAGACTCCACTCCAAAACTGCTAGAACTTGTACAGGAATTCAGTAAAGTGTCAGGATATAAAATCAATGCACAGAAATCAGTTGCATTTCTCTACACCAACAACAAGACAGAAGAAAGAGAAATTAAGGAGTCCATCCCATTTACAATTGCACCCAAAACTATAAGATACCTAGGAATAAACCTAACCAAAGAGGCTAAGAATCTATACTCAGAAAACTAAAAAGTACTCACGAAAAAAATTGAGGAAGACACAAAGAAATGGAAAAATGTTCCATGCTCCTGGATTGGAAGAACAAATATTGTGACAATGTCTATGCAACCTAAAGCAGTCTACACATTTAATGCAATTCCTATCAAAATACCATCCATTTTTTTTTCAAAGAAATGGAACAAATAATCCTAAAATTTACGTGGAACCAGAAAAGACCTCGAATAGCCAAAGGAATATTGAAAAAGAAAACCAAAGTTGGTGGCATCACAATTCCAGACATCAAGCTCTATTACAAAGCTGTCATCATCAAGAGAGTGTAGTACTGGCACAAAAACAGACACATAGATCAATGGAACAGAATAGAGAGCCCAGAAATAGACCCTCAACTCTATGGTCAACTAATCTTTGACAAAGCAGGAAAGAATGTCCAATGGAAAAAAGACAGCCTCTTCAATAAATGGTGTTGGGAAAATTGGACAGCCACATGCAGAAAAATGAAACTGGACCATTTCCTTACACCATACATGAAAATAGACTCAAAATGGATGAAATACCTCAATGTGAGAAAGGAATCCATCAAAATCCTTGAGGAGAACACAGGCAGCAACCTCTTTGACCTCACGTTTTGACCTTTGACGTTTGCCGCAGCAACGTCTTCCTAGGAACCTCACGTTCTGACCTTTGACGTTTGCCGCAGCAACGTCTTCCTAGGAACATTGCCAAAGCCAAGGGAAGCAAGGGCAAAAATGAACTATTGGGATTTTATCAAGATCAAAAGCTTTTGCACAGCAAAGGAAACAGTTAACAAAACCAAAAGACAACTGACAGAATGGGAGAAGATATTTGCAAACGACATATCAGATAAAGGGCTAGTGTCCAAAATCTATAAAGAACTTAGCAAACTCAACACCCAAAGAACAAATAATCCAATCAAGAAATGGGCAGAGGACATGAACAGACATTTCTGCAAAGAAGACATCCAGATGGCCAGCAGACACATGAAAAAGTGCTCCATATCACTCGGCATCAGGGAAATACAAATCAAAACCACAATGAGATATCACCTCACACCAGTCAGAATGGCTAAAATTAACAAGTCAGGAAATGACAGATGCTGGCGAGGATGCGGAGAAAGGGGAACCCTCCTACACTGCTGGTGGGAATGCAAGCTGGTGCAACCACTCTGGAAAACAGCATGGAGGTTCCTCAAAATGTTGAAAATAGAGCTACCCTATGACCCAGCAATTGTACTACTGGGTATTTACCCTAAAGATACAAACATAGTGATTCGAAGGGGCACGTGCACCCGAATGTTTATAGCAGCAATGTCTACAATAGCCAAACTATGGAAAGAACCTAGATGTCCATCAACAGATGAATGGATAAAGAAGAGGTGGTATATATACACAATGGAATACTATGCAGCCATCAAAAGAAATGAAATCTTGCCATTTGCGACGACGTGGATGGAACTAGAGGGTATCATGCTTAGTGAAAGAAGTCAATCAGAGAAAGACAACTATCATATGATCTCCCTGATATGAGGAAGTGGAGAAGCAATATGGGGGGTTAAGGGGGTAGGAGAAGAATAAATGAACCAAGATGGGATTGGGAGGGAGACAAACCATAAGTGACTCTTAATCTCACAAAACAAACTGAGGGTTGCTAGGGGGAGGGGGGTTGGGAGAGGGGGGTGGGGTTATGGACATTGGGGAGGGTATGTGCTATGCTGAGTGCTGTGAAGTGTGTAAACCTGGCGATTCACAGACCTGTACCCCTGGGGATAAAAATATATTATATGTTTATAAAAAATAAAAAATTTAAAAAAGGGAGAGAGAGAGATAGAGATAAATGGAATATTATTCAGCTATCAAAAAAGAATGAAATTTTGCAATTTACAATGATGTGTATGGAGCTAGAATGTAGTATGCTAACGAAATAAGTCAGTCAGAGATAGACAAATACCATATGATCTCACTCATATGTGGAATTTAAGAAACAAAACAGATGAACATATGGGGGGGTAAGAAGAAAACAAGCCATAAGAGACTCTTAATGATAGAGAACAAACTGAGGGTTGATGGAGGGAGATGGGTGGGGGCAGGCTAGATGGGTGATGGGTATTAAAGTTGGCACTTGTGATGAGCACTAGGTGTTGTATGTAAGTGATGAATCACTGAATTCGACTCCAGAAACTAATACTGTGTTGTATGTTCAATAAATTAAATTTCAATTTAAAAGGTAATGCCACAGAAGTTCAAAGGCTAGGCCCAAAAGGACTTATAGCTTCTACTATAAGTAGCTCTTTCGGGAAACTCATTTTGTGGAAAGCTAGCACCCATGGAAGGAGAGTCGCTACCTTGAGACTTCCATGCTACCTCTAGGATCCCAGGTCACACTATTTCCAGCTGAGCTCAGCAATTGAGTTATTTCAACCCAGGCTTCAGATATGTGCATAAGGAGCTTTCAGGTGATTTCAGACGCTCAGCCTTAGAGTATTGCCACCTGAGGCTTCAGACAATATAGAGTGGAGATAATCCAACCTCTGTGCCCTACTTGAATTCCTAACCCAAAGAATATGTAAGTTTAATAAAATAATAAATTCTTGTTTTATGCCAATATGTTTTGTGGTTTTACTATAATGGCAGTAATAACTGGAAGAGTTTGGTTCTCCCAAAAGCACACCTTGAGATTAGGATTTAATTACGAGAAGATTATTTAAGAGCTGATCTTGGGAAGCATCAGTTTGAGAGGAGAAAAGGGAAGGAAAGAAATCCAGTATGGGTATGTCAGTGAGTAAATCACAACTGTGCTCAAATTGGGCCCCATTTGCTGCTAGGGACCTCTGGAAGATTATGTAGAAAATGCTTCCAAGTTGTTGTACCTGATGGATAAGGAAACTACGGTATTTATCCGTTAACCTTCATCTAACATTGGTTGAGAAGTGTTCTAGGGTGTTAACATCCAGGTATCTGACCTGCCTTACACTGGGCTGAACACTATTCTGCAAAGAGTTCATAGGAAGTTATAGGAAGAAACTGTGAACTTGGAGTGGTCGGTGTAGAAGGGATATAAGTGGAGCCTCAAACCCACTGAGCAGGATTTCCTAAACTGAAGTCCACTGAGCCATGATTGGATATATAATGATCTACCAACCTTTGGAAACTATCTTTCAAATTTTGCATACATGAGCACATGTATATTTTTCTAAAGAGGGAATTCAGGACTTCATCCAAATGGTCCAAGTGGTCTCTGAGGCAAAAATGGTTAAGAATAAAAAGCCAAGATAACAAAAAGAGTTATTCACCTTAGGCTCTCTTCCTTATACAGGATAACAAGAATCCATAATAACTGTTGTTGCTATTAAATAATAGATACATATACAGTAATTAAACAGTAAGCCTTGTGAAATTGTATGAAACTACAATAACAAAGATTGATTGTCACACTGTTCCCTTGGCAGAAGAATCTTGGCAGATTAAGAAACTAAAGAATATCCAAGAAAAAGTAGCCATACTTCAACCACTGCCAAGATATGTGGTTTCACAAACAATACTTAGGCATCTGGTGAACAAGAGGATAAATTATATCTTTACAGATAGACTAAGAGTGACATATTTGAGCACTTTTTTTTTTCAATGATGAATGTTTTTATTAATACAAGATAATAAAAATAGTAATACTATAGTGATACCATAATAAGAATGGAAATCAATAAAATGCATTGATACCAAGAAAATCTGAAAGTACCGGCATGTTCTCAGCATTAAACTTAAGCAAAGTTGTCTTCTTTTAGTAAAATCCCTCCAGACTTCAAGAAAGGAAACTAGTTCCAAATAAAAACTGTGAAATTATGCCTGCCTGATAGAATTTGGTCATATTATCCCATTTCTTCAGTTAACTGGTACTTTAAAACTACCCTACCACGTCTCCAAAACCATAGCCACTCAAGGGTACGATTAATTTTTTTATTTCTTCAGTTAGTTATGTTGTCTTTTGTACATCATTTAAATTTACAGCTATAAAGCTATCCAGCATTAATCATACTCCTAAATACTTCTCAGGTATTTTCTATGAAGTCAAAGATAGTAAAAGCAAAATGAATTCAAGTGTATAGTTTACAAGTTCCTAAGCTAAAAAGTAAAAATGACAGTACTCATTTTTTTTTGGCGGGTGGGGGTGTGGGTAGGGAAAGAGAGAATCCCAAGCAGGCTCCAAGCCCAGCATAGAACCCCATGCCGGGCTCCACCTCACAACCCTGAGATCATGACCTGAGCTGAAATCAAGACTTGGACACTTAACTGACTGAGTTATCCAGGCTTCCCTGAAATGACAGCACTTCTAACTCTAATATTGCAGAAGATAGCACTTGATTTCCTTTAATAAAAGACACCTGGAGCATCTGAGTGGCTCAGTTGGTTTAGCATCTGACTCTTAATTTTTGGCTCAGGTCTTGATCTCAGAGTTGTGGGATCCAGCCCCACACTGGACTCACAACTCATAGGGACTCTGCTTGGTATTCGCTCCCTCTCCCCCACCCCCTGCTCTTCCTCTCTCTCTCAAACAAATAAATAAATATTAAAAATAAATAAATAAAAGATGCCGGCCACCTATGTGCAAACCAGCTATTTCAAGCTATTCTTCCTAGCTTTCTGAGTAAAGGACTGTGCCTCTTCTTACCTACCCTCATCACACCCACACTCTAGATCAAGTCACGCATCCACATACAGCTTTGTTAATGTTTTCCTAAGAGTGTCTTTTGACCAGTCCATAATGACTTTTAATTGCAGCATCTACTGTCACATGCTGTCATTTAAATCTCAGTGGGTGTCAATTTCTCCTTCTTACTCAGAAAAAAAAATACATTTTCCCCTCCAAACATACGCATTAGCCCATAGTTTATATTTTCCTTGGATAGGTTAAGTGAGTTACAAAATGCTAACCTCTGAAATTAGTATCTGAAGTGAAATAGCTCAAGTAGGGAAAAAATCCTATTATCTCTCTATCTATACATAATGTATACCTAAAATACACAATGCTACTCCAATGCGTGCAAAAAAATTGTGTTCTAATGTTATTGGAAAAAAATCTTAGAATATAGCTTCATAGACCTCCAGTTTCTTCATATCCCTTCAATGGTTTTGTCAATTAAAATACTGTTTTAGAAAATCCCACCATATATTTGAACTATTTATCATTCTGTATGTTTCCATAGAAATATTAAGCCCTTTCCTATCAAAATTACAAACCAAAAAACAAAACAAAACAAAAACCAAAAACCAAAAAACATGTGAATACTAAAATTATCACAATCAGTTATTGGTAAGATATCCCTGAAAAAGTTGTATTATTAAAATTATGAGCTCACTTATATATGCTTATGACTATCTGACCACACAGACTTCACATACAGCTAAGTTAAAGCTTTTTTTTTTAATCAGTAAGGCACCAATTGTTTTATCACTTTAATGTCATAGAACAAATACTATTATCTTTCTACTAATTTACCTAATTTTATTAACTCATTAAAGCACTTAAATGATTTGCATACATGGATATAATTTTTAGCTTGTATATAAAAGCAAAAATTAGAAAAAGAAATTGTGATAAAATTTTCAGTTATGTCTCAAAGGTTATGACTAGTTAAAAAGTGCTATTGGCCACTTAGCTGCATAGACACTCAACTAAGAAGACTAACAAACATATATAAATCCTCCTATGATGGGGTGGAAGATAATCAGGGCTTCCCTGAGCAGAACTAAGGGGCTGTGCGTCTTTCACTTAAAGTTGCAGGCAATCAAAATCTGAGATGTGTAGAGTCAAGAGCCATATGGAAGACATAAAGGAATCCAAATCCAAAGCAGAAAGTCTAAATAGGTCTTCAAGAGCAGATTTTAAGAATAAAAAACATCACAAAGTTTAAAGTGAGAGCCAAGAAAACAGGAAGAGTGATTACGATCAGGATGAGAAGAAGCAATGACTGGAACTAGACAATTACACTGGGCAACTCTATGGGCAATTATTAAGCAAGATCTGAGGGATTTGATATCTGAAACACCTGGAAGTAATCATTTCTAACCTATCAACACCTGAGAAGCTGGTAGAGAGGAAAACCAACTACCAAACCAAGCTGGATCACAATGATTACCTGTAAAAAATGAAAATGGAAAGCATCAAAGCACAAAGTCTTTTGAGTTCAGAAATCTGGTGAAGAACAAGTAAGAAGAACAAGGAGATGTTCAGCCCCTAATTCTGCAGTTTTGTCCATATCAATCATCTATTTTGCTTTTCATATGGGAATCAGAACTAGTAATAATTGATGCTGACTTAATTCAACATAGGACTATGCAGATATTCGTGTGAAATACTTCTGGAAAACTTTCTTCACAGAATTGTCTTTATAAGAAGAAAGTTAGGGGCACCTGGGTGGCTCAGTGGGTTTAAGCCTCTGCCTTTGGCTTGGGTCATGATCCCATAGTCCTGGGATCGAGCCCCGCATGGGGGGGGGGGGGTCTCTGCTCAGCAGGGAGTCTGCTTCCCCCTCTTTCTCTGCCTGCCTCTCTGCCCACTTGTGATCTCTCTCTCTGTCAAATAAATATTTTTTTAAAAAATCTTTAAAAAAAGAAGAAGAAAGTTAGATGAGTGGAATTAAAGTAGGGACAGGCATCTGAGAGAAAAAGAATTATAAATCACTTAAATTTAGTGATAACAACACTGAGTTTACTAATCCACAAAATAAGAACTCATTGAAACATGTACATTATAGATAAAATTACAACATCTTCGAAGTCCTTATTTTCTGAGTGCATAATAAAAACTACAGTGAAGGCAAATACCTGTGTTTTAAAGAAGAATATTAGGAATGAAGAAAACATTTCATTTTAAAGATAGGACCAATGTTTCTACCAGGTGTAGATAAAAACTTAAGCTATCAACCTGGAAACCTTCCAGCAGGTCCTGAAGCACTCTTAACTCTTGGATGATTACTCAGCACATAAAATATCACAACACTTTCATGAGTGATATGTTATTTTCCTATTTGTAAATAATTAAGAATATTTGTTTAATTTGAACTATTTGTTAATCCACCAATAAATATTTCTTTTATTAACATATAATGTATTATTTGTTTCAGGAGTACAGGTCTGTGAATCACCGGTCTTACACAATTCACAGCACTCACCATAGCACATACCCTCCCCAAAGTCCATAACCCTGCCACCCCATCTCTCCCACCCTTCTCCCCTCCAGCAACCCTCAGTTTGTTTCCTGAGATTAAGAGCCTCTGATGGTTTGTCTCTCTCCCTGGTCCTACCTTGTTTCATTTTTCCCTCTCTTCTCCCATGACCTCCTTCCCTACCTCTCAAATTCCTCAAATCAGTGAGATCTTATAATAATTCTCTTTCTCTGATTGACTTATTTTGCTTAGCATAACACCCTCTAGTTCCATCCATGTTGTTGCAAATGGCAAGATTTCAGGGGTTTGATGGCTGCATAGTATTCCAACATGTATATATACATATACATATATGCATGTTTATTCATGTATATTTATATATTATATATAATATATATTATATATTTATGCATATATACATGTGTATATATATACATATATAAATGTTATATATGTGGTGTGTGTGTGTGTATATATATATATATATATACACACACATATATATATAAAACGTTATGTATATTTATATCACGACTTCTTTATCCATTCTTCTGTTGATGGACATCTAGGCTCTTTCCGTAGTTTAGCTATTGTGCACATTGCTGCTATAAACATTAGGGTGCACCTGCCCCTTCGGATCACTACATTTGTATCTTTAGGATAAATACCCAGTAGTACAATTGCTGGGTTGTAGCATGGCTCTATTTTTAACTCTTTGAGGGACCTCCTTTCTGTCTTCAAGAGTGCCTGTACCACCTCTGCCTGCCTGTCTGCCTGTGCTTGCTCTCTCTCTCTCTCTCTAACAAATAAATAAATAAAATCTTAAAAAAAAAAAAAAAGAGTGCCTGTACCAGGTTGCATTCCCACCAACACTGTAGGAGGGTTCCTCTTTCTCCACATCCTCGCCAACACCTGTCCTTTCCTGACTGGTTAATTTTAACCATTCTGACTGGTGAGAGGTAGTATTTCATTGTGGTTTTGATTTGTATTTCCCTGATGCCGAGTGATGTGGAGCACTTTTTCATGTGTCTGTTGGCCATTTGGATGTCTTTGCAGAAATGTCTGTTCATGTCTTCTGCCCGTTTCTTGATTGGATTATTTGTTCTTTGGGTGTTGAGTTTGATAAGTGTTTTATAGGTTTTGGAAGCTAGCCCTTTACCTCATGTGTCATCTGTGAATATCTTCTCCCGTTCTTTCAGTTGTCTTTTGGTTTTGTTGACTGTTTCCTTTGCTGTGCAAAAGCTTTTGATCTTGATGAAGTCCCAGTAGTTCATTTTTGCCCTTGTTTCTCCTGCCTCTAGTGATGTTTCTAGGAAGAAGTTCCTAGAGCTAAGGTCAAAGAGATTACTACCTGTGTTCTCCTCAAGGATTTTGATGGATTCCTGTCTCACATTGAGGTCTTTCATCCATTTTGAGTCTATTTTCATGTATGGTATAAGGAAATGGTCCAGTTTCATTCTTCTGCATGAGGCTGTCCAATTTTCCCAACACCATTTTTGAAGAGACTGTCTTTTTTCCATTGGACATTTTTCCTGCTTTGTCAAAGATTAGTTGACCATAGAGTTGAGGGTCCATTTCTGGGCTCTTTGTTCTGTTCCAATGATCTATGTATCTGTTTTTGTGCCAGTACCATATTGTCTTGATGATGACAGCTTTGTAACAGAGCCTGAAGTCTGAATTGTGATGCCACCAACTTTGGCTTTCTTTTTCAACATTCCTCTGGCTATTCGACATCTTTTCTGGTTCCATATAAATTTTAGGATTATTTGTTCCATTTCTTTGGAAAAAAACTGATGGCATTTTCATAGGGATTGCATTAAATGTGTAGATTGTTTTAGGTATCATAGGCATTTTCACAATATTTGTTCTTCCAATCCATGAGCATGGAACATTTTTCCATTTCTTTGTGTCTTCCTCAATTTCTTTCATGAGTAATTTATCATTTTCTGAGTACAGATTCTTTGCTTCTTTGGTTAGGTTTATTCCTAGGTATCATGGTTTTGGGTGCAACTGTTTTGGGTTTGGGGTGCAAATTAAGGATCAACTCCTTAATTTCTCTTTCTTCTGTCTTATTGCTGGTGTATAGAAATGCAACTCATTTCTGTGCATTGATTTTATATCCTGACACTTTACTGAATTCCTGTATGAGTTCTAGCATTTTTGAAGTGGAGTCTTTTGGGTTTTCCACATAAACTATCATATCATCTGCAAAGAGTGAGAGTTCAATTTCTTCTTGGCCAATTTACATGTATGTTGTCTGATTGCTGAGGCTAGAACTTCTAGCACCACGTTGAATAGCAGGGGTGATAGTAGACATCCCGGATGTGTTCCTGACCTTAGGGGAAAAGCTCTCAGTTTTTCCCCATTGAGAATGATATTTGCTGTGGTTTTTTCATAGATGGCTTTTATGATATTGAGGTATGTACTCTCTATCTCTACAGTGTGAAGAGGGTTTTTTAAAATTTTTTATTTTTGTTTTTTTAATTTTTTATAAACATATAATGTATTTTTATCCCCAGGTGTACAGGTCTGTGAATCGCCAGGTTTACACACTTCACAGCACTCACCATAGCACATACCCTCCCCAATGTCCATAACCCCACCCCCCTCTCCTGATCCCCCAACCCCCAGCAACCCTCAGTTTGTTTTGTGAGATTAAGAGTCACTTATGGTTTGTCTCTCTCCCAATCCCATCTTGGTTCATTTATTCTTTTCCTACCCCCCAAGTCCCCCATGTTCATCTCCACTTCCTCATAGCAGGGAGATCATATGATAGTCATCTTTCTCTGATTGACTTCTTTCACTAAGCATGATACCCTCTAGTTCCATCCACGTCATGGCAAATGGCAAGATTTCATTTTTTGATGGCTGTATAGTATTCCATTGTGTATATATACCACCTCTTCTTTATCCATTCATCTGTTGATGGACATCTAGGTTCTTTCCATAGTTTGGCTGTTGTGGACATTGCTGCTATAAACATCAGGTGCACGTGCCCCTTCAGATCACTACTTTTGTATCTTTAGGGTAAATACCTGGTAGTGCAATTGCTGGGTAATAGGGTAGTTCTATTTTCAACATTTTGAGGAATCTCCATGCTGTTTTCCAGAGTGGTTGCACCAGCTTGCATTCCCACCAGCAGTGTAGGAGGGTTCCCCTTTCTCCGCATCCTCGCCAGCATCTGTCATTTCCTGACTTGTTAATTTTAGCCATTCTAACTGGTGTGAGGTGATATCTCATTGTGGTTTTGATTTGTATTTCCCTGATGCTGAGTGATGTGGAGCACTTTTTCATGTGTCTGTTGGCCATCTGGATGTCTTCTTTGCAGAAATGTCTGTTCATGTCCTCTGCCCATTTCTTGATTGGATTATTTGTTCTTTGGGTGTTGAGTTTGCTAAGTTCTTTATAGATTCTTTATAGCCCTTTATCTGATATGTCATTTGCAAATATCTTCTCCCATTCTGTCAGTTGTCTTTTGGTTTTGTTAACTGTTTCCTTTGCTGTGCAAAAGCTTTTGATCTTGATGAAATCCCAATAGTTCATTTTTGCCCTTGCTTCCCTTGGCTTTGGCGATGTTCCTAGGAAGAAGTTGCTGTGCCTGAGTCGAAGAGGTTGCTGCCTGTGTTCTTCTCAAGGATTTTGATGGATTCCTTTCTCACATTGAGGTCTGTGAAGAGTTTTGATCAAGAAAGGATGCTATACTTTGTCAAATGCTTTTTTAGCATCGATTGAGAGTATCATATGGTTCTTGTTCTTCCTTAATGTATTGTATCACATTGATTGATTTGTAGATGTTGAACCAAACTTGCAGCACAGGAATAAATCCTACTAGGTGATGGTGAATAATCCTATTAATGTACTGTTGGATCCTATTGGCTAGTATTTTGATAAGAATTTTTGCATCCATGTTCGTCAGGGATATTGGTCCATAATTCTCCTTTTTGATGGGGTCTTTGTCTGGTTTGAGGATCAAGGCAATGCTGACCTCATAAAATGAGTTTGGAAGTTTTCCTTCCATTTCTATTTTTTGGAACAGTTTCAGGAGAATAGGTATTAATTCTTCTTTAAATGTTTGGTAGAATTCCCTTGGGAAGCCTTCTGGCCCTGGGCTCTTTGTTGGGAGATTTTTGATGATTGCTACAATCTCCTTACTGGTTATGGGTCTGTTCAGGTTTTCTATTTCTTCTTGGTTCAGTTTTCATAGTTTATACATCTCTAGGAATGCATCCATTTCTTCCAGATTGTCAAATTTGCTGGTGTATAGTTGCTTACGATATGTTCTTATAATTGTTTGTATTTCTTTGGTGTTGGTTGTAATCTCTCCTCTTTCATTCATGATATTATTTATTTGGATCCTTTCTCTTTTCTTTTTGATAAGTCTGGCCAGGGATTTATCAATCTTATTAATTCTTTCAAAGAACCAGCTTCTAGTTTCATTGATTTGTTCTACTCTACTTTTGGTTTCTATTTCATTGATTTCCACTCTGCTTTTTATTATTTCTCTTCTCATGTTGGGTTTAGGCTTCCTTTTTAGTTCTTTCTCAAGCTCCTTTAGTTGTAGGATTAGGTTGTATATTTGAGACCTTTCTTGTTTCTTGAGAAAGACTTGTATTGCTATATACTTTCCTCACAGGACTGACTTTGTTGCATCCCAAAGATTTGGAACAGTTGTGTTTTCATTATCATTTGTTTCCATGAATATTTTTAATTCTTCTTTAATTTCCTAGTTGACCCATTCATTCTTTAGTAGGAAGCTCTTTAGCCTCCATGTATTTGAGTTCTTTCTAACTTTCCTCTTGTGATTGAGTTCTAGTTTCAAAGCACTGTGGTCTGAAAATATGCAGGGAATGATTTCCAATCTTTTGGTACCAGTTGAGACCTGATTTGTGACCCAGGATGTGATCTATTCTGGAGAATATTCCATGTGCACTAGAGAAGAATGTGTATTCTGCTGCTTTGGGATGGAATGTTATGAATATATCTGTGATGTCCATCTTGTCCAGTGTGTCATTTAAAGCCTTTATTTCCCTTTTGATTTTTGGCTTGGATGATCTGTCCATTTCAGTGAGGGGGGTATTAAAGTCCCCACTATTATTGTATTATTGTCAATGTGTTTCTTTGATTTTGTTATTAATTGGTTTATATAATTGGCTGCTCCCATGTTAGGATCATAGATTTTAGAATTATTAGATCTTCTTGTTGGACAGACCCTTTAAGTATGTTATAGTGTCCTTCCTCATCTCTTATTATAGTCTTTGGCTTGAAAACTAATTCATCTGATATAAGGATTGCCACCCCAGCTTTTCTTTTTTTTTTTTTTAATGTCCATTAGCATGGTAAATTGTTTTCCACCCCCTCACTTTAAATCTGGAGATGTCTTTGGGTCTAAAATGAGTTTCTTGCAGACAGCATATCAATGGGTCTTGTTTTTTTTTTTTATCCATTCTGATACCCTGTGTCTTTTGATTGGGACATTTAGCTCATTTACACTGAAAGATATGAATTTAGTGCCATTATATTGCCTGGAAGATGACTGTTACTGTATATTATCTCTGTTCCTCTCTGGTCTGTTACCTTTAGGCTCTCTCTTTGCTTAGAGGACCACTTTCAATATTTCCTGTAGGACTGGTTTGGTGTTTGCAAATTCTTTTAATTTTTGTTTGTCCTGGAATCTTTTTATTTCTCCTATTTTCAATGACAGCCTAGCTGAATATAGTATTCTTGACTACATATTTTTCTCCTTTAGTGCTCTGAATATATCGTGCCAGTCCCTTCTAGCTTGCCAGATCTCTTTGGATAGGTCTGCTGCCAATCTAACATTTCTACTATTGTAGGTTACAGACCTCTTGTCCTGAGCTGCTTTCAGGAGTTTCCCTTTGTCTCTGAGACTTGTAAGTTTTATTATTAGATGATGGGGTGTTGCCCTATTTTTATTGATTTTGAGGGTGATTCTCTATGCCTCCTGGATTTTGATGCTTGTTTCCTTCCCCAAATTAGGGAAGTTCTCTGCTATAATCTGCTCCAATATACCTTCTGCCCCTCTCTCTCTTTCTTCTTCTTCTGGGATCCCAATTATTCTAATATTGTTTTGTCTTATGGTATCACTTATCTCTCAAATTCTTGCCTCATGATCCAGGAGTTGTTTATCTCTCTTTTTCTCAGCTTCTTTATTCTCCATCATTTGGTCTTCTATATCACTAATTCTCTCTTCTGATTCATTTATCCTAGCAGTAAGAGCTTCCATTTATTTATTGTACCTTATTAAAGCTTTTTTTATTTCAACTTGGTTAGATTTTTTTCTTTTAATTCTCCAGAAAGGGATTCTCTGGTATTTTCTATGCATTTTTCAAGCCCAGTTAACATCTTTATAGTCATCATTCTGAATTCTAGTTCTGACATCTTACTAAAGTCCACATTGATTAGGTCCCTAGCAGTTAGTACTGCCTCTTGTTCTTTTTTTTTTTTTTTTTTGAGTTTTTTTTGTGAGTTTTTCCACCTTGTTATTTTATCCAGAGAAGAACAGATGAATGAGAGAACAAAATATTAAAGTGAAAACAACAATCACAGAAAAATATACACTAACCAAATCAGAAGAGACCCAAAACTGGGGGGCAGAAATCTTATATGTATGATTAGACTGGTAAGTAAAACAGAGCCACACACTTGATTTGGGGTGTATTTTGGTGTGTTAGATGAAACTACCTCCCAAAATTTTAAAGAAAGAAAAACTTATATATAAAAAAATAAGGGTAAACATGATGAAGGGATGGAATATAACTGTAAAGATGAAAATTAAAAGAGATTTTAAAAAAGTAATTGATAAGATATGAAGTTGGTAAAAAAAAAAAAAAAAAAAAGGAGAGAATGTGATCAGTCTGGAGACTATAACAAAGCCATACACTAGCTTTAGCATATGTTTTGGTCTGTTACAGGAAACTGTAACCCAAAATTTTAAAGAAAGAAAAACATATGTATACAAAAAATAAGGTTAAATACAATGAAGGGATAGAATATGACTATAAAAATGAAAATTTAAAAAGATTTTTTGAAATGTATTGATAAGATAAAATATTTAAAGGAAGTTAAAATAGGAAAGAGGAAAAATTTTAGAAAGTAGAATAAAAAAAATAAAAATCTTTAAAAATTTAACTTGAAAGACTAAAGAATCATAGGAAAAAAGCCATGAATTCTATGTGCTCTATTCCCCTAGCTCTGGAGTTTTGCAATTCTCATTGATCAGTAAACTTGGTCTTGGCTGGATGTTCTTCTTCATCTTCTGGGGGAGGAGCCTGTTGCAGTGATTCTCAAATGTCTTTGCCCAAGGCAGAATTGCACTGCCCTTGCCAGGGGCCAGGCTAAGTGATATGCTTGGTTTTGCTCTCGGTAGCTTTTGTTCCCTGAATGCTTTCCATATAGCTTTGGCGGACAGGAACGAAAATGGTGGCTGAGAGCTCAGAGCTCAGAGGCCCTGTCTTCAGTGAGCCCTCAGAGAAAAGCAGTCAATCGTTCCTGTCTCCCTGGTCTCTGGCCACACTCCAAGCTCACCTGGCCTGTGACTGAGCATTTCTATCTCTGGAGCATGGCCACATTTGGAGTCTCCAAATCCACCAGATTCCTGCAGCACACTCTCACACTGCTCCTCCCAGTGGAGGAAGGGGGAACTCCCTGGATCTGCCACTTGAGGGGTCCCTGCTCAAAAAGCAGTGGCCTGACTGTGCTGGGGATCATGGTTTATGGCAACTCTAAGCTGAGAGCCCACCCCTCAGTTTCATCTTTGCAGCTGGCTTCCCTGCTCCAATACCTGGGTGTTCTACCACACTCAGTCACCCAAAGTCTTTCTGTAACCCAGAAGGACCTGAGACCACACTGTCCTAGTGAGGGCTCCATGCCTCACTTAGCCTCCGGAGTGATGTACCTCAGTGGAGCAGACTTCTAAAAGTTCCAATTTTGTGCTCTCTTGATCTACCACGTGCCAGGAGCTGGCCCCTCCCCCCAAGGTCTATCTTTCCATATATATCACCTCGGATTCATATCTCTCCACATCCTACCTTCCAGAAAGTGGTCACTTTTCTGTTTATAGAATTGCTGCTCTTCTTCTCTTCAATCTCCTGTTGAGTTTGTAGGTGTTCAGAAGGGCTTGATAACTATCTAGCTGAATTCCTGGGACCAGATGAAATTTAGGTCTCCTACTCCTCTGCCATCTTGCTCCTCCTATCCCATTCAACAAATATTTATGGAGCATCTGATATATTCTCAGCACTGTATACTATAGGTATTGAGCATGGTTCCTATCCTCAAGTAATCTGTAGTGTGTTGGGAAGGAAAGGGAGAAATTCAACAAAGAATCAGAGAGCAATTCAGCATTAAACTATTATGCTGAGCCATGCTTTCATTGTTTTAGGAGAGAAGGGACAAAATATTGGCTAAAAAGATCCATCCAAAAAGATATGATAATAATGAGAAAGTGGAAGAGAAAGTGAAGGAAGGGAAAGAGGAGGAAGACAGTCATTATTATGTGCTAGGCACTGGGCTAGGTTCTTCACATACAGTAAGGTCATAAAAATGAAAATAATGTCTAATAATTTTTATTGCCTTTTTTGGGTGCTAGACAAAGATTTACAAATATCAATCCCTCCTTACAATAAGTCCTATAAAATAGTTTTCCCCCATTTTACAGATAAGGGAAATGAGAAAAATAGATGTTAATGTATTCAAGATCGCACTGGTAGGAGAAAAACCACAGCAGTCTGTCTACAGAGCTTAACCTCTTATTCCTTGCCAGTCTAGTTATATTGTTCCCATTTTACAGATATAGAAATGTACTCTAAATTAGGGTTGCCCGCATGTTTCATTAGTTTTCTCCTGCCATGTGAGAGGCTCTCATGGAAAGGCCTAAAAGTGGATTAATCTCCTTTATTTTGTAATTTAAATTTTTTATTTCCTAAAGTAATATTATGAAAATAAAATAATCAAAGGTAAAACACAAGGAAAGAAAAATCAAAAGGCAATAGCAAGATCTAAACAAATAACCAAACAAAATATAAAGTGTATCAAAAATCACATATTCATTTTTAAAGAAATGGAACAAATAAACTTAAAATTTATATGGAACCAGAAAAGACCTTGAATAGCCAAAGGAATATTGAAAAAGAAAACCAAAGTTGGTGGCATCACAATTCCAGACTTCAAGCTCTATTATAAAGCTGTCATCATCAAGACAGTATAGTACTGGCACAAAAACAGACACATAGATCAATGGAACAGAATAGGGAACCCAGAAATAGACCCTCAACTCTATGGTCAACTAATCTTTGACAAAACAGGAAGGAATGTCCAATGGAAAAAAGACAGTCTCTTCAAAAATGGTGTTGGGAAAATTGGACAGCCACATGCAGAAAAATGAAATTGGATCATTTCCTTACACCACACACAAAAATAGACTCAAAATGGATGAAGGACCTCCATGTGAGAAAGGAATCCATCAAAATCCTTGAGGAGAACACAGGCAGCAACCTCTTCGACCTCCACCACAGCAACTTCTTCCTATAAACATCACTAGAGGCAGGAGAAACAAGGGCAAAAATGAACTACTGGGACTTCATCAAGATCAAAAGCTTTTTCACAGTAAAGGAAACAGTTAACAAAACCAAAAGACAACTGACAGAATGGGAGAAGATATTTGCAAATGACATATCAGATAAAGGGCTAGTATCTAAAATCTATAACCCAGCAATCGCACTACTGGGTATTTACCCTAAAGATACAAAGGTAGTGATCCGAAGGGGCACGTGTACCTGAATGTTTATAGCAGCAATGTCCACAATAACCAAACTATGGAAAGAACTTAGATGTCCATCAACAGATGAATGGATAAAGAAGATGTGGTCTATATATTCAATGGAATACTATTCAGCCATCAAAAGAAATGAAATCTTGCCATTTGCAATATGTGGATGGAACTAGAGGGTATTATGCTTAGTGAAATGAGTCAATTGGAGAAAGACAACTATCATATGATGTCCCTGATATGAGGAAGTGGAGATGCAATGTCGGGGGGTTGGGGGGTAGGAAAAGAATAAATGAAACAAGATGGGATAGGAAGGGAGACAAACCATAAGAGACTCTTAATCTCACAAAACTAACTGAGGTTGCTGGGGGTAGGAGGGTAGGGGGAGGGTGGTGGGGTTATGGACATTGGGGAGGGCATGTGCTATGGTGAGTGCTGTGAAGCGTGTAAACCTGGCGATTCACAGACCTGTACCCCTGGGGTTAATAATACATTATATGTTCATAAAAAAATAAGAAATTTTTAAAAAATCACTTATTCAATTTAAGAACTTTCTAAGCCTCTTTTAAACCTAAAATGAAGTCTTTTCTATAATCTTCCAGCTGACTTTAACCTAGATAACTCTTACTCATTCTTTAGGATTCAAGCCAAGAGTCATGCCCCTGACTAAGACACACACATGCATGTGCACAAGCATACACCCACCTCAATTGTGGAGTCTGGGTCAGGTGCTTCTTTGAGTTTAGTTGACATATTTATCAACATCTTCTGATGCCCTGACAGAGATCATTCTTACCACATTTGAGGGGGAAAAAAATCTCTTTTTGGTCAATGACCTCACTAAGAGCTTAAGATAGGAGAGATCTGGACTTGAGGCAAAAATAAAAGGTTAAGGAAGCCGAAAGAAGAACCTTACAGTTACTGACCACCCTTAATGCGCTAAGCATTTCACATTTAGATTTCACTTATCCTCACAAACACCCTACCAGGGTTTATGCACTAACACTTTAATTGAAGCT
Organism: Enhydra lutris kenyoni; assembly: GCF_002288905.1. Lineage (NCBI taxonomy): Eukaryota > Metazoa > Chordata > Mammalia > Carnivora > Mustelidae > Enhydra > Enhydra lutris. The sequence goes on along the minus strand of NW_019154087.1, from coordinate 44,411,425 downwards.
GTGGAGCTCTGCCTCAACTACCTCTATACATTTAGTTTGACTCCTCTCTAACAAGTATCTAAAGTCCTTACAAGATAGAAGCAGCTAAATAATAAGGGAAAGAAGAATGCTACTAAAAATCATAAAGACAGCAATGGAGAATGCAACTTAACAGTAATGAATGTGAAGAAATTACAAAAGTCAGACAAAGAAACTTAAAGACACCCTGATTACCCATTTAATATTAAGGCAAACAGCCCTAAATTCCTCGGTAGCTCCTGAGAGCATTATCATATTATTAAAAAAACATATGTCAAGAATCCATCTTGGGGCATCTGGGTGGCTCAGTGGGTTAAAGCCTCTGCCTTCAGCTCAGGTCATGATCCCAGGACCCTGGGATCAAGCCCCACATCGGGCTCTCTGCTCCTTGGAGAGCCTGCTTCCCCCCCTCCCCCCTACCTGCTCTCTGCCTACTTGTGATCTGTCAAATAAATAAATAAAATCTTAAAAAAAAAAAAGAATCCATCTTAATAATGATTGTAAATCTCAAATAAAGATCAATTTATATCCAGTATACTTTAGTTCACAAAAAATTAAGTATGTTTTGTAATTTGTTATTAAGTTAATATTAAAAATTAAAACGTGCACAAATAAGCTAGCACTCAACAAACTGAAAATTCCCATAAAATAAAGCAATTCACTCCTTGATGAGATTAAAGATCTGAAGATTTCCTTGTATCAGGTGGTTGCTCAGATATGAGAGGCATTTCTTTTTTTTTAATTTAAATTCAATTAGCCAACATATAGTACATCATTAGGTTCAGATGTAGTATTCAGTGATAACAACACCCAGTGCTCATCACATCACATGCCCTCTTTAATGCCCATCACCCAGTTACCCCACCTCCCCACCCACTCCCTTTCCACAACCCTCAGTTTGTTTCCCAGAGTCAAGAGTCTCTCATGGTTTGTCTCCCTCTCTGATTCCTTCCTTATTTTTCCCTCCCTTCCCCCATGATCCTCTGTGCTATTTCCTATAATCCATATATAAGTGAAATTATACGATAATTGTCTTTCTCTGATTGACTTATTTCACTTAACCTAGTGCCCTCCAGTTCCATCCACATCAATGTAAATCAAGAGGCATTTCTTTTTTTAAAAAGTTAAAGAATTGTGAAGGCTTATGTTTAGAATGTCTATTTCTTCCAAGTCTGCCTACAAAAATACAGTGAAACTTTATTAAATAATAAGCCAGTAAAATGCAGTGTTAAATTATTTGCACAGGGACAGGACTGAAGTTTGCATTTGCATTATCTATGTATAATTACAAAAATTGTTAGTAAACCAAAATCTCCAGGGGAATGCTTAAACAAATCAACGGAAGGATTGATTGGCATTCATTCCCTGTGAGTCTCATCTTTGGAGAACATACTGAGGTTTCCATATATCTAGAGGCACAGAAGGGGTTAAATTTTTTAAAAATGGAGTAAAGGAAAAAGATTTTAAACAAAGCATACAGGCTGAGTGGATTGTTCAATATTAAGTGGCTTTTCAAGTTGTAAGACAAGAATGAAGACTTTGTCACATTGTTCTGGATGACATGTTGACAGATAGCAGCCCTCTGATAGCTCAGTGGAGGATGAAGATTTTATATGCCTGTAATAAGAACATTAACGAATCTGACAGTAGACAGCAGCTTGTACAAACTGCTGTGCTGATACCATTCTCTGTCCAAAGACAAGAAGTAATGATAATGATGAAAATTAAGCAATGAAGGTAAAATCAATCAGGTTAGAAAGAATACTGAAAATAAAATACAGATGCGGGCTCCAATGCATCTGAGATCTTTAAAATGACTAATATTTCAGATGTATGGTTATTACCAGCCAAGTGCCTTTTCTTTATCTCTTTTTATCTATTCTCTTACCCAGCCCAAATTAATCTACAAACATTCAAGGCTGCATTTGGAAAAGCTTTATCTTTTAGAAGGAAGTAAAGAATGCTTCAGAAATATGTCACAACAGAGTTAGAAGCAAGAGATGGACTATGAGATTAAGTTTATAAAATGACCTGTAACTACATATAAACACCATATATGTGCTTATTATATGCCAGGCACTTTACTAAATCTATCATTAAATGAGATACACAAGATTGTTGTTTTCCTACAGTTCACATTCAAATGGTTAATCAAAAATTAGTCAAATAAATGAACAAATTAACAAATACACCATAAATTTCCTTATGTAGGAAATAAACTGGTGAGCTAGAGTAACTGAGGGAGGTTATGGTAGATCAGTGATTAGGGAAAGGCCTCTCAGAAGAGGTAAATAATATCTCAGAGGATATCAATAATATCTCAGTAAAGTTAGAAAAAAGATCAAGAGTATTTAAGGCACTTTTGCAAAGGAATTTTAGCATGATTGCTGAATTGGATATAAGAGTGGCTAATGTTCAACAGGCCATCATTATCTTGGGTTATCTGTTCCAATAGACATAAATTGTGTGCATCCCTACAAAGTAAAAATCTATGAATAAAAATGGAATTTCACTAAGTCTAGAGTGAGCTGAGACCTAAAGGATGAAAATGATCAAGTAAAAAAAATAATAATAAATAAATAAATAAATAAAAGATGGGAATGCTGGAAAGAGGGGGGAGCAGTGAATGTTTTAGACATAGAGGAAAGAGAAAATGCATTGGCCAAGATAGGCAAGGATTAGAACAACTGAAAGGAGGCCAATGTGGCTAAAGTAGAGTGACCAAGCAAGAGAGCAACACAGGAGGAGGTTGCTGAGGAAAAGATGAGCCAGTTCATGCAGAACCTTTTAAACTGAATTTTCACTGTAAGATTAATTACCCAGGAGTTGGAGGGGATGATTATATTTGTTTCTTATAAGTCACTTTTGCTTCTATGTGGAGGTGGGCTATATGGAAGGGGAGTTGAGTAAGGAGTCCTGTCAGAGTGTTAGTCCATTACAGTAGTTTTGGTAAGAGCTGATGGCAGTTTGAATAGAAATGAAATTAAGTAAATGAACATGAGACTAATTTCAAGGTAAGAAAAACTGGATTTGCTTATGAACTGATGTTGGAATAAGGCAACAGAAGAATCAAGGATGCCTCTTAAGTCTTTGACCTGAGCTAATCAGATGGAAAATGAATGGAACAAGAAAAATGGGTATGGTAATAGGCAATCAGTGCCACACCGTTAAGTCATATACAGAAGGCTGGGAGAAAGTTCTATACCATAATCCTTGGGATTCTAAACTAAATCACATGGTCAAGTAAGAGACAGGATGACATAAGAGAAATGTTCTGCAGGACAAATTAGAAACTCTAAGTTCAAGTATTTATTTTATCATTTATATTAGAATTAAACAATGGATATGGAAAGGATATTATGGGTCACCCAGTCCTTCTTCCCATTGATCACAATACCTTCCAACAGATCCAGTGATTAGATACCCAATACCCTAGAAAGCAGCCACTCCATTTTAGGTAAGCTCTGACTGTTAAGAAGTTCTTAATATTGAATCATACTTAATGCAGCTACACACACCAAACTTACCTCTGAACCACACAATTAACTTCCTCTAGTATTCTCTTTACTGCCTCTGATACCTAAATTTGAATCCTAGTTCAAGCCAAGTCCATACCTACTCAGTGTCTACATACAAAAATAGTCAAAATCATAACTTTTGTAATGGTAATAAAACTTCTATAACTGCCATAAGTATTTTGACACTCTGTAATTATAATTCCTCAAACTGTTTGTGGCTCAATTTTCCCATTTATAATATGGGTGATATTGCAGATTTTGAAGGGCTTCTAAGGAAAACATAATTTAATCATTTTCTAGTCTGCTGATTTACAGTTAGTGAAGCAAAAAGCATAGCTGAACAAAAGAAATGAGCAGATTAGTTTAGTTTCCACTTGCCCACTGATTTTCCATATTTCAAAATTTTGTTTTCAGCTCTCATTTTCTTATCTCCTCTCCTAATTCCTTTCTCAGCTATCATTCAGTTGCAGTTGGGGAGGCAATGGAGTTAAATCCATGTTGTTCAATGTCAGGATGAGCCAGAAATCTAAAACGTAAATTTCCCTTTCTTTTTCCCCTCCAAAATTATTTATTTATAAATTTAGTTGTTTCATTTTAAATTTAGGACCCTCAGAGATAAATATAATCATATATTTTTAAAAAACTGAGTCGTAGGAGAGATTAAGACAATACAGAAAAAAATAGAGAGTCTCTGGGCTAGTCCTGGTATGGATTACTCATGACCACCCAGTTTTTCAAACAACCATGCAGTGATCCAAAATGGCTGTTAATAGAAAAGAGACACTGTTCTTTTATAGTTTTATTATTGTTACATAGCAGCTTTGAGACACTCAGGTGGTTACAATGCAGTCATACGAGGGGAACCAGAGTTCATGTCTCTTCCAGGGAAAGCTCTAATATCTTGGCAGATAAGGGTTTCGGATGGCTCATGGCTATATGTACTCAGAACGTCAATTTTCAGCATATCTTCAATGCTAATTTTAAAACACCACTGGTAAAATCTTCTGTGCACAAGTGGTTTTCCATATGAATAGTATATACTAGATACAAGTGCCTATAATATATTCACTATCTTAGGAGTAATCACATAATGGTAGATTTAATGACATCTCAAGGATAAATTCTCCTTGAAATACAGTTTCTTTATGAAAATACAATAAGGATAGGAAGTGTAATAAGGATTTGGGGGTCCCAGGTCACTGGTTTAGAAGCAAGTCTGGTATTCATTAAGCAAATGTTATATACTCTGAATATTAAATGATAATTCATGTCAAGGTAGGGAGACAGCAAATAGCCAGTCTACTTATATTTCTCACTGCTTTCTTAGTGACAAACATTACCAAGTAGATCATGAATGACCTTACAAAATATTCAAAATGAAATGAAAGGAAAAGATGTGAAAATGGGATGGTTATCGATGGACAGAGATAATTCTTCAAGTGATTATGTAAAAAATGAAGTCTTGGAAATATTTGAACATCTCCTGAATCAGTGAGGTACATCATGTCCTTTGTCCCTTCTTCCTCCTTCACTTTGGCCAATTATGACCGTGGTTGTGCTTTGTACAGAACTATGACTACATGCTGTCCTTTTTAGGATCTAGGATTCTTGAAGAGGCAGACCCCACCTGCTATTCCTACTTTGTTTCTTCTTACCCACAAATTTGCATTTTCAGTCCAAACAAAGCTGGGAAGTTTAACAAGAAGCCAACCTCATTTTTATCATTACTAGGTACAATACTAGTCTCTTCGCAGAAGTTCTGCCTTTTTTTTTTTTTTTTTTTTTGAGGCTTATTCCCATTCTGATTGTGTTTCCGTCTTTGCTTCCAAGACTAGTTCTCGGGATATTTTCCATGTATATAGAAACTGTATGTGGAAAATTGTAAAATAGCCACAATTGTTTGTAGATACTCCTATCAATGAATGGAGTCTATTTCTCCACTCCTTGAATCTGGGCAGGCTTCTGACTTGTGTTGGCAAATAGAATGTAGCAGAATCATTATTGGGTGAGTTTCCATCCCAACTCTCAAGATTATTTGTGCATTTTTGTTCTTGCTGCTATTGAATCTTGCAACGATGTGAACAAGTTCATGTTAGTGTGTTGAAGGATGAGAGACCATGTAGAATGAGGTCACAGTCCTCCCAGGTGTCCCAGCCAAGTCTCTCATAAAGACTTGTGACAACCCATCTGATGACTATATATGTATAAGAAGCTGAAATCAACTGAATTCGATCCAGACCAGAGGTATCACCCTGATGAACCCAGCTCATGGATGATGTATGGAATTGGGAGCTAGATAAAAGGCTGTTGAGGGCATAAAAACAATGACACCCCAGTGGCAACAACTACTCCTTAAACCCAGATGTTGGTTTCTAATATGAACCTTCAGTAAAAGGAACCAAGGCTCTTTAGAAAAATAGCTGATTCTAGGACTGGGATAGAAACATTCAAAATGAGTCCAGAGCCTGACAAAAAGTTAGGAACTGTTAAAAAAAGATAAGAACAAAAACAAACAAAAACTATCACACGGATGGGGGTATATTGAATGGACATAGGACCCAGTTGAAATAGTTCCCAAGGGCCAAACTGGGGATAATGTAGTATTAGATATAACCCAAAATGGAAAATAAATCCCATAAATGTATATTGGTAAAAATAACTTAATGAATAAATGAACGAATTAATACATAAGTGAAAGAGAATAGATAAATCTTCCATGCAGAATTCCAAATTCCAGATTATGTAGATACTCCGCCATGTGTGTGACCCAGTGGACCAAACAATGTACATGACCCTATCAGGTTCCTTCACCTGATGCTTTCTAAGCCACCAGTTCTGCTGACATCTCCTCTAAAATATGTTGTAAACATGTCCTTGTCTCTCCATCTCGACAACTACCAGCTAGTACAAGCCACCATCAAGTCACCTGGACAAAAGCATAGTCTCTGATGAGCCTACTAGCTTCCAGTCTTAATCACCACAATCCATTGCCCAAAGTAGCCAGAGAAACTTTTCACATTTGTAAAGTAAATTAAAAAACTAGGCAGCAAAATTCCACTTACACACTTAAAAATCCAAACTTCATGATTTGTTCCCTGTCTACTTTTCTTACGACATCCTATTTCATTCTCCTTATTTTATATGTTCCAGACACTCTGGCCTTTTATCATCTTCAGCACACCAAACTTCTTCCTACCACAGAGCCTTTGCATAAATACTTTTTCTGACTGGAATGCTTTCTCTCATAACTCTTTGCATGGTTGGCTGCTTCTTGTCATTTGCCTCAAAGGCCTCTTCCGAAGTAATAGCCCAGTTGCTGTCTATCCTGGATCACTACTTTCTTGTTCCTGTAACTATCCTAGTTTGGTGGTGTCCTTATCAGAACAGCTGCTCCTCCAAGGATCATTCAGAAACCCAGGCTGATGGCTACTCTTTTTTTTTTTTTAAGATTTTATTTATTCATTTGACAGAGATCACAGGTAGACAGAGAAGCAGAAAGAGAGAGAGGAAGGGAAGCAGGCTCCCTGCTGAGCAGAGAGCCTGACGTGGGGCTCGATCCCAGGATCCTGAGATCATGACCTGAGCCGAAGGCAGAGGCTTTAACCCACTGAGCCACCCAGGTGCCCCTGATGGCTGCTCTTTTATCTTCAACATGTGAGTCTTAAAGCATCCTGTGGGTCCACATCCTAATCACTCCAAAAGGGGAAGGAACACAGAGGAGTACATTAGAAAGGTTTTCACAGGCTAGGCCTTTAAGTAACACACATCACTTCTACCCATATTCTATTAAAAAAAAAAACTGACTCACATGTAACTGCAAAGGAGGTTAAGAAATGAAATTTAGCTCTGTACCCAAAAAAGTGGGGTCTGATTTGTGTTGGATAGCTAGTAGTCTCTGTCTCTTAAAAAGTAGATCTAGGTACTTGATACATACTTCGGATATCTTAGAAGAAAAATGGGACATCAAATAGGATCTCAACTGAGTTAGGAAATGCTAGCTGCTGAAAACCCAAATCCCTTACATTTCTTGGAACAATAATTATTTTATTACTCCAGATTTCAAGGCAGCTTTCTCCTACCTTGAGATCTACCATTTTCCTGGGGTTCCAGAGTTATCTAAATCTATCTATAGATGAGGGGAGAGCACAAAGAAATTCCATCTATTTTTTTGAAAGTCCCAACCTCTAAATTAGACATCACTTTCATTTACAACCTATTAGTGAAAAGTAGTCACATGGCTACACATGGATTCAAAGGAATGCAGTCCCTGGTTAAGCAACTGCCTTCCACCGATGGCTCCACACTAGGAAAAAGGAGTATAAATTTTGTTGGACCATGAGCTCTCTCTACCACAGGTGACCTCACCAAAACAAGGCCCAGACATTTATCTCTAATTTAGACCATGTTACTGGAATCTTTACAAAATAAACTATTTTGAACACAAAATCACCTTCCCTCCTGTTCTATCTTCACAGAATCAAATTTTGTTTTGAGAGGCAGGATGCACATGTAACTATGTCACTTGCTTGCTTAAAATTCTTTAATAAATCCCATTGCTCTTAGAATAAAAGGCAAATTGCTTGCGATGACCTACCGTGTCCTATGGGTTATACCACCTTCTGACCTCTCTAACCTCAAAAACTATATTCCTCTCCCTTGCTCCCTCTGTTCTAACCACATTGACACACTTTTAAATTCCTTAAATGCCCCATTTCCTCTACTAGAACTTCCCATGTGTTATTCTAGAATGCTCTTTCCAACTCTCCTCAGGGCCAATTTATTCTTTCCCTTCAGTCTTAAGCCCAGTGGTCACCACTTCAGAAGGGTCTTCACTGGCCAGCTCTCTCATGAGGCCTTCCACAGATCCTTTCTATTCCCTCCCTTGTTATTTTGTCACAGCAGTTGTGTTGATCTGTAATAATGTTAAGTGGTTTGCTTCTTTACTCTTTGACTCCTCACATGAACACAGGTTCCCTGCATGGAAGGACCAGTTTTACTCACCATCATAAACCTATCATTTCATACAATGTTTATCACATAGTTACTAATCAATAGATATTTGAGGAATTAATGGATGGATGGATAAACAGATGGACCCTGTTGAATCCAAACACATACATGGAATGGGTTACTTCATCATTACTGCTGAAAAAATATCTTGAGAACCTGACCCTCTGGCAGGAGCTCAGTAGTACCCTCTATATCAAGAAGGGGAAAAAAAAAATGGTAAGCTACCCCGTACTGACACTTCCCTGGCACTGATTTCAGATAAGCAAAGAGAATGCATTGACCAACCGTGACTTTCTAAAGGAAATTGCCATCAAGTTACCCACAGTGCACAAGCTACCAAGGAAATCTCCCAGGACAGGTAGCGATGGGATGGGGGACAGGGGCACTGAGCACTCACATGTCAGAGCAGCTTGAAACCAATGAGCTCTTCTGCCAACTAGATTCATTTTTTGGATAGGCTTGAATTAATATGTTCTGTAAAAAAAAAAAATCAAAAGTACACTTCTTCTGGGGAGAGAAAGATGTAAATGCAGGGGTCTGGCAGTGGGGAGAGGGAGGAAAGGAGACTGATAAACAGGGACAAAAAAAATGTTGGCAGCCCAAAAAGGTGCTGCATATTAGCTACTATGATCTAAAATGGCCCAGTAGAGATCAGCATAACATCTGCCTTGCTCATTTCTCGCATGTCTACATATTCATGCCCAGCTTTCAGAATTCTCTGGAGGCACTTGAGTATATAGGAAGATGAGTTCCAATGAGCTGCAGCCTCCTGCTTTGCTGAAGGGATACAAAAAGAAATCTTGCTTCCCTGATTCAATCAAATTCAGCCTCAAGCATTTTCAAACCTTTACTAACCAATGCAGATTTTAGGAACAAGTGAAAGAAGAAATGAAAGATAAATACTCAACTTAATTTGGATAAATGTACACAAACTGCATTAAGGCCACACCATAAAGAAAATGACAAGGGCCCTGGAGTCAGAAGAAGTTGAATGTCAAAACCTGCTTCCACCTCTTACAGCTATGTGGGCAGTCATTATTAGCACTGACCCTCTCTCTTCATTTGTAAAATAAGCAGATACATCTACTAATGTCTGTGAGAATCAACTAATATCTGTGAAATATCAGAAATGCAGTAAGTACTCAAAGAATGATATTGTGTTTATCATTTAGAACAACTCAAATACACATCAAGCTCTTTTTCTTCATACCAAGTTGTTTGGAGATTTGCCTGAATTATCTAGAAAACTATGTCAGCACTGCCCTTAACCTTGGTTTTGGTCATCAAACCACTGAACAATACACTAAGTCCAGTAAACCACTTTTACATCTTCAAGCTTCTGTTTATACTGTTCCTTTTGTCTCAGCTATCCTACACTCTGCCTTTCACAAGCCAATATTTCAGTCAAGTTTTGCTAGATACCCCCAGTCATATTTGATCTCTCTTTCCTCTGCACCCACTTCTCCATTTATTTATGCATTCTATAAAAAATTATTGAGAACCTGCTACATGCCAGGGAATTTTACAGATACCTAGGAAATGAAGATGAATAAGACAAAGTCTCCATTGTTACAGTCTAGTGAGGAAGACTGACAATTGGACAGATGATTGCTTTTGAGCATGATACATTCAATAAAGGTGTGCACATGGACTTGAGAGCCCATGGGAGAGACTATCTTCCAACAGCAGTTGCTTATACTTCTGGCTCACAGTCACTTTGATTTTCCTTGCCTCATAGTTTATTACTAACATAACCATCTTCCCTGTTACATTGTAAAATCCTCAAAGCCAGATGCTGTCCTATTTGTCTTTCTATTCCTTTAAAGTCTTGCACAATATGCTGCAAATAGTCGGTGTCCAATAAATGTGTTCTGAATGTATTATTAATATGTGGATGAACTGAAGCCTTCAGCAATGAGCACTTGCAAATGATTTGGTCTGCCTTAGAAGATCTATATTCTGTGAAAGGCAACGTATATAGTACACTGTTATAAGAACAAGGGTATTAAAGCCAGATAGCCTGAGTTCAAATGCCTACACTAGACTTCAATAACTGTTTATATTAGGCAAAGTGCTTCATCAGCCTGTGTGTCAAATTCTTTGTGTATTAAATGGAAGTTGTAATAATAGTATCTACCACATAGCGTTGTTATAAAGATTGAATGGGTTCATCTACTCATTAAAAGTACTTAGAGAATACCTTAATGGTAGCTTCTAATAAACAATAACCATCATCTCCTCTCTCTAAACAGACTTAAAGACCTTTACTCCTAGAATATACGCTCCTACAGGCAGATCAAAAAATTTGAATTCTAGATGTAAAACATTTAGTTTTCATCTTTTGTACTTCTTGCCAATTCTAGATGCAATGTCAGCCTCTTACAAATCCAGAAACTGCTGATTTACAACTTTTACAAGCTGTATGATTACCTCTTCTTACCACACCAGAAAATATGCCATCTTAAGAAAGTCCCATTTGAAATAATTACCTCTACTCATTGACTGATATCAATGTGAAAAGCCCCCCAAAAAATAATAACTGAGAACTTACATTTACTATGTTCCTATTATGTGCCATGTACTCTACATATATTATTTCCAATCCTTAGAACAATATGTAAGGTAGATACTGTTACATCCATTCTATAGATGGTAAAAAGCTCAGAGAGATCAAGTTCTTCATGCAGAGGTCCCAGTCCTGCGAGTAGTTTGACAAACCCAAGCTCCATCGCACCTCAGTGTTTTCACTCTTTATATTGTACCTCTAACTAGCTTTAGTTCGCTCTTGGCTTCATTATTCTCAATCCACTTATTCAGCACCACTGAGAAAGATGAAATTTCCGGACAGAAGTAGAAATGGTGGGATTTAAATTTTATCATTGAAAATGCCTATAATGTCAATCATTGAAAATACCTATAATGTCAATCATTTAATGTGAAACAAGGTTTCAAATCCCTAATAGTACTCCCATCTTTCAGACAGTACTATAGCAAGGTTGACTGACATATAGCTATAGATCTGATTTTCTGAGATTGGTAGGCATGGACATTCCAGGGCCCCTGTTTGCCAGTTTCAATATTTAATAGCCATTAAACCTAGTTTTTCCTTTTTCATATATTTAAACTCTCTTTGCATGCTAAGCCCATTAGCTTTTATTCTGCCCACTACAGATTTAGAGAACAGCTGTTCATTGCCATCTTCAAAATTATCCTTCATATGATCTGAGGTAGCACCATCCAAGGGAAAAATATTATGAACCACATACACAATTTTAAATTAGCTAATAGCTATTTTAAAAAATGTGAAATGGGATAGGTGAAATCAATTTTAATAATGTATGTGATTCCAGTGACTGCTACAACAAATCACCACAAACTTGGTGGCTTAAAACAACACATTTATTCTCAGGGTGCCTGGGTTCCTCAGTTAGTTAAGCATCCAACTCTTGATTTTGGCTCAGGTCATGATCTTAGAGAGATCAAGATCTAGATCTGCATTGGGATCTCCCAGTCCCTCTGCCCATTCCTCACACATTTATTCTTTTGGAATTCTGGAGTCCAGAAGTCCAAAATCAGTATCACAGGGCCAAAACCAAGATATCAGTAGGGCTATACTCCCTCTGGAGCCTCTAGGAAAACATCACTCCTTTCCTTTTCCAGCTTCTGGTGGCTTCTGGTGGCTACTGGTGTTCCTTGGCTTATGGCCACATCACTCCAATTTCTACGTCCATCTACACATCACCTTCTCCTCTGTGTGTATGTCTAATTCCCTCCACTTTCATCTCATAAAAATAAACATTTAGGGCACACCTGGATAATACAGGATAATCTCCCCATCTCAAGATCCTTAACTTAATCACACCTACAAAGATTCTTTTTCCAAGTGAGGTAACATTTACAGGTTCCCAAAACTAGGACCTGATATGTTAGGGTCCATTTTTCAACATTTTATTTGACCATATATCCAAAATAATATCATTGTAATGGGTAAGCAATATTTCACATTAAGTCTTCCAAATCTGTGTGTGTATACACACACACACACACACACATACATGTATATATAATTATATATTTACATAAAATGATATAAAATATACTATAAACTACATATAAATGATATAGACAACATAGAACATATAAAATATTATATATATGTATACATACATATATATATATATACACACACACTTATAATTTACAATACATCTCAATTAGAATTAGCCACATCTCAAGTGCTCAACAGCCCCATGTGGCTACTATATTGGATATTGCAGTTAGTAATGCCTTAATTTTCTCATCAGAGAATTTTATTCCCTTTCTCAGTAGCAAAGAAGCTTCTACCAGTAATAAAGATGTCTTCATTCATTTTTTTTTATCACATGGATAGAATTCCTATATTTCTGCTTCATAGGATTTGCTATAAGGATCAAATTATAAAAACCCTCTGGAAAGCAGTCCTTTCAAAAGCCACCCAAATTTATTGCCAAAGTTTTCTGCTCAGTATCTCACAGTCATTCATGCCCATATATTTGGCATAACTGAGACCTATAATGAAATAGCAAGAATGAAGGAATGAGGCCACTCTGCAGACTAGAGCCAGGAGCCTGAGCAGTACAGCTGGTCATGGATAAAGAAATATGAGGGAAATAGGACCAATGTTTAAAGAAACATTAAAAATAAATGTTCCCATTTCAGCACAGAAAAGATTCATTCATTCACCCACTCAACAAATGTACTACCCTAGGCACAATGCCAGGTGCTGGGAATGCGGTGCTTAATGGTGAGGGAAAAAAATATATAGTCCTTGCCCCCTTAAAGTTTAGAGTCTAGAGAGGAGGAAAAATAAATTAAATGGGAAAACTGCAACTGTGGTCTTTTCTACCAAAGAGCAGATCATGGTTCTCTGAAAGGGAGTTTGACCTTGTCAGGGGGGATCAGAGGTTTCCTTGAGAAAATGATGATTAAGCTAAGATATGAAGCATAAGTAAGAATTAATTCAGTGAAGAGGAGAGGTAAAAGAATCTCAAGAACAAAGGCCTTTCTGTGGAAGGAATAATGAGATGACCAACAAAAGCCAGGATATGTGGAGTGCAGAGAATGAGCAGGGGGACCAGGCATACGATGAGACCAGAGAGGAAAGAAGGACCATGATGTGACCATGTAAGGGAGTTTTGTCCTTTTCCTAAAGTAAATAGTAATCCACTGACAGCTTTTGTGCTTTGAAAATATCACTGGTCTACAGTGTGAAAAAAACGATTATTGAGGGGACAAGGGTAGTTATAGATTGTAGAGTGGACAAGAACATATACAGGTGGAACAGTGAGGGGGATGCTACAGGCAAGAGATGAAGGCATGGAGTGAAACATAATTATCTTTGAATCCTCTTTTTCTTTTACATTTCACATTTAATCCATTAGGAAATCCTGTTGGCTGAATCTAAATGAGTCCTTTTATCATTTCTAATGTTAAACTGTGATCCAAGAACAATAATTTCTCCTCTGAACCATATCAACAATCTTGTCTCATCTCTGCTTCCAATGATACCCTGTGGTTTATTCTTCCACACACAGAAGCCAAGGATATTCTCTTAAAGGTAAGTCAAACCATATCATTCGCCAGTTCAACACGTCCCTTCTTCCCCCAGTGGCTTCCTAGCTCACAATGAAAGCCAATAGTAATTGGTGTTTCATGATCTGGCTCCCTACCAAATCTGACTTCATCTCTTACCACTATCCTTTTTGCCACAATGGTCAGCTTGCTCTTCTTTGAAAAAAGCCAAGCATCAGCTTAACTCAGGATCTTGACACTTGCTGTACCCTCTACCTAGAATATACTCTTTTCTTAAAGACTCATGGTTCCTCACCTAAAACTCATCATATATATCTCCATTTACCCCCTCTTGATTATTTTCCTTATCTAAAACTGTAACTTGATATTTTATGCCAAAGAAATTGAGAGAGAAAAACACAGAGATACTTGGAAGGGAAAGCATTCCAGGCTATGGGAATATGAAGTACAAAACCCTAAGGCAGGAGTTCAAGGAAAAGGAAGGAAGCCAACCAGGCTTAAGGCATGTTGGTAGAGAGTGGAGTGGAAAGGGGAGGCTATTCTTGAGGTAGCAATGACAAGTTCATGTAGTACTTGCATACACATCACTGTGAGAACATTGCTTTCACTCTGAGATAGGAAGCCATCAAAGGGTACAGAGCAGAGATGTGGTGTGACCTGATATGTTTTAACAGGTGTATTCTGGATGCTGTATTGAAATTTGACTTAAAGAGTGCAAGTGTAGAAGTAGGGAGTTTAGGTATGAAGCTATCATAACAACTAGATAAGAAATGATGGCAGCTTAGACAAAGCTCCTAGCAGTGGTAAGAAGTGTTCAGATTCTGGATATATTTTGAAGGTGAACTTGTCAGGATCTGCTGAAAGAGCATATGTGTGGGAGAGAAAGAGACTTGAAGCCTGAGCAGCTGGAAAATGGGGTGGCAATTAACTGGGATAAGGAAGACTCAGATTTGGAAACAGTTATCAGCAGCTGAATTTTGGATATTGGCTTTGAATGACCATTTGACATACAAGCAGAGATGTCAAAGAGGCAGCCTGAAGTACTCAGGGGAGAGGTCTGGGCTGGAGATACAAATTTGGGAGGCATCAGTGTATAGATGGTATTTTCAGTCATGAGCTTGGATGAGATCACCAAGAGAATGGCAGCTGTTAACAGCTAAAGGAATCCTCTATAAAGTGGGAAAGAAAAGGAGTAGCTTCATAGTTGCAACACACTGACAAAGTGGTGATTCTGGGCTATAACCTACTCACTGGCAAGGGATACCCCCAGTGGGCAGGTGGAGGAAATGGAGTAATGTGAGTACATAGCTGTTCTAGGGGTCTGAACTACTACTCACTAATACCATTGCCGTAGTTAACCTTGCAGAGAACGTGTGGCCAAATTAGCTTCCTAGGCCCAGCTATCTGTAATAAATGACTCAAGTCTCCTTCAGGAGCAAAGCTCTTCTATGAGTTACAGTATTGAGGTCACCCATGAACTGATTTATTGTCCTGGGCACAATTTTATAGTTATGCTTCCTCCAACCACATCACTTTTGCTTTACTGCTCTCCAGCAATCTGTTAAAGCTTCTAGATCATAATCATTATAATGATGACCATGAGGACCCCAATTCTCCACCTATGGCCAAAGGGCAAACTGTTATAAACCCAAAAGGGAACTTCTCTGCATCCAGTCCCAGGGTTGAGGAGACAGCAGTCCTGATCCCCCAAGGTCATCCACTTCTCACCCCTACTTTACTATCAGCTTGGTTTCTATAGGTGTCTGACCTGGGTCATGAAAATGGATGTCAGAGCATGCAGTTTGTGCAGAGTGAGGGATGATAAAAACACATGGATGAAATGGATGGAGGAGGAATTTTAACATGTCAAATGCACACATTAGTGTAACTTTTCCTTCTGATACCTATACTATTTCTACCACCTCCACCAACATCATTATCATCGTCATCACCAGTGGTTTTATGCAACACACCCAGAATCCTAAGCCATACTCCCCATCTTTTCCTCCATCCCCACAGCCATACTCACACTTCAAGTCTTCATGCCCCATCTCCTGCCATTTTGTAAAAAGGTTACTCTACATCAACCTATGGCTCATATGTGCTACCTCATGGCAGGATTTTTCTTTTTAATTGTGTTGCCTAAAAATTTTAAGCAAAATGAACCCCAGAGCTTTTGGACTGTGAGGTATGTGTTGGGCACCTCAGGTGCAGAGTAGGTAGGACTTGGATAAACAGGTGAAGGTGACAAGGAAGTAGAGTTTCCAGTGGCAATATGAAAGACTTGACAGAATTTTTATGTAGATAAAACCATTTTTTCAATTCATTTAAAAAATTTGTGAGGTTCACCAACTATGTTACAAGAACATAGGTAATGTATGAGTGATGATAAACAATGAACTGAGAATATAATGATGAGCAAAATAGATATGCTTCCTACATTCATGGAACTTAAAGTATAGTGAGGGGACAGATGGTAATCACATATATATGTGGTATATATACATATACATATATATGTATATATATATATACATATATATATGACATGGAAGGGAAGAAAGAAGTGCAATAAATCTTTTAGTTTGAATATGGTAAGGAAAGAGGACCAAGGAAATTTCTCTGCAGAGGTGACACTTAAACTAAAATATGAAAGGTGAACAGACATTAGCGAGGGGAAGAAATGTGATATGAGAGAGAAGCCTTCTTGCAGAAAGAACAGCATGTACAAAGGTCCTGAGGCAGGAAAGGAAAACTGGGGTGGGGGGAAGTGACAAAATAAGAACAATAAAATGCAGAATAGTAGTTATCTGACCCTAGGAGTTAGGAGAGGGATTCAGCTACAAAGGGGCACTGGGGAATGTTTTATAGAGATGGAAATGCTCTATATGTTAATTGCAATGACGTTTACATGACTATATACCATTGTCAAAATTCATTGAATTGTATTATACATAAGTTACTCCTACATAATAAAAACATTTCTTTAAATCTTTAAAAAAAATAAGTTAACTCCTATTAAAGCTTGGGATGGGGCAATAGTGAGCTTTTCAAGTCTTTTTCTTTTCGTCTTAATTTAAGGTTAACATTAACCTAAATTCAATCAGTATAAAAACAAAACAGAGAAACACACACAACTAAATCAAATGTATTTGTTTAAGAATTTAGTTACTTGTTCATTAATTCATGGCTCATGTGTTTAAAAAAAAAAGGATTTTAGTTGGAAGGGGCAGATTTCAGATTCTAAGGGCCATTTGATATTTACATTTTCACATCCAGGATTAAGGCCCCTGAACTTCTGAGCCTCTTTCCTCATCTGTAAAAATTAGAAGAAAAACATCTCTCACATCAGGCTGTTGAATGGATTATCTCATTTAATCTCCTTGTAAGATGTCAGTTCCAATGGACATATTATAGGTCCTCCTTCACTACCATTCTTTTTGGTATCTAAAAGTCAAGCACATTGCTAAGTTTTTCTGATAAAATCAGCTTCCAGGAGAGGTGATGTGTGACTGTAGGTGTTGTTCTGGCTGTGGGGTACCTCTGTGGCAGGATCCTAAGGGTGGGCAGAGCTGAACCAGTTGGGGATAGCAACCACTGGTTCATGAGGAGTAATCATTTCTACTTTCACTTGTCGCCTGCCCCAACCCAATATGGCAAAAACGTTACATCTCTGAACCAGGTTCTGCATAAACCTGCCTGAGATCACATCCATGTAAAGGGACAGAATCAAATGAGAAATGTTCCAACCTCTCCAGAGAAAAGTGAAAGAAAAATGGCCATGAGACTATTCAATTTAGATACAGAAAACAGTAGCACACCTAAAGAACCTCTTGAGTTTTACCCAAACTCTCTTTTTCTATCTTCTTTCACCTTATTTTCTCCTTTTCATTTTCTTACTATAACTTTTCATAAAGATAAAATTTCTGACTTTCTAAAGTCATAAATAGACAAAATTCATTGTTAAAGCTTGAAACAATTCACTAGGACTCCCTTTAGTTTTCAATTACTCAAGAAAACCTAGTTTTCAATGGATAAAGGCCACCCTTTCAACCAAGTTGGGGTGTCTCTGGAAGCAAGGAATTGCGTTGATCATCACCATAAAAATGCACAGGCAGAGGGCAGGCAGGCAGCTAGCTTTTGGGAGACTTGTAGACAAAGGAGGTGTTATGTGTAGTACAACCATTCACTGCAAAGGGATTGTTTAAGTGGAGATGGCCTGTCGACATTCACACAAGAGGGAGCCTTCATACGTAAATAAAAGCTGGCTGCCGTAGAAACCCCTCCATCTGTTGCTGCCCATTGCCTGACTTCCAAGGCGATGGCTACACTTACTGAAAACATGGATGGGATTGTGCCCCACATGTTCACTTTTAGGAATCACTAAGAGTTTTTGTTTTGTTTTGTTTTCCGGGTAGGACCAGCCCCAGCTGACTCCATTTAGGGGCTCTACAGCTGCTGTTGTCTTAGTATCATTGATTCCTGATACCTTCCCTCACTGAAACCTTCCCCCTATTTGGATAGCTCTAACTGTAATTATGGCTAGTGATTTGTTAAGCTGCTAAGCATCTTTTACTTTAGGGCACAATCCAAGGTGAGGCCTGAGTAGATCTCCTTCCTCTGAAGAGAGAAAAAAAAAATAAAATTGAGTATGGGTGTGAGCTCTGGAGAGGGTACTGTTTTGGCCTTTGCAAGCCATGCTGTGCTGTGCTTTGAAGATGTTAGTATGTCTTCCATTTCAGTAATCAGTCAGAGAGAAGTAGAGGATCCTGGGCAACAGCAAACCAGCTGCACATAACAAATACTGGCCCCCCTTAAGTTTCCTTCTCCTTCCAGGCTGAGGCCAAACTTGAGGTGTCAAATCAAAGGCAGATATGGCTCATAAGTACTAAAATCACCAGAGCACACACAAAAGTCAATCCTGAACTAAAAATTGTTGACAAGTTGGCTTTACCCTTCCTCTCCATCTGATGCAGTTAAGGCAAGTTTATTTGTCACCCTAGTTTTGTACCTAGAGGAAACTGAGACACAAATGTCCAAGATAACACATATAGTCTAAAAAGAATAGCTAATGGACTCAACTCCCCGCTAATAAATTAGAGCTCTTTCTGTTAGGTCATATGAGCTTGAAAAAAGTAGCCACCTGGCTCTTCCAAATAACTTGTGTTTCGCCCACAGGACAATAAAATGGTAGGGGTGGGGACAGAATCTGAATTCATGTTTATGCTGCCTAATGCTGAATCACATTCATGATGTACTGTCATCCGGAATGAAGAGTTTTCTATTTATTTGCTGGAGGAGGACGGTGTATCACAGAAGTTGCACAGACAGAATCCAGAAATCAAAACTCTTTTTCTGTGGTATCCCTTCATGCTTTTGATCAGGCCACCTGAACACAGTCACATGTGAAATATAAAAAATAAACTCTTCTAGAGGAGAGTTTTGAAACTTATTGAGATTTACGTAGCAAACAGAGATAATTGGTTTAAATTACTAGAGATTCTATTATTTAGCATCTGTTTATTCATATAATGATATTTATTGAACAATAAATGCAGACAGTGTAGTCCCACTTGATGCACTTCTGAAACACCCGACTTTTTAGTGTGGGTAAATGAAGTTACTTAGCCCTGGGCCAGCTTTCTTCCAAAATCATCTAAATGAAAGCCAAAAAAGAATTAACAAGGATATTGGAAGTCACATAAACACAGCTGAAGAAAACATATTGTCTTGATTTCAGCTTGAAGCCTGTGCTAAATTAGGAATAGGAAGTTTAGCAGTAACGCCTCATTTCTTAAAACATGTATTGTTTTTAGGCTTTCTTGCAGTACTATTCACTTTTGTGGGAATTAAAAAATTGAATACATTCTAAGCTTGCCCTAAAAACCTAATCATACATCCAGAAGATGCATTCACTAATCTTGTTTGTTTGTCTCATATTCTGTTTTCTGGGTAGGCTGGCAACCATATTTATTTTGTTAACAGTTGATACCATTATTACAAATAAAATACTGTTTCGAGATTTTTCAAAAATCCCCAATAACTTCTTAAAACATTTAGTGCTAAAGTACTATGCAAAAGTTGCTGGAATAGTTTTAGGATCCTAAAGGCATTTTTTGACACGGGACCCAAATCAGGATTTACATAATGGATTTTGGTCTTATAAAATGTACTCTAACTCTTGTTAAATTTCTATTGCCTTTTGTTTAATTCAAGTTCACCAAAGCTAAGAAATGGGGCTAATCCAAAATAAAAGTAGGAAGAAAGTGATGAAAGTGTTCCTCTATCTTGATAAGGGCATTGGGTTAACATGCAAATGCCACTGTTGATGTCAGCATCCCAAACTAAAGATAAACATGGCTGTATTGCTCTTAACTCAGATTCAGGTGACATTTTTCTTTGTTAATGGGGATTTCTTTCTTCTGCAAAAGGAAGAAAAGTTTTATCTTAAGTTTTATGGCTTCAGGCCAAGAGAGATATTTTCTTCCCTCTCTGTTGCCATGCTTTGACAAAAATAACAAAATCCCTTCTTTTACATACTTATCTTTATATTTTTGTTAATATCCTTTTACTTCTATCTCATTATGACTTTTGCACCTCCTACTCTTGTAGGGGGAAAAGGAGTCACTTAAATTAATGTTTATTTTTTTAAAGTAATGTTTATTTTAGCCCTTTCTCTTGAAACCCACATTTAACTGAATTCATGACTGTGAAAGGTACCAGGTTTCTTAGGTCTGGAGTTGTTAGGTGAGCACGGCTTTGTGACTATGTCTCTGTGGACATTTAAAAATTATTTTCTTTTGTTTGTGTGAGGTTTACTTTACCACTGCCTGGCTGTTGAGTGGAGTAAGTCCAGTCATTTTTTCCTAAAAGAATGTGGTTATTATCCATGTCTTTGGACTTTAACACCAGCTTCAAAAAGATGTCTGAGTATACCAAAATCTTTGCAATGATGACTGGATCTGGATTCATATAGGGTATTTTGGTGACCCCTTCTTCCTATCAAGAGAAACATATGCTGTGAGAGATGTTCTTCCCTTTTAGCAGAAGGAGAAATTAGTCCTACCTTGAGTAGTCGGATGGAGCCAGGTATTAGAAGACCTTCTGACTTAGCCCTATGTACCATTTCAGACCATCTCTTCTCCACCAGGAATACTTTATTATTATTTTTAATTCCTTCACCACATTTTGGAAAAATTAGGTCTGCCAAACCTATTTACAAAGTAGAAAATTAAATCTTTATTTATCTTTATTTCATTTTTCCTTAATAAACAATCTATACTGAGTGTATATCCCATCAAATGAATATTCCAGACAGCCTATACTAAGCAGCCACAAAGCAACAAAAGTTGAAGTTATAATTATCTTAGGTAGCTTGACTCTTGACTGAGGGTAACTGTATGATTTCTTTAGGCTTCTTGACATATTTAAAATTAGTTCTGATTTTCTATTTCCGTATTCTCAAACTCCACATGAACATAAGGCCCAAGGTTGGAAACCATTGGCTTCATTTATCGGAGCCTCAGTTTTATCCTCTACAAAATGGAGAGAAATCACAGCTTCTAGGCTTACTTACCTCACAGTTATCATAAAAAATAAAATTAAGTCATATGTGTTAAAGAGCAGCATGTTTGTCCTAAGTAATCCTACTCCTTGCCCAGGACCAGGAGTGATCACCCATCTCATAGGACAAACTGAGCCCATCATATCCTCTCTCATAAGATTTTGAACTATAGGGGCATCTGGGTGGCTCAGAGGGTTAAGCCTCTGCCTTCAGCTCAGGTCATGGTCCCAGGGTCCTGGGATCGAGTCCCACATTGGGCTCTCTGCTCAACAGGAGCCTGCTTCTTTCTCTCCCTCTGCCTGTCATTTCCTCTGTCTGTGCTCTCTCTCTGTCTCTCTCTCTGGCAAATAAATAAATAAAATCTTAAAAAAAAAAAGATTTTGAACTATAACACTCAAAATTCCACTAAGTGATGATGGGCACTTACACTGAAAGGTCATATAGAATCATTCATTCTTTCCAAAAGAAAATACTAATTACCTGATAGAAATCAGGCACTGGATTGAGTCAAGGATAGAGTCATAGTGAGCCAGAATGTGTGGTAAGAAAAGCCAAGGTCATGCATAACACACCATTATGGGGAGCAAGTACTAAGAGACTACAAAGAAGCAGGTTTGCAGAGATGAAGGGAGAACTGACATGGCAGATAACACACAGTAAAGACCTGCTGAGGGGTTGCCTGATGATTTCCACCTTTCCTAAGCCCCACCCTGCATTTTCTGCTCTTAGTTTCTGTAATATTCCCTGATGTCCTTTCAATAAATCCCCTCTTTGCTTAAGCTTTTTGTGTGGGGCTTGGTTCCTTACAATCAAATGCACCCTGATTAAAAGAGGTGGCATTGTTAATTCTTCATGTAAACTTGAAACACTTTAAAAAAAAAAAATCTAAAAAGTAGAGATGTTTTGAGGCCAAAGCATTAAAGTTAGTAATCAAATTCAACTTTGTGCCTCTCTCCTACTACTGACATGGTCCCCCAACTTCTCTCCCTGGAAAGTGCATGAATGGTTTGGAAAAGGAGGTTAGCATATCATTTCCCTGGGTCCCAACATTGGAGGGAAATGGGGCTAACTAGCAAGTGACCTAGCCGACAAATTCTATTTCCCAGAAAACACGTCTCCTCCAGCACAGACAGATTCTGATTTTATTTAAATCCTGCTCAGAATTAAATCCCTGCAACATCAAACTGAAAGAAGAGCTAGGTGTGAGATGGAGAGAGAAGCAGCTTCCTAACCTGATGCGTCCTAATGAAATGGCATGCATGGGGTGACTGCTAAGTGCCTGGAAGGAAAGGTGGCAGGGAGCAGCCCTGACAGGTTGCAGACACCTGGGGGAGAAGCTAAAAAAGGTGGGGATTTATTGTGTATGGTTGTCTTTCTGAACACATCTGTCTTTGAATCACCTGCCCATGTAACTAGGTCAGGATGCAGATTTTGTGAAGAAAGAAAGTCATAACCAATTCAAAAGGCTTCAGGGATTTTAGAGATCATGGTCAAAATGTTCCTCTGGGCTGACTTGCCAATAGGCCCTAAAAAGTGATGGATTGGAGTTAAAATCCCTTTTAGGTCATAATGAGAAGGGGAGAGCAGGCTTTAAAGTTGTCTGCTCACTCTTAACACTTTCTCATTCTTAGGCCATTGCCTGCTCCCTTTCCTAAGGCCATCTCCCATTGTCTTAGGTTTCCAGTGTGTTCCTACAATCATACATACCTCTCCTAAAATTCAGGGATATGTCCAAAAAGTCACTCATACCTAATCACAAATGACTGATGAGGTTACAGGTGAAAACACTCCCAGAACTGTGCATTTTAACATAAGACAAAACTGACAAAGGAACTGATCTCTTGGTATAGGGATTCAAGCATCGGTGAGCTGCAGGAAGGTATCTAGAAGGTGGGAGGGATCCTCCTGAGGCTAATGTGAGGAGCTCCACCTCTTCCAGGGAGCCAGCACCTGAGCAAACATCTAGCTACACTGGAACCTATTGGGTATAGACAATGAGAGTGACCAAGAATCACAGGAAACTGACCCCTTGGCACTGACTCCTTCCCAACCCCCCAGGTTCCCCATAATGGTGGCATCTTACCAGAATTCCCCAGCAATCTATAAAGAAAGAAAAAAAATTCCTGAAAAGCTTTAGTATCAGATAAGCTCTGGAAAACAACTAACTTTCAGGTTCAGGATGCTGAAGGAAGCCAGGGAGTAGCATTAAAGTATTTTGTTGATGTTCATCAATTGTCAAAATGTAGAGGACCATTGATTATGAATGATGGGAGGTTCTCAGCAACACCTGGTCTTCCTCCTTCCCATCCACAGTTCCAGGAATCCCAACTTCTCTAAGTGTTCTCCCATCTATATCCACACTGCCATCACTTCCCATCCCACCACCCTCGGTAATACACATAATTGTCCTTATACCAAAATCAAAGCAAGCATGTTACTAAAAACCCATCTGAGATTTGAAGTTAGGATGAGGCAAGAGGCCAAAGACTATGGGGGGAAAAGAAGATGAGTTAGTAATTCACATGCACAATTACAACAGCGATTCACAAAGCAGTCACTGTGCTCTCTAGATTTTTTGACTCATGAAAGCAGAACCTGTTTCTAAAGCAGAACAAGTCAGATCTTTACAATGCATGCTTTCTCACATGGTATAATGTTCAGAAATTAAGTCTATGCTTGCAAAATTGAAGTCTGTCACTGTAGTGTATGTCCTCAATAGGAGATGTGACTTCATTGTTCAGAGGCAAATAAAATAATCCTCTCCATGATGATGAGATTTGCTCTCATGTTCTTTCTATATACCTCCAATTGACTTAATAGCATCCTTGTCTGAGGATTCACTCCTCTTGAAGGCAAAGTGAATTTTCATGAAGTAAGGTCACGAGGAAGAGTTTCCAAGGAAAGGAAGTTATCAGTCTTTGAAAAGAACACTGAAAGAAGGTTTGGGTTCCATTGCTTATTTACATGATGTCTAGTGCTACTAACTCTCAGTACCTCCATTGTTCCACCTGTATAAAGTAAGGCTATTTGGGGTGCTTTTGTGATAGACTTTGCTGCCCCATTTTTACCCACAAGGTAAAAGCAGAGTGACAGCACCACGTCCCTCCGGCACAGACTACAGTTTGTTTCTGGATAACACATGTTATATTAAACTAATATGATGCTGTCCACTCCCTTTACATATGGTCGCCTGCATTATGATCCTTATGGACCCTCAGCTGGTTTTCTTCTTTTCATTTCCATATCCCGCCTTGCTTAGAGTGTTCGTACAAGGAAAACCTATACAGCAAAGAGGGGAAACCCTTATACCATCATGTTTGGCACCACAACCAGTAACCACTGTGAAAACCATGTATATAAAGGCTATTATTCCATTTACAATCTGCTTTCATGATTGCTTTTAACTAATTCGAGTAGCTGCACTAAGGTAGAAAGGTTTGTGACCCATCTGTTGAGTGTATAATTTCCTTTTCATTGGCTAGCACAGCCCAATAAAAAAAATATTATTAGGTGCACTAACTCAATCAGCAAACAAATGACAGGCAGATGGTCTCCAAAAACAATACTGACCGTGAATGCCACAGAGCCACAATATAGGCCTCAGCTTTTGGGCAGCCTTTGTCTGAAAACACTCCACTGGGTTAAGTGATGCAAAATAAGACAGAAAGAGAGAGAAGCTGTGTGTAAATGAAGGAGAAGTTAACGGCCTCTATGAAAGGCTATGATAATTTCACTGGGAAAAGGAAAAAAAAAAAAAAAAAAAAAAAAACAGGCATCCTACTTAAATAAGATCTGCTTGTGATGGTGCTGAAATCCAATGGATCATATTCACATGATATTTCTGTTCTAAATCTTTGTTTTAGTCAGATTTCTTTTCTCCAAAGGGGCCTTTATCTGACACAATTTTCTCAAGTTTTGTCTAAGCTGAATGTGCAATTTGGTGAGTAAAAGTTTTCGTATGAGAGAATTTCACTGGTTAAATGGAAGGATGGATGGATGGGAAGGAGGGAAGGAGGAAGGAAGGGAAAAGGAAGAAGGGAAGGAGGGAGGGAGAAATGAAGGAGGAAAGGAGGAAGGGGGGGAAGGAAGGGGAGGGAAGGATGGATGGAGGAAGGAACTTCTAGAAGCTTTTGAAAAATCAGTGAAGTCAGAAACTGGTATGGGTAATTTCAAAGTTATGAAGGATATCTAGATCTAGATCTAGATCTAGATCGATATCTAGATCTAGATCTAGATCTAGATCTATCTATATATATCCTTCCATAGAGAAAGTTTAACACATTGCCTGCTACATAGTAACTCCTCAGTGTTATCAACGAAGATCATTTGTACAGAAAATATACATATATTTTTATGTATCTTTACATATAAAATAAAGGGGTTGGTAATGATGAGCAGAGATCTAGCTCCATGTCCTGGACAACCCACCATTCTCAGGGCCCAAAAGTGTTTGTTTGCTCAAGAGTGGCTCAGGGTATGCATACAATAATCCACACATCTTTCTTGTTAGTGGGGGTATGCCTGCTTTCTATAACCTCTGGACTGGTATTCCTGAAAGAAAAAAAAAAAAAAAAACACAACCACGTCTAGTCGACATTTAAAAAGTGTTATTGTTTGTTTGTTTGTAAAAAGATGCAAGCTCGATGAAAAAAAAAATTAGAAGTACAGAAAAAAGTCACTCAAATCCCACCACGAGGGATAAACCTTTTTTTTTTTTTTAAACTAAGGAGAGATAGCACACATGAGAGAGAGCGAGTGAGAGTACAAGCAGGGGGAGCAGCAGGCAGAAGGAGAAGCAGGCTCCCCGCTGAGGAGGGAGCCTGAAGCAGGACTCTATTCCAGGACTCTTGGATCATGACCTGAGCAGAAGATAACCGCTTAACGGACTGAGCCACCCAGGCATCTCCTGGGATAACTCTTAATGTGTAATATATCCTCCGAGTATTTTTTTCTTTGCATTTTTATATATTTGAAAATGTTTTATTTTGCATTTTTTTAATCTAGACTTGTATCAAAGGTCTTTATAAATATTATTTTAAATGGCTGTATAATATTTCAATGTTCATGTAGAACACAATTTTTTTTAACATCTTAAAGAAACATGGTAACATCTGTGCTAGCTCTGTAAATTTGGAAAACTAATATAACCTTCTGAGTCTTAGTTTTCTTATTTGTAAATGGATATAATAAAAATACCTACAACATTATATTGCTGTGAACATTAAATTAAATAATTCATATTGAGTTTAGCACACTGCCTGATAATACTAACTACTCAATAAAAGTCACCAATGATGATGATTTGGGTGTAAGAATCTTTATTCGCATTTCAAAGAATTACCCTAAGAGAGATTGCAGATATGAAATTAAGAACAAAAGATTTGAATGCACATGTGATCTTAATATATACCATAAAATTCTTCCATGTAAATAGTAACAGTTTATGCCCAACCAGCAATATATGAGTAGCCATTTTACCAAGGTCTTACCTATAATGAGAATTATTTTTTAAAAAAACTTTGCTTACATAGGTTAAAATATTGTATCATTACAATTTGGGGTTCCTTCTGCATTTCTAATAAACTCCCAGGTGACGTCAATGCTGATTCACTTTTCAATCTACTCACTTGCTGGGGGTATCCTATACTTGATCCAAGCTATTAGAGCCCAAGAAAAGCATCTCTCTTCATTACTTTCCATTTTTAAAGGGAAAAGCTGCAGATGGGATGCTGCCAAGAGAAGCCAGCTAGCGGCCAAGAGACCTCCCAGAGTATAAATGTCCATGGTCCACGGTCTGGAAATGGTAAGGTCTGCAACTTTCCATTATTTTGACTGAGGTCAGGATTTTGATCACCAGTTATCAGTTAGTTTTGTTTTTATAAGTCTACTGATCCCCTAGCATCTAACAGTTTATGTGCCTTGATTAATTAGCTATCATCCCAGATCTCTGGGCTTACTACACATTAAGATAATTTACTAAGCCTAGGTGATTAAGTGTTATCACGTGCCTTCTGTGTTTCAGGGAACTCCATTCACGGTAGCATCTTTTACTGTTCATGCAGTCTGCAAATGAAGCTACAAGTGAGCCTCTCTAAGATACTGAAGGCGTCTCACCAGTGAGTTCCACATTGCTTCAGTGTAAGTAGTGCCCTCCATGGCCTCCCAGAAACCAGAATAGGGTGGTGGAGTCTCTGTTCTCACATATGAACCCATTCCAATATTCCCACCTTGCTGGGCTTCTGACTCTACCTGCAATACCTTGCCAATGCAGTCCGTGGCCCCACCTCCTCAGCATATCCCAGCATCTGAGAGCCACACAGAGTCATAGTAGGAACAGTTCCAGGTGTCCTTGCCAGTACCCTGAACTTCAAGAGCACCATGAGTGCTTGCATGTCAATACATTTTCCTCTTTCTAGCTACAGACTTTATCCCCATTCCCCACCACCCCCATCCAACATGATACCTGCTCCACAAATGTTATTCAAGTTCATGAACATTAGGATGGGCAGGTCTTTGGTGTTTCAACCATTTCCTCACAGAATAGAGAAAGTACTTTCCAGCCAGAGCTGTGTCAAAATCCAACATTCTTTCTTGGTCTAGAGACAATAAAGGAAGAGATAAGGGCAGATCATGAGCTGTGTAATGGCATCTTGTAAGACACCTGCTTCAGATGAGTCCTTTGCAGGGTCTCCAGGCAAGCAGAAGTTGGTATCTTCTTATGAGAGGGGGAAAGGCTATTTCTGCCAGGCTGAAAGATTCAGGGGAACCTGGAGAATTAATATTTTCAGGTTTATCTACCCAAATATTCTGAAATCAGGGTTCAAGATCCCTCTCTTCCACTATAAGGTCCTGACTTTCTCATGTAAGATCTGTCAAGGCGAGGTGCCTGGGTGGCTCCATCAGTTAAGCATCTGCCATTGGCTCGGTCATGATCCCAGCATCCTGGGATGGAGCCCTGTATCGAGCCCCACATCAAGACCTGCATCAGGCTCCCTGCTCTGCAGGAAGCCTGTTTCTCCCTCTCCCTCTGCCTGCCGCTCCCCGTTTGTGCGCTCTCTCTCGCTCTCTCTCCCAAATAAATAATTATTTTTAAAAAGGGAGAGAGAGAGATCTGTCAAGGTTGTACATTCAGGGTTCTTTGCAGTTTGGTTACCCTTACAAGTAGATCCTGGACCTAATTTTCAGTGGCTAAAAGAGATAAGGGTCTCCTTAATTATTGCTATAAAGGCCTTCTGACTTTCATATCATACCTGATATTTTCTCTTTTCAAAGCTTTTTAAGGTGTTAACAAATGCCAACCAACTACACAATTCTTATGGTTACCAAAACTCTATAACATCCACTTGCTACAGCCTTGTATAAGCCTGCACCTCATCTCAATCCGCTATAGGTGAGTACTGAATAATTATGAGGCTATGATCACCACTCACTTACAACTGACAATGGAGTTTTTGCTACCATCTGACTAGTGAGGGATCCAGCTCAAAAATCCCAACCTAAGGATCTGCGCTCTGGGAACTCTCCCAGAACCAACTCTCTCAGCCTGAGGTCCTCTGAAAGTCCTGCCTGAGATAGGTAGTTTATTAAGAATCTGATTCCAGGGTCAGGTATGTTAGGATGAGGGGACAGGGAAGGAAGGAAAGTCCACACAAAAATGTGTTATTGTATTGACCCACTACTTCAGGCTACTGATTCTCAATTCCATGGGACCATCTGAGGATTCCTATAAAATGTCTGTCCAGACTATCAGCCTAGGTGGTGAAATGGGGAAGCATGTGTTCATCAGTTCCCATCTCTTGCTGGTCAAGGGATGCCCTATAGGTATTAACTCCCTCACATATACAGGTTGTGTAAGCTTAAGTACTGAGCAGGTTCCTATGAACATCCAGGAAGCCCTGAGCAGTTTCCCTTGCTAGTATAAAACCCAACAGAAAAGGGGCAATTCCATTATCTTCTTTAGGTAAATTATCTTCTTTAGGTAAATAGCATCTTCTGTCTCCATACATTTTCTGGCATTAGTCAGGATAGGAAAGTCAATAGAAAGTTAAAAGTTCTAGGTTTTATTTTGAATTGTACCCACATTAGGTAAAGTCTGTCTGCAAAGCTTATGATCAATTTTTTTCTGTTCTAGGTTTTGTCCTGATAGGAGTATTCCTTTCATCTTTTTAAAAGGCTCAGCTCTGCCATGATTTATACAACCCTAGCTTTGGTTGTATGAGACTTTTAGTAAATTTCAGGTTATTCTTTGAAAATTTCCAACTGAAAAGGCCTTTAGCCAAGGTTAGAAGATTCTCTTTAAAAAAGAGAAGCCGCTCTGCTTCTTCTAGATATTTATTCCACTAAAAGTGCTCATTCCAAATTAGGTAGCATCCTTCTCCTCTCTTTCATTCTCTCCTGTCTCAACCTTTTACTTCTCACTAAGTAAGTTCTAACACTCTGGACCATGTGTCCTTTTAGCATCTCAGGCTAAAAGAAGACAGTTGAGCAAAGATAACATTTAAGTAATCATTACTCACATCTAAATATCTATTATTAAAATGTGCACATGGGAATGATCACGTTTAATTTGAAAATTTTAGAAGAACAAATGTGGGGACTACCAGAATATTCATTAGGAGAAGGAGAAAAATAAAACTGGCCTGGGAGACAGATTTGTGAAGTGTGGATGTGAGGAGCCAACACACGAGCCTGACGCCTCTGAGCGTTAACACATGGTCCCTCCATCAAAGGTCTGTATACGCAACTCAGCTGCTGGACTGACAGAAGATTTGGGGTTGTTAACACACACTTCATTAAAATACCAGCTAAGATCCAAGTTCGAAATCCCACAGTTTGTGTTAGTTGATAAAACTCAATTGCTTCTAATTACTGTTAGTGCAGCTTTAAAATAATATTTTGTTGTAATAAAGGATTCAATATGATGAGTGAGAGTTGGCCCCCTGAACTGGAAACACCAGGCCAGAGGGAATGTGTGCACACACCGGTTTCACCGATCTGCCTGACTTGTTTTTCTGAACATTTTCTAAGCATCTAACAGAGAAAAAATGACCAGTCCTCAAATGGGTTTCAAAAGGGCAAGGACAATTCAAACATTAACTGTTATTTGCATCTCTGATAGTCATTGCAGCTTAAGAGGTGAGAGACTGAGTTGAAATGAGACAGGCAGAGTTGTAGTTTTCCAAGGCTTTTATGGAGCATGCACAAAAATCAGCCAGTATCTTCTTTCATATTTCTATTTTCCCCTTCCACTTCCTCCGTAAAAGGTTGTCAAGATTGGCACACCTGATAAGATGAAACATTTTCAAATATTGAAAATTGTTGCCCTGAGCATTAGAGAA
Organism: Enhydra lutris kenyoni; assembly: GCF_002288905.1. Lineage (NCBI taxonomy): Eukaryota > Metazoa > Chordata > Mammalia > Carnivora > Mustelidae > Enhydra > Enhydra lutris. The sequence continues at coordinate 44,380,406 of NW_019154087.1, read as the reverse complement.
AGAAAGGGAAATCTTCTCTCTCACCAATCCCTTCCACTCACTGTAATCCAGGATCACTGGTCTTCTGAAGATTTCTCAGGAGCAACTTCCCACCTCCTGGCCCTCATACTTGCTCTTGCCCCCAATGCTTACTGCCTTCATTCCACCCTTCTTAAGCTCCCTAAGTCCTAATCAACTTCTGTGTCTGATTCTAAACTCCAGTACTGTCTTCCTCGACTGTCCACATTTAAGCCAGGCCTCCACTGCCACTATACCTTGCATATCTTCTTCAAGGCGTTTTTCTCAAAACTGTAATTATTTACATAATATTTGCTTAATCTATTTCCCTGTTAAGCTTCAAAGCATGGGCATTTCTTTTGTCCTGTCTTTTCTACAAACATACTAAAGTACACAGGGCATAGTAATTGACTGCTTAAGTAAATGATAGCAAAGACCAGAAAATTGAAGTGATTTTTACAAGTATTTGGGGGAAAAAAAGAATAAGGTCCTAATATGGAGATACTGGCTAGAAGCAAGGTAAAATGTTTGGTGAAACACCCCTCCTTCAGCAAGGAAGAAAGGAGAATCTTCTCATCCTGTTGAGATGAGAGACCTCTCATCCAATGAGAGACCTCATAGGAATCTATAAAACCCTCTTGGAAAAACCCAGTTTTATAAACTGACCAACCATTCTCCATTAGGAAAGACAGTCCTAGTTTTCAGTTCTGTCACATATGAACAGGTGTCTCAAATTGGTCCATACCTGGAATGTCTCTACTTCTTTCCAGGAACTTCTCTATTTGATCAGGCATGGTAATAAATTCCATCTTAGCCCTGAGTTCTCACATCATACTTTAGAGATAGGTCTCAGGCATAGATCTTCTCCTTCAACTTTCTACCAATTGAGAATAAAATTATGATGGTAATATTCATAACAATAATAAAATGTAATGGTGAGGTAGTATCTTTTGGCTGACCAGTATCCATTCCAACTTCTCTGGCACTAGCTTCCTGATATCTTAGGTGGAAATGACAGTTCCCCCCAAATTCCCAGTGGTTCTCTATCCTCTCCTGGCTAGGTGACTCAGTTGCTCACTCCCTATAATTTAAATCTTAAAAAGTAACAATTAGAAAATCGTTTGAGCTCAGCCACTCCAAGAGAAGCACCCTGGAAAGACTTATGGGAAATTCCTTCTTTGTAGGTCCCTGCCCCCACCTTGAACTGCCAGACTTTACTTAAGCAGCCAGAGACTGTTTCTATTCATTTCAACCAAAGTTTCAACCAAATTAAGCTGATACAATGATTATGAAGATATAATGATAAAGACGATAATGATAAAACAAATACCTCAAGAGACTTCACAAAAACCTTCTTTACCAAAGCTCAAGTCATTCTAAAAGTATGACACTCAGTCATTCAGATAACTTCTCTGGAACCAAGTAGTTCTAACTTAAATCAGTTGACATACAAAATACCTGTACACCAAACAATTCTATGAAGATTGGATTTATAATATAATCTAATGTCTATTATTTGGCCTAATATTGTTATTTTAACTTTTATAAGAATTTGTTGGATCAAAGACTATATTTTCCATAAAATTATCTCACTAAGGAACCCTCTATTAATATTCACATTGTAAATTTTTCCTTATTTAAATATTTGGAAGTTCTAAAGAAAGATTTCTAAAAAAATCAATAGCTTTCATAATCCCTAATTATTATAGTGTTCTTATTTCAATAACAAGCTTTTATACATCAACTGAATAACAGAATTTTATGGGATAAAGCTGTTGAGAAATATTTCACTCTAAGCTAAATCTTAAATGCTTGCCTATATTTGAAATTGTCTATTCACAAGCTGTATTAGGCAGCTATGCTATGTAAGCAACCACCCCCAAGATTCAGTGGCTTACACACAATTATTTAGTCTTCCTCATGTATCTGTAGGTCAGCTGAAAATCAGCCAATGTAGGATGGGTGACTGATGCAAGCCACAGGACCGGCTGGACTTGGCTCCTCAGTGCAGCTTGTGCTTGGGTCTACTGGCCAGGTGGGCATTCTGGATCTTAGGCTAATGGAGAAGCAGCTGCTCAGGAGCTATTCTCATGGCAGTGGCTGAGCCGGAACATGGCAAGCCCAACAGCACAAGCACATTCAAGCTTTCGCCTGTATCACAACCACTGACATCCTATTGCCCAAAGCACATCACATGGCAAGCCCAACAGTGAAAGGAAGAGGAAGTATATTCCATACGTACGGGAGGAGAGAAGAGTGAATTTTGCTGAATAGTAATCCAAACTGTCACATAAATTAGCAATACATTTGAAACATATACCTTGCTTATGTAAATAATACTATCTTGCTGACTATATGTGATGGTAACTTATTTGATGATGGGCAAAATCCAAGATATCAGAAGTGACATTGAATTTCATATTAGTTAACTGGCTGTCCAAAATCTAAGGCCAAAAGTAGAACATTAGTCCACTCTGACCTAGAACACACAGTTGCACAGCTTTGTAGTACCACCACTGGAGGTCTAACCCAGATTCTTCAGACTCAAACCTCATGCTCTTCAACACTAGCCTGCAGTGTTTCACCATGAGTACCATGTCTTCATTTTGAAAAAGAAAAATGGAAGCACAGAACATGGAAGCATTAAATACTTCCTATATGCCAGGCTTTGAGCCAGAGGTTTATCCATGTTATTTCCTTCTGTCCTTAAATCTCATGAGGTCTTGGCAATCTTTCAGAATTTACAGATAGGAAAATAATCATTCAGGAAATTTTAAAACTTACTTTTCTAAAGACAGGCAGGTAGAAAATCTAAATTTTTGAAACCAGCCCCATCTGACTTACAAAACACACGCGTTTCTATTAAACTACCCACAAGCATCTCAAAATATTCAGCAATCAGGACTGAAAGCTAGTACCTGAACCCATGCATTTTGAGCCAGGGATTCTTCTATTAGTGCTTCAGCACCCATATTTCCAAAACCATTAAGCTTTGTTTTAATATATGGTTTAACAACCGGTCAAAATATTTGAATTTAAGATTCTTCAACACATCTTGGTTGCCATAAATATATGACCTGCTTCCTTATTAATTCAGCTACCATCTGTAACTTTTTCAGTATGAGGGAAAGATAAGCCATCCATATACCTTACTTCAAGTAAGTGTATTGTCTTTGACCACTAAGAAAAAATTTATATTGAAAAGGTGAAAGAGGTCTAAGTGTTGATCAAATCTGTTTGTTCCATTGTCCCCATATGTGAAACAATGTTGCCTCCTATCACTGGTAATAATAATAATAATAATAAATGATAATAATAATAATAAATTATGCTTTTAGGAATTATCAGTCTGTAGAATTTAATCAGGATTCTTTTAATTGACACATTAACAATTTCTTTCAGGTCACTGTATTTGGATACACCTTATAATACATTCTTCAAAAGAAGGCCACTTTTTCAAAGCTTTTAGCAAGGTCAGCACTATGAATATACCTTGATTTTCAAAATATAAAATTAAGCTCCTCTATAATGTTCTATGCTGAATTTACTGAACTCCATGTATAGAGAATTTCAGGCCAAAGAGTTGGCTATGCTTTGGATAATGATTCATTGTGAATTATACTATCCATTGATTAACTGAAATTAGAATGACTGTATCAAAATAGAAAAAAAGAAAAAGAATATGTACTTGAGATGATAGGATAGAAAAAATAAAGTAACTGTAAGAAATGAAAATTTTCCCACATTTACTGAGGTATAATTTACAAACAAAAATTGAAACTCTTGTGAGGAATAAAATGTAATAGGAAGCACAGTGCACCACTTCTGAGTCTAGGACTCCAGAGGCTTGCATGCTTTGGCCTTCTCTTTTGGAACCTTACCCAGACACCCATATAACCAAGCTTGCGCTGGCCTGCTGGAGTATGAAAGCCATGTGGCCCAGAACTCAACCAGCCCAGCTGAGGCCATCCTAAACTAACCAGTGTTCAGTCAACTTGGCAGCTGACCTTAACCCATGAATGAACCCAGCCAAGACCAGAAGAACAATGCAGCTGAGCTCAGCACTTATTCTTGGCTTGCAGAATTGTAAACTATGTAAATACTTGTTTTAAATCACTAAGTTCTTGGGGTAGTTTGTTATTCAGCCAAATCTAAACAATTAAAAGGGAGCTATCTGATATAGGGCTCAAGGCAGGGAACTGGATTAGGTAGAGGTTTAAAAGGAAAAGAAAATATATGAGATAAATGAGAAAGAGTGCTGACATTTGTTGTTCTAGGTGGCAGGCACTTGTGGTTTGTTTGAAGTCCCCCCAAAAAACATTTTTCTGCAAGGAAATATATTATATATACAATTTAGAGAGATGCAGGAGAGACCTTAATCAAGACTAGACATCCAGAAGCTATCAAAGAAAATATGCATACATTTAGCTATATAAAAATTCAAAATTTGGGGTGCCTGGGTGGTACAGTCAGTTAAGCATCTGACTCTTGGTTTCAACAGGGGTTGTAATCACTGAGTCATGAGATCAAGCCTATAGAGCTCCACACTGGGCTTGGAGCCTGCTTAAGATTCTCTCTCTCCCTTTGCCCCTCTCTTCCCTCCTCTATAAAAATTTCTTTTAAAAATTCAAAAATTTTGTGTATCAAAGAAACCATGAAGAAAGCCAGTGAACAAAAGTGTGAACATTTTTTGGAGCAAAACAAAACACAAACACAGGTGCGATGTTTATGATGCAAGTTCCCAGGAAGGAATTAAGCAACCCAATAGAAAAATAGGCAAAAAGCATAAAGAGGCAATTCACAGAAGAGCCAGTTCAAATGGCTATGAACACAGGAAACAATCTTCAAACTAGTCAGAAGGGTACAAGTTAAAGTAAGAGTGAGATAGCACTGTAGACTCACTATACTGGAAGGAAAAAAGATTTTACTGTTAAGATGCAGGAAAGGTCAAGATGCCCACAAAGATGGCTGATAAAAATGTAAATTATTACAGTTTTTTGGACAGCAACCTTTCAAAAATCTATTAAAATTATACACACACACACATACACACACACACACACACACACTCAGAAATCCGACTCAGAATAGTCTCTTTCAGAATGATAAGCACCAATACAGAAGGATATTTATTACATTATGCAACCTTTCTTAGTGACAAGAAAAAAAACAAAAAACATAAATTGGAGAAACAGGGAATGTCCATCAACTGAGAAATGGCTGACTATGTTGCAGTAATTTTTTCTATGAAATATTAAATATTAAAAAAAGAATTAGAAATATACTTGGATACAATACTTTATTGGTGAGAGAAATATTTAAATAATATGCTCTCACTTTAAAAAAAATAAACAGTTTTCCAAAACACTACATATATATACATGAGTCTATATATGTCAGTATATTTGTATATTGCTATATGAAAATGAAACAAAATATAAGAAGATACGCTGGATTGTTAAAGTGGGTTACCTCAAGACAAGGGGTTATAGAATAGCTCAAGGGAACAGAAGGAAGAAGGAACCAAAGGGGAAAAAAAGAAGAAAAAAATACACTAAAAAGAAGTAATGTAATGAAATCAAATTCACATATTTATATGCATATACTTATGTACACTTTTATGTACAAATATATCACATTCATATGAATGTACATATAAACAAATGCATGGGGAAAAGCCTTTAAATTAATTATTTTAATGAAATGAACCTTTGTTCTTCTGGGTTGAATAATGTCCCTCAAAAATTCATGTCTTCTTAGAACCTCAGAATGTGACCTTATTTGGAAATAAGGGCTTTACAGATGCAACCATTAAGATGATGTAATACTGGATTAGAATGTGTCCTAAATTTGATGACTAGCGTTTTTGTAGGAAGACCATGTAAAGAAACACAGGGAATAAGATCATGAGGCAGAGATTGGAATCATGCTACCATGAGCCAAGAAGCACCAGGAGCCACCAGAAGCTGGAAGAGGGAAGAAAGCCTTCTCCTCTAAAGCCTTTGGAAGGAGTGCAGCCCTGCTGACACTTTTATTTTGGACTTCTAGCTTCCAGAACTATGAGAGAAAAAAATACAGGTTCTTTTAAGCCACCAAGTTGGTGGTAATTTGTCACTGCACAACTAGAAAACTAATACAACACAGAGCATAGATTTTGTATGTTTGGCAATTTGAAAAACATTGATCCTGATTCTATCTCCAAATGAATTTACAAATAACACACCCCTGCTAGATTGTAAACTCCATGTCTAAATTGTCTTCCCAGGTATTGGCACATAGTAGGTACTTAGTTAATATTTGCAGACTAAATGAATTAATAGATGAATGAAAAATATAGATAGTTCCATGCATTTGAATTTTGAAAATAATTTGATTTCTGCGTGTTCAAGTTTGGGGCCAGCTCATAAGAATACATTTTGTTTCTGACCAGCTCACACTGGCTTTTATTCAATGTAAGTGTTGGACCAAGACTCAAGGCCCAGTCTCTATGAATATAATAACTGAGGGAAAAAGTAATAGCAGTAGAAGGAAGAGTAGTAGTGGCAGCAGACTCTAAGGAGGAAATCCAACCCTTTCATCTGCACACTGTGCTAATTTTCTCACAATCCCTTTACATAATTTCTCAGCGTTATCAGTAAAGCTGAAAAAACCTCGCCCCAGGATATCCATCAGGACTGTTTTGACTAGCGGCTCCCATCAGACCTGGACTCCAAAAAGTAAGTTTGTGTTGTGTTGCATAATAAATTGTTACAGAAATCTTTCTTGAACATAAAAGTTACTCTGGTGTCTGACTGAAGGTTACTTTGCGCATTCTAGAAGAATTTCAAAAGGAAGAGAAAGGCTGAACAAGTGAGTAAAGTCATTTCAGAGCGATTCTTGAAGGGTAATGCCTACATTCCAGAGGGATTTCAGCGTTCAGCTAGAGGGCGGCAGAATTATTGCTGTAGTATTCCTTGTGGAGAGCTTTAACCTCATGGCCAAAGTGTATTCAAAACAATTCTGCTGCGATAGTAAAAAATATATATCCATGTTGTGCATTCCCAGAAGAGCATTCTGGCCTCCTTCTTCACACGAGCCAAGAACTGAAAAAGAGCTGAGGGGGTAAATCAGTAAAGTGCTACCACAGAGATTTTAGTCTCAATACTGGTTGGGGAACCTCATGGTCCCAAAAGGTTAGAGACATTAGATGTTTTATAGGGCATGTGACAAAATGAATAATCCATAGAAAAAAAAAGGGGGGGGGGGCCCTAACTCTATCCAGGTAACATCATACAATAAAGTAAGAGAAAATAGCAGATAAAATTTTGCTTTGTGGTCCTTCTTCCAAACCGCTAAATTAATCCTTCATGTGTATCCCGTGCACAGCATTCTGCTAGGTATTGGGGAACAGCATGATTGCCTCTCAAGCTAATTGAGCCTGGAAGACATCCATATACTCAACAAATATTTATTTAACGCTGAACTGTTAGGTGCAGAGGAGCTAATGAGCTTCTAACAGGCCTTCCTTCTTCCAGGGTTGTTCCTCTCCCATCCCCCGTCTAGACCGCTCAAACCTCCTCCCTATCACCTTTGGAGGTCCTGTGTATTGAGAACTTTATCTTGCCACCCTATTTCCTGCCACTCCCTCCCAGCTCACACTGCTGCAGCCAGTTTCGTGGCCTATTATAATTCCTTCCCCTCTGAGCCCCTGCCTGGGAAACCCCATTATCCCACCTCTCATCTCTTTACACAGCATGGTTCTCCCCACCCTTTGGGTCTCAGCTATTGAAGCTTTATATACAGGATCCTTTCAGGGTCCTTTCAGGACCCTGTATATAAAGTACACACACTTTTTTAAATCCCTTTTACCCATTTCACCCAACCCCCCCCCCAAATTACTTCCCTCTAGCAAATGCCAGTTTGTTCTCTGTATTTAAAAGTCTGGTTTTTGTTTGTTTGTTCGTTCATTTGTTAAGTTCTTTAGATTCTATACATAGAGAAATCATATGGTATTTGTCTTTCTCTGACTTATTTCACTTAGCATAATACTCTCTAGGTCCATCTATATTGTTGCAAATGTCACAATCTCATTCTTTTTTCTTTCTTTTTTTTTTTTTTTGGTTTTGTCTAGGTTCACATTTTATTTCCATAATTAAATCCTAGAATATATCTGTTTATCCCACATTCACAACATAGCAAAACAAATCTGCCCAGAAAATAAGACTTTTTTTTTTCTTTTAAGCATTTCTGTTCTTTGTTTCCCATTCTTTATTTAAATTCAACTAATCAACATATCATGTATTATTAGTTTCAGAGGTAGAGTTTAGTGATTCATCTGTCTTATATAATACCCAGTGCTCATTACATCTCATTCTTTTTTATAACTGAGCAATATTACATTGTATACATACAGTATATTTTCTTTATCCATTCATCTATGGCTGGACACTTAGGTGGTTTCCATATCTTTACTATTGAATTAATGCTGCAATAAACATAAAAGTACTTTTATCTTTTCAAATTTGTGTTTTTATTTTCCTTGGGTAAATCTAATAGATTACTGGATCATATGGTATTTCTGTCTTTAATTTTTGTTTTCCACAGTAGTGGCACCAATTTACTTTCCCACCAACAACGTATGGGGTTCCCTTTTCTCTACATCCTCACCAATACTTGTTATTTCTTGTCTTTTTGATAATAGCCACTCTAACTGGTAGGAGGTGATAACTCATTGTGGTTTTGATTTGCATTTCTCTGATGATGAGTGATACCTTTTCACGTATTTCTTGGCCATTTGCATGTCTTCTTTGAAAAACAAAAATGTCTATTAACATTCTCTGCCCTTTCTTTAATTGTATAGTTTATTTATTTATTTATTTATTTTGATGTTGAGTTGTATGAGTTCTTTATATATTTTGGATATTAACCCTTTATCAGATATATCATTTGCAAATATCTTCTCCCATTCAGTAGGTTGCCTTTCTGTTTCGTTGATGGCTACTTTTGCTCTGTAAAAAAGTTTTATTTTGATTTGCTCCCAATAGTTTTTTAGCTTCTGTTTCCCTTGCTTGGGGAGACATATCAATAAATATGTTCCTAAGACTGATGTCCAAGAGATTACTCCCACATTTGCCTTTGTGGGATTTATGGTTTCAGTCTCACATTTAAGTCTCTAATCCATTTTGAGTTTCTTTTTGTTGATGGTGTGGTCCAGCTGTATTCTTTTGCATATAGTTATCCAGTTTTCCCAACACCACTTCTTATTGAAGACATTGTCTTTACCCTATTGTATATTCTTGCCTTCTTTGCTGTAAATTAACTGACCATATAAACATGAGTTTACCTCTGGGGTCTATGTCCTGTTCCATTGATCTGTCCATTTTTGTGCTAGTACCATACTGTTTTGAACACTGTAGCTTTGTAGTATACCTTAAAATCTGGAATTATGTTACCTCCAGGTTTATTCTTCTTTCTCGAGATTGCTTTAGCTAGTATACACACCTCTTATACCCTATCTCAGTTCTTTTTTATTGTTTTCTTCTCAATGTTTATTCACAATTTGTACTTATTTTACTTGTTTACATAGAGGTTTTCATACCAAGTACTCTGTAAGTCTTATTCACAATTATATATTCAATGCTTAACACAGTGAGTATATAATACTCAATAAAATTAGTATTTTGCTTAACAAAATGTACTATCTGAATGAATGACCCAAAGTGACCAATGCTGGCTCTATCTTAATTAAATAGAAATCAAGTTCAAATCTTGGTTATAAATTCCTATTTTCTGCAAATTCAGAGATCAAGATGATGGAATATGGGGAAAGATGAAAGTCAACTTTTAGAAAAATGTTACTTTTGCTTTCCTTTGATATCAGGAATTGACTATTATGGAAATTTGATGAGATTGATTAATGGGTCTTGAAGGAGCTAGGATTCCTTTCCAATCTAATCACCCTACTCCCTTGCCTCAAGAATTCAAGTGATAAAGCAGAAAAAGACTCATAAATACAGTGAACTAACTGATGGCTGCCAGAAAGGAGGGGACAGGGGATAGGCAAAATGTGTGAAGGAGAGTGGAAGATACAGGCTTCCAGTTGTGGAATGAATAAGTCATGGGAATCAAAGGCACAGCATAGGGAATATAATCAATGGTATTGTAATAGCATCGTATAGTGACAGGTTGTAGCTACACTTGAGAGTATAGCATAATATAGAGACTTGTTGAATCTTTATGCTTTACACCTGAAACTGATGTAACATTGTATGTCAACTATATACCTCATTAAAAAAAAAAAAAAAAAAGAATTCAAGTGATGGTATGGGTAGGTTAAGTCCAAAGATATTAATTAGCATACTTACAGTGTCTAAACTGTCAACAAAAATAATATAAACAAATCACTACTGGGGCAAACACTCTCTTTCCTCTTTATTTCTCAGGGTGATCTACCATCTGAATGTTAAAAAACATTGGTGACTAAGATCTGAATATAGGCTTAAAGAGAAATAAATCAAAAATATTGTTCAACCTTCTTGATTACAGTTTAAGGGCTGCCTATTCCTGGCTAAAGGAGTCACATGATTCTGTGCACTACAGCCTGTACCACTGGAAATTATTCTTGATTTAAGACAAAAGAAAGAGAGTTTGGGGCAAACTGAGAGAGTTTGATCATATCATTCTCTGTATCATCCTGAGGGTCTTTATATGACTTTGGTGGTGGTTCCATAGTTTGGAATCAAGATCCCAAGTCCTGAGAAAATATATTAAACAAGCATTAACACAACTTTCCTCCCCTCCCCAAGAGATTTGTTAGAAATTAAATAGAAAAAATTAAGTTTATTAAAATTCTTTTTTTCCTTCTATGTATTTTAAAAATTTTATTTTTATTTTTATTGTATTATGTTAGTCACCATACAGTACATCATTAGTTTTTGATGTAGTGTTCCATGATTCATTGTTTGTGTATAACATCCAGTGCTCCATGCAATCCATGCCCTCTTTAATACCATGACCAGGCTCACCCATCCCCCCAACCCTCCTTTCTAAAATTCTCTGCTTTCCAGAGTCCATAGTCTCTCATGTCTCGTCTCCCACTCTGATTTCTCCCCCTTCATTTTTCCCCTCCTTCTTCTAATGCCCTCCATGCTATTCCTTATGTTCCACAAATAAGTGAAACCATATGATAATTGACTTTCTCTGTCTGACTTATTTCACTTAGCATAATCTCCTCTGGTCCCATCCATGTTGATACAAAAGTTGGGTATTCATCTTTTCTGATGGAGGCACAATATTCTGTTGTGTATATGGACCATATCTTCTTTATCCATTTGTCCTTTGAAGGGCATTTTGGCTCTTTCCACAGTTTGGCTATTGTGGACATTGTTGCTGTGAACATTGGGTTGCATATGGCCCTTCTTTTCACTACATCTGTACCTTTGGGGTAAATATCCAGTAGTGAAATTCCTGGGTCATAAAGTAGCTCTATTTTTAATTTTTTGAGAAACCTCCACACTGTTTTCCAAAGTGGCTGCACCAACTTGCATTCCCACCAACAATGTAAGAGGGTTCCCCTTTCTCCACATCCTCTCCAACATTTGTTGTTTCCCGCCTTGTCAATTTTTGCCATTCTAAGTGCTGTAAGGTGGTATCTCAGTGTGATTTTGATTTGAATTTCCCTGATGGCTAATGATGATGAACACTTTTTCATGTGTCTGTTAGCCATTTGTATGTCTTCTTTGGAGAAGTGTCTGCTCATATCTTCTGCCCATTTTTTGAATTGATTATTTGTTTTTTGAGTGTTGAGTTTGAGAAGTTCTTTATAAATCTTGGATATCAGCCCTTTGTCTGTAGTGTCATTTGCAAATATCTTCTCCCATTCTGTGGATTGCCTCTTTGTTTTGCTGTTTCCTGTGCTATGCATATACAGAAGAATGAAACTCAACCGTTCTCTTACACCATACACAAAGATAAACTCAAAATGGATGAAAGACCTCAATGTGAGACAGGAATCCATCAAAATCCTAGAGGGGAACATAGGCAGTAACCTCTTTGACATTGGCTACTGCAACTTCCTTCCAGTTCACTAAAATTCTGATGAAGGTGATGGTCTGTGTATAGCAATAGCCACAGAGAAAATGGAAGTCTCTATGACAGTTTCCAAGGAGCTGCATACCCAGAGAGAACACATGTTAGGCACACAGATTTTTTTTTTTTGAAATGCAACAGAAGTTGGTATGAAGAAATTTAAAATGGTGGGCTGCCATGTAGCAATACAGTATCTCTTGGTAACATCACAGATTTTTGGCAAAGTTGTTAACCTCAAAAAGTTCATGAGTAAATTTCTTTTTTTTTTTAATTAACATACAATGTATTATTAGCCCCAGGGGTACAGGTCTGTGAATCGCCAGGTTTACACACTTCACAGCACTCACCATAGCACATACCCTCCCCAATGTCCATAACCCCACCACCCTCTCCCTGTCCCCCTCCCCCCGGCAACCCTCAGTTTGTTTTGTGAGATTAAGAGTCTCTTATGTTTTGTCTCCCTCCCGTTCCCATCTTGCTTCATTTATTCTTTTCCTACCCCCCAAGCCCCCATGTTGCATCTCCACTTCCTCATACCAGGGAGATCATATGATAGTTGTCTTTCCATAAGTAAGTTTCTTTTTTTTTTTTTAAAGATTTTATTTATTTTTTTGAGAGAGAGAGACACAGCGAGAGAGGGAACACAAGCAGGGGGAGTAGGAGAGGGAGAAGCAGGTTCCCCGCTGAGCAGGGAGCCTGATGTGGGGCTGGATCCCAGGACCCTGGGATCATGACCTGAGCCGAAGGCAGTTGCTTAACGACTGAGCCACCCAGGTGGCCCTAAGTTTCTTATTAAAAAAAAAATCATGGATATTTCCATAGTTTGGCTATTGTGGACATTTATGCTATAAACATTGGGGTGCAGGTGCCCCTTCAGATCACCACATTTGTATCTTTGGAGTAAAGAGCCAAGATGTCCATCAACAGATGAACAGTTAAAGAAGATGTGTGTATACACACACACATACTGGAATATTATTCAGGCATCAGAAAAGGTAAATACCATTTACATTGACATGGATGGAACTGGAGAGTAGTATGCTGAGTGAAATAAGTCAATCAGAGAAAGATAATTATCATATGGCTTCACTCATATGTGGAATATAAGAAACAGCACAGAGGATCATAGGGGAAGGGAGGGAAAAATGAATGGAAAGTCATCAAAGACATCCCATGAGAGACTCTTAACTATAGGAAACAAACTGAGGGTTGCTGGAGGAGAGACATGTAGGGGGATGGGGTAACTGGGTGATGGGCATTAAAAAGGGCACATCATGTGGTGAGCACTGGGTGTTATATGCAACTGATAAATTACTGAACTCTGTATCTGAAACTAATGATGTACTATATGTTGGCTAATTGAATTTAAATTTTTAAAAAATCTTAAATGGGTTAACATTTTTTAATTTGCTGGGATAGAGCTCAACCAAGAGGGCCTCCATGGAAGCTGCCCAATAACAGAGGCACCTGGCGGAACTATACTGTAGAATTTGAACCAATCAAATCAAAGAGGCCATACTCGTAAAGACTGCGATACTGGATTTGAGTCAAGTTTACCTAAAACTTGAAGAGTCAGGGAAGGTCAGAGAGCATTTAGAAGGGTCCCCACCAGGGTTTTTGCAACCAAAATACTCAGCTGTATCTTGATGATGATTTAATCATCATCCTAGAACTGGGAGGAGTGGACCTTCTCCAAAATTGCCAGCCTCTGGAGGTAGAGAGTGAGTTAGCACACCTGTCATTATAGAGTGACTCAGCTCAAGCCCAAAACTCTCTTAAAGTAGCAAGTTCTCCAAGTGATGAAGCAGCCAGTCCAGCACTAGTTACAACAGTGCAGTCCAGCACTTGAGAATCCTTGATTCAGGACACTATACTTTTCTCTGTTACTTAACAAAGGCAAGCAAGAGTTGGTTTTATCACCTGACAGCATTTAACTTTATTGGGGTCATCTATTTCCAATTATATCTCACTAATATTTATTAAAAATGTAAATTTTTGAACCTTGTATGGGACCTAACTGAATGGGACCTTCTGAGAGTGGGGTCTAGGAATCTTTATTCCAGAAGGCAACTCAAAAATTCCTAAATTCATTGAAGTTTGAAAACTACCATTCTTTCCTCTTTATTCTCATAATACGATGTGCTTCTTTATATGCCCATTATCAGTCTCACTTCCTATGGGCAGATACCTAACATCTGCCAGATCCTTCAGTTTGCCCATTCTTTCTCTATTGCTGTCAGTAATGCAGATTCTATCAAAGGACGTGTCTTCAAAATGGTGACATTGGGTAACTGGCCTTAAAGGATTGCAAGGTGATCCCTATAGCCTAATGTTCCTGCACCAAAATCCCCATTCCTAAATATCTGACATTCACTTCCCACTGAAGGGCTAAGCAACTTACTGTACATGGGACTACTGGCCCTCAGACTTGGAATATCCATAAGTATTCAGCACATACTATGTCCTTAGCACTATACCACAAGGATGAACATATTGTAAAATACCCTAAATTCTAAGAAACCATCTCAGCCCTCAAGTTACTTAAAATCTAGTAATAGTCTAATAGTGGTCTGAGTTAGTAAAATGTATAATAAAGTAGAACCAGAAAAATTATAGAAGTAACAAAATAATATGATTGGAATGTAAAATTATGCAAGCTTTATGGAAAATAGTATGCCATTCCCTCAAAATATTGAAAGTAAAATTGCCATGTGATCTGGAAATCCCACTTCTTGTATATACCCAAAAGAATTGAAAGAACGGTCTTAAAGAGATATTTGCACAGCCATGTTCATAGCAGCATTATTCACAATAGCTCAAAGGTAGAAGAAACCCAAGTATCCATCCATAAATAAAAGGATAAACAAAATGTGGCATATACGTATAATGGAATATTATTCAGCCTTTAAAAGAAAGGGAATTCTGACATATGCTACAACATGGATAAATCTTGAGGACATTATGGTAAGTGAAATGAACCAGTCACAAAATACATTATATATGTAAAATGCTATGTAATTCCACTTATCTAGAGTAGATAAATTCATGGAAACAGAAAGTAGAAAGATGATTGCCAGGTTCTGGGGAGAGGGGAAATGGGAAGTTGTTTACAAGATAAGGAGTTTAGTTTTGCAAGGTGAAAAAGTTCTGGAAATTGGTTGTACAACAATGTGAATGTACTATAAGTAAATTTTGTATTATGTATATTTTTCAATAAAAAATAATGATAAACAATTAGAATGCTGTTTGGCTTGTCTTGTTCTTTTTGTGAAAGGCCTCCACATGTAAGGCAGCTGCCCTTCCTTACCTGGCACCATTTTGCCCAGACAAAGCTGTATCTATTTTCCACCAAGGTATGGATAGCCTGGAAAATCCCTTACCTGAGATTTAAACAATGATTCTCTCTGAGCTCTCAATTTGATTGTTTTTTTCCTGCACAGGTTGAAGGGCTATCCTCATGGGTTCCTGCTAGTATACTCCCCACATAGACAGCCTGGAAAGAAGAAATGCGATGGATCAGCACTTTAAAACATTGAATGTCCTTCAAGGACACACCTTGTCCATAGAGGCCATCGTGAGAAAGGTAGGTACATTAATCATTTCCCCTGTTGGAAATGAAGGAGAAGAAATAAATAAACATCCCATCATCATGATCAGGTATCAGAGGTTTGTTTTAGGTCATACCCCCATTAAAACGAATTTCAATGCTGTCAGGAGCAATGTCATGAATCTTCTGTACTTTTTTTCATGAGTAATTCATTGCTGGAAGGAAGCATCCTCCCTATGAGCTCCATAATGAGTACCCTGTCATTTACCTACCTTTCCACTTTTGGAGATCTCAAAGCAAGACTGGAAAAGTGCCGTTTGTGTACTTCTGCATTAACTGCTTCTGCCTTAAATAAATACTAAGTAAAGTTAGTGTAACTGGTGAGAAAGTCAATAACTTCGGAAATACTCTCAGCATTTTGTTCTGTTTGTGTCATGGGGGCTTATCATTTTAATGTTACTACTTAAATATTTTTAAAAATAACTCATATTTTTATGCATCTATATGGAAATGTTCAAAAATACAGATAACTAAAAAGATGAAAATAAGCATTCTCTCTCTTATCTGTTCAGTGATAAGTATTAGCACCTTGGTATGTACCTTACAAAATCTTTTTTCAGTCACACACACACAAACATATACACATATACACATATGCACAACAATATTTTGGAAAAATGAAACCTTGTTGCCCACTTGATAGGCAGAATTCTGAGGTGCCCCCAGTATGTTCTGCCAGACACCAGAGGTGTCCCTGAAATATGGCATTGGCCTCTAGTAACTCCAGGAAACTGTGCAGAGGGGTAAACACAAACCCATGCCAAGTCCAGGAAAACAGCCCCAAGAACATATTCTAATGATGTAGCATCAGCAACACCATCCTTTATGAAGAATAAAAAATTGTTTTGAATCCTTTAAATGGATGAATTACAGAAATTTAAAGAAAATTAGAGATGTGTTCCCCTTCCCATCCCAGGAGGTAGTTTAGGAAAAGAGCCCATAGTCTATTAAAATCAGTAATTCTTTAATGAAAAAAGAAGCCAGGGATCTCTTCTAGAGAAAGTAGTTATAGTTGTTGGGTTGGAGGATAAGGATTTTTGAGTTTGAATTCTTTAAATAGGCTCTGTCATTTTAACTTATGTGTTTTTAAAAGATGGTAACTCAACTCCCACACTATCCTGCTGCCCAAGGTCTAGCCAGTAGCAAAGAGAATTAAAATAAAACCTGAATAAATAAACAACATTCTAAACCCTCATTCTATGTGAAAAACAAAACAAAGCCCAAACTAACTCTCCCCACTTCTAACAGAATGCCCAAAAAAGAAAATTTTTCTCACACTATTAAACCCAGCCATCATTAGATTCCCATGGGCAGGAATGCCAAGTTTGCTAGTATATAAAAGAATTTAGATAACTTGTCTCTTTTCTTGAAAACAGAATGATTTAAAACCCAAGGAAAACTATGTTACTGCCTGATTCCTGACAAATTCTGGTTTCAGAAGAGTTTATTTTTATTTTAACCATTATTATTTGTTAATAATGAATAGATTTGACATATCTCATTGTTTTGCATTTTCTTTATTTATGGAATACAAATTTATATTCAATACCTCACTTTTCTCAATGGATTTATTTCTAAAAAGATTACATATATAATCTTTCTAGGATGTAGGATATATATATATGTATGTGTATACACACACACAGGATTTAGGATACACACACACACACACACACACAAATCTCACCATCCTTAAGAAGAAACCTCTGACCATATAGAGTAACTAATACTGTATTTTTCTCCTTGCTATAAAAAACTATAGAAGAGGATAAAATATACAAAAGAGCTCTTACAGATTCTGGGCAAGAATCAGCATATGACTGTAATCTTGAAAGAAAGGAAGTAAATCAACTGAGCCCCGCAAGAACCCTGGATTTCTTCCTAGAGGCACCTTCAGACTAAATTATAGGGAAGCAGAAAACGAGTAGACTATCATGGCCTTTCTGAGTTGAAGAAATAGGGACTAGAATTCAGGGAGGCTGAAGCAGCTAAGATTTGTGGGGCATAGCATTAGAAAAGAAGAAACTATCAAAAAAATTTTTTTTCTTTTTTTTCTTTACTCAAGTTTGTTGCTAAACATTAAGCTATACTTATACAAGATAAAAACCCCATGAACCTAGGCTGACCACAATCAAGGCACTGTCGGAAGCCAAACAATTGCCAGAATTCAGGTAGGCCTGGGAGATACCTGAGTGCTAACAAGCTAAAATGTAAAGTCCACATTGACTATCTGAGGCATTCGGTACACACCCCAGAAGACCCATGCCTTGGAAATAGGACTAAACCAGCTCTAGAACATGAGCTACTCTAGATTTGCCCTATCAAAACTTTAAACAATCCTCAAAAAAATCAAACTGAACAGCAAATGACTTAACTGCCTAGGCAAAAGTGCAGCAAACTTTAAAAGAAAACAATGAAACCCAGATACTCAGCAACTTAAAATATATGACCTTCAGCACCCAATCAAAAACTACTAGGCATGCCCTCAGAAGTAGGAACACAGGATCTAAAGCCAGGAGAAAAATCAGTCAATAAACATGGAAACAGAAGTGGATAAAATTAATGGCAAAGAACTTTTAATCAGTATTATATATAAATATGGTCAAAGGAAAGCATAAACATGAGGAGAAGAAAAACTACAATATATAAAATGGGAAATGTTCTGTATAATAAAGTTTCATTAGGTGAAATTTATGCACTGTAGAAGGAAATGTCAATGAATTTGTAGACATAGAAATAAAAGTTACCCAAACTGACTGACAAGAGGGAAAGAGACTGACAAGAAGTTAACCAAACAAGGGGGAATATAAAGCAGCCACACATATAGCTGGAGTCCCAGAAAGAGAGGGAAAAGAGACTAGAGGAGAAATTTTTTAAGAAATTATTTTCCAAGTTACATGAAAGCAACAAATCCATAGACTCAAAAGTGATGTCTCCTAAGCAGGATTTCACAAAGAAAACCACACTGAGGCATATCATAATCAAGTAATAAGGAGAAAAAAAAAATTAAAGCCACCCTATGCGTAGGGGAACAAAGATCAGAACGATCACGGACTTCTCAGAAATAACATTAACCAGAAGATACTGGAATAGCATTATTAAAGTTCTGAAAGGGGGAAAAAAATGCTGTCAGTCCAAAATTTTATATCCAGCAAAATACCTTGCAAAAATGAAAGCAAACTACAGTCATTTTGAACAACTAAAAGAAAGCTGAGAGAATCTGAACTACAAGAATTTGAACTGCACCTGAACTACAAGAAATACTGAAGGAACATTTTTAGACTGAAGGAAACTAATTCCAGATGAAAACATTTTTTTAAAAAGTGGGGGAGAGAAGCAGTATAGTCTGTATGATGATCACAGGATTTGGAATCCTGACACTGCTACTTAAAGAGTATTTGTTTCCTCATCTATAAAATGTGGATAGTTGTGCCTGCGTCATAAAGGTGTTGCAAAGATTCAGTGAAATAAGGTAGTCAAAGCACTTAGCAAAGTGCCTGGAATATACCAAGCACTCAAAAAATCACAGATATTAGTGTTTTGCCAATATTTATTAAATGTACCAAGACATGGCGTTAATAACTCTTGATGAATATTTTTGCACAGATCAACATATACATAAAAAAGAGAAAGCCTCTGGACCTCTTCAGACCTCAGCTGGCCCTCTTGAAAAGCCCCGCTTTCTTGGGCTAAAGAGGAGAGGGGCCAGGAGACCAGGTTCTGGCTCCAAAATCTTCAGTCTCCATCATGGAAATAAATTAAGTTTCACAACACATAGGTTTGGAAAAAGAAAAAAAAAGAGAGAGAGAGAGAAAGCCTGCTTGACATTTTTTATAATTTATCTTAGAAACAGGTAAGTGATTAAGTATCTTAGTTTTATTAGTGCTTTGCAGTATAGGAAACTGAGGAGATGAGATATTGTGATACAAGTTACAAAGAACAGTTCATAGGTGAGAGGGGAAGATTCTCCACTTCCAGATGAGAAATCTAATCTTGTCAGTTTGTAATAAAAAAAAAAAAATCATATTTCTGACTATTAGTTAAGTTTTGACCTTTCGTTTTACATCCAAAAGAGCTATATAATTTTTTCTTGATTCTTAACATTGTTTCATAAGGAGTCATTAAGAAAAAAAAATTTTTTTTAAGTAGCTATGTATGTTTATGGTTCTACAAAATGACTGATGCAATGGATATTCTCAAGTGACAGCATTAAAGACTAACATGCATGTGGAAAAATAAGGAAACAAATTATCTAAATTCTAAGTAAATACAAAGATGGATCAAACCTGTAAACAAAGTCTATCATAGTAATGGCTATAGTATGACTGGAACCCAACCGCCTGGGTTCATTCCTATTCCACCCTCTATAAGCAGTGTGGCCTTGGGAAGCTACATAACCTTTCTCATCTTTCAAATAGGGGAAACAATAGTATCTATCTCATAAGGTTGTTGAAGGATTCAATCAATTAAGGGGTAATACATATGGCATGCAAGCATTTGCTGCTGTATTATATAAGCAGTGATGAGAGCCTTAAAGAAAAGTCATAGGCACTACCTACTAATAGTGACAGCGTATACATTCATTTCCTGAATGTCTTTCCAATTTGAAGTTGCTTTCAAACTGCCTAGAGGTAAAACATCATTGCCACTAGTATTACTCCTAGCATTTTAACTTGATATATTAGTTGAATTTGTTTGTGAAGAAAGTAAAGCTTCTCCCAGTGTAAAGTCCCTAAGAAGCTCAAGACAGCACCTGGAGTGCAGCGACTACTAATGTACAAAGAAGACAATCCCTGTCCAATGGCAGTAGCAAGCTCTGCTCTAATCACTCAGCTGAACAAACAAAACCCAGGATTTAGTTATTTTCCCAGAAACTAGATAAACAGCCACTTCCTTTTTAGTGTCTCTTTTTAAACTAAGAAGGTCCACATCTCTCCTAATCATCACTTCACTCTGTATTTTTATTTTAAAAGGTTGCTTTTTCTAGATTTTTGCTATTTTAGGCCAATAAGAAATTTTATAGGCAACTACAGTATGCTCTTTAAACAATATGTGAATATAAGTCATATGCTGTTGTTTATATAAAAATTTTAAACCACAAATAAACCCAAAAATCTATTTGGAGTCAGTGGTGCACTGCTAGACTTATTCGGTTGTATGGGCAGAAACCCATTCACTGAAGATATTGGAACTGGAACAGGCTTCAAAATTATCAGGAATGTGGACAATAGCTGTGAAGACAAGCTAATCTATATAGTCTCTTTCAAGTACCACAAGGTTTCTCCCTGTTTCATGATGTCTCTGTTTCTCTCTGCACATCTCACCTATTCTTTTTATTACCACCTGACTCTGCCTTCTGATAAATTCCATTCCTTTATAACTTTTACTTATATGTAAGCCACTATGGGTTTCATCTTACTTTATCTCTGAATTCACCATTTGCTTTAAATCTAATTATACTCCTTGTTCAAATCACCATCCCCACTGCTACTCCATGTATGGGGTCTATGGGTGGAGCAGCTTCCATCAGAAGGACTGTGAGCAATTAGGCATGAGAAATATACCTAGTAAATATACTCAGAGAAAATAGGCCACGTCCAGACAGCATTCTATAATGGACACAGTTTACTTGGTCTGTCCACTCAGAGAACCAGGGTCTTGAATACAAATGTTGGTTGAGTTCATGTTGGTCAGATATTTGATAGGATTATTTTTAGCATAAGACTTATTAACTGCATTTGAATGGTTCAAGTTCAGAATTACTGAAATCATTCCTTGAAACAAATTATAAACAACTCATTAAACAGAAAATTTAAATCTAACTGTAGATCCAAGCAATAGCTGCAAATAATATACTCACATAGCTACAAAATGGTCCTAGTATCATTTAACTAATCTATTTTTGAAACCTGGTGTCCTTTGGGCTCTGTAAAATTTTGCATGCTGTCATATTTATTTTGCCATTATTATGATGGTGTGCTTTCTGCTGATTCACACTGACATCCCTAAAAGCTCCTATTAGGCTGACTACCTCCACCTATGTTAGCTGAAGCACATCCTTAATCTCTGAGATGGCAATTTCTTAACAGTTGATCTTGAAGCTTTAATTTTATGAATTAATGCTTCTCTAGATGTTTAATTCTCTGTTCATTAATTCAGAGAACCATGCAAATGATGCAGATATGTAAACCGCCACATGCCTTCTTCCTCATGTTGCTGCGAAATACATGTCCCTAAATTGTTTGGTATTATTTTTTAAATCTTATAATTACAATTTTAATTGATATCTTTCCTTATTCTGTTATGGTTCAAATTTACAAAAACTTGCAAAACCTGGGCAAAAGAACTCCCAAATTCCTTCATCCAGACTACCAAATTGTTAGCACTGTACCACAAATATAACATTGATATCGATAGATAGATAGATATAGACAGACATGTTGATCTATATGTTGATATGTTGATATATATATAACATTATATATATGTATATATATATACACACACAGAGTCATTCATTCATTCATTCATATAGATTCATCCATTCTCCTATCAATGAACATTTCAAGCATTTTGTCTTTTTCTTGGCTATTACATAATATTGCAACACCATCATTCTTATATATCTCTTTTTATGCATGTACAAGAGTTTCTCTAGGACAGTAGTTCTCAGAATATAGTTCACAGACCCCTGGGGATCCCCAAGTGTTTGTAAGGTCAAAATTATTTTCATAATAACACAAAGATATTGTTTGTCTTTGTCACAGTGGTTGATATTTGTACTAAAGGTACAAAAGCAGTGGTGGAAGACTAATGATTTATCAAAGTACTAACAACAAAAGTACTAGTCATCATTATATTCTTCAATACCATGTACTTGAAAGTTTTTTGAATGCCAGTTTCTTTTAAAAATGTCTTAATAAAACTTTAATTTTATTAAAAACTTTATAGTTTTTATTAAAAGTTTTATTAAAGTTTTTATTTAAAACTTTAAAGTTTTATAAAAACTTTAATAAAACTTAATGAAACTTTAATTTTATTAATTGTATTTTTAATCATTTCTTTTATTAATAAATGTATTAGCTCTCAACCCTTGAGTATGTATCATTTTTAATATTCTGTGCAATGAAATGAGGGAAACATGAAGCATTTCTGCTGCATATGAAGTAAGGTGGTTACCTCAAGAAAAAGTGATATGTGATTGTTTGACAGAAGAGCTGAGCTAGGTGTTCTTTTAAAGGAATATCATTTTCACTTGAATGAATAATTGACTAATTCAGACTCAGATACTTGACAAACTTGGATATTTGAACAAGTACAGTTTGTGACTTTGGGGAAAACAGCTGACTGTATTTGTTGCCCATACTAAAACTTGAAATTTCAAGTGAAATTTAGAATTTTGGAAAACTTGTATTTGCCACCATAAGCTTGACAACTTACCAATGTCTAAAGACTTTTCTGATAAGATATGTAATGATATTAATCACTGTAATATTTCATATGGTTTAATAAATGGATAAATATTTGGAATATCTACAAAACTCAGTGAATGAATATATTCCAGATAACTAATAATGATGTTACACAACCACGTATGGGTCAAAGAGCCCCTGAAAATTAAGATAGGGTGACAGAATTAATAAAAAAACAAGATCCATCTATATGCCAACTACAAAAGACTTACTTCAGACTTAAAAGATGCATGCAAATTGAATGTGAGGGAGAGAAAAGCATTTATCATACAAATGGAAATGATGATAAAGCCAGAATAGCAATTTTTACATCAGACAAAATAGACTTCAAAATAGACCATACCAAGAGACAAAGAATGACACTATGTAATAATAAAGGGAACACTCCAACAAGAAGATATAACACCTGTAAATATTTATGCACCCAATATGGGAGCACCCAATACATAAAGTGGCTAATAATAAATATAAAGGAAACAATCAGTAGTAATACAATAATAGTAGAGGTCTTTAACACCTACTTATATATCAATGGACAGATCATCCAAACAGAAAGTCAATAAAGAAACAGCGGCTTTGAATGACACATTGGACCAGTTGGATCTAACAGCTATATTCAGAACATTCCACCCTAAAACAGTAGAATATGCATTCATTTCAAGTACACATGGAACATTATCCAGAACAGATCATGTTAGGACACAAAACAAGTCTCAACAAACTCAAAAAGACTGAAGTCATACCAGGCATCTTTTCTGACCACAATGCCATGAAACTAGAAACCACAAGAAAAAAGCAAGAAAGAGCACAAATACATGGAAATTACATAACATGCTACTAAAATAAATAAATAAATAAATAAATTGCCACTAAACAATGAATGGGTCAACCAAAATCAAAGAGGAAATCAAAAAATACATGGAGACAAATGAAAATGTAAACACAATGATCCAAAATCTTTGGGATGCAGCAAAAGCAGTTTGAAGAGGGAAGTATATAGCAATACAGGCCTACCTCAAGAAGTAAAAACAATCTCAAATAAAGAGTCCAACCTTACACCTAAATGAACTAGAAAAAGTAGAATAAACAAGACCCAAAACTAGGGGCACCTGGGTGACTCAGTCAGTTAAGTGTCTGCCTAGGGCTCAGGTTATGATCCCAGGGTCCTGGGATTGAGCCCTGCATCAGACTCCTTGCTGTAGTGGGGAAGCCTGCTTCTCCCTCTCCCTCTGCCTGATACCCTCCCTGCTTGTGCTCTTTCTGTCAAGTAATACATAATAAAGGCCATATACAAAAGACCCACAGCTAACATAATCCTTAATGGTGAAAAACTGAGAGCTTTTTCCCTATGGTCAGGAACAAGACAAGGATGTTCACACCCACCAGTTTTATTCAACATAGTCCTGGAAGGCCAAGCTACAGCATTCAGAAAAGAAAAGGAAAAAAAAAAAAAGGCATTAGATTATTAAGGAAGAAATAAAACTCTCATTATTTGCAGAAGACATAATATACATAGAAAACCCTAGAGACTCCACAAAAATCTACTAGAACTCATAAATGAATGCAGTTAAGGTCGCAGATACAAAACCAATATACAGAAATCCATTGCATTTCTATACAATATTTTAAAAGTAGCAGAAAGATATTAAGAAAACAACATATGTTTACATTTACAATTGCACCAAAACCTCATTTACAATTGCACCAAAATTAATAAATACCTAGGAATAAACTTAACTAAGGAGGGGAAAGATCTGTACTCTGAAAACCATGAAACACTAATGAAAAAAGCTCAAGATGACACAAAGAAATGGTAAGATATTCCATGCTCGTGGATTAGAAAAACATTATTAAAATACCCATATTACCCAAAGCCATCTATAGATATAAAGCAATCCCTATCAAAATACAAGCAACAGAGGAGAAGGGAGTTGGGGGAAATTGGAAGGGGAGGTGAACCATGAGAGACTATGGACTCTGAAAAACAATCTGAGGGGTTTGAAGCGGCAGGGGGTAGGAGGTTGGGGGAACCAGGTGGTGGGTATTAGAGAGGGCACGGACTGCATGGAGCACAGGGTGTGGTGCAAAAATAATGAATACTGTTATGCTGAAAATAAAAAATAAATAAATAAATAAATACTTAGAACATATCGAAAAAAAATACAAGCAACACTTTTCATAGAACTAGAACAAATTAACCTAAAATTTATGTGGAACCATAAAAGACCCCAAATAGTCAAAGCAATCTTGAAAAAGAACAAAAAAACTGGAGGTATCACAATCCCAGATTTTAAGATATACTACAAAGCTGTTGTAATCAAGATAGTATACAACTGGCATAATAACAGATAAATAGATCAACAGAACAGAATAGAGAGCCCAGAAATAAACTCACAAGTATACAGTCAATTAATCTTCAACAAAAGAGACAAGAATATCCAATGGGAAAAAGGACAGTCTCTTCAACAAATGGTGTAGGGAAAACTGGAAAGCTACATGCAAAACAAAGAAACTGGACCACTTTTTTTACACCACACAAAAAAATAAACTCAAAATGGATTAAAGACCTAAATGTGAGACCTGAAACCATAAAAATCCTAGAAAAGAGCATAGGAAGTAATTTCTCTGACATCAGCTATAGCAACATTTTTCTAGATATGTCTCCTGAAGCAATGGAAACAAAAGCAAAAATAAGCCATTGGGACTACAACAAAATAAAAAGCTTCTGCACAGTGAAGGAAACCAACAACAAAGCTAAAAGACAACCTACTGAATGGGAGAAGGTATTTGCAAATGACATATCCAATAGGCGGTTAGTATCCAAATTATATAAAGAACTTATACAACTCAACACCAAAAAACCCCACAAATAATACAATTAAAAAATGGGCAAAAGGCATGAACAGAATGAAATAATCACCTCACACCTATCAGAATGGCGAAAATTAAAAAATAAAAAAACAAGAAACAGTAAGTGTTGGCGAGGATGTGGAGAAATGGAAACCCTCATACTCTGTTGGTAGGAATGCAACCTAGTGCAGACCCTGTAGAAAACAGTATGAGATTCCTCAAAAAATTAAAAATAGAATTACCATATTGTCCAGTAATTCCACTACTGGGTATTTACCCAAAGAACTTGAAAACACTAATTTGAAAAGATATATGCACCCCTATGTTTACTGCAGGATTATTTACAATAGTCAAATCACAAGTGTCCATTGATAAATGAATGGATAAAGGTGGTGTATATACACACACACACACACCTATATGTGTGTATGTATATATATATATATATATATATATATATATATATATATATATATATATATAAAATGGAATATTACACAGCCATAAAAAGAATGAAATCTTGCCATTTGCAACAACATGGATGGATCTAGAGACTATAATGTTAAATGAAGTTAGTCAGTCAGAGAAAGACAAATACCATATGATTTCACACATACGTAAAATTTAAGAAACAAAACAAAGAAAAAAGAGATAAACTAAAAAACAGACTCTTAACTGTAGACAACAGATGGTTAGTAGAGGGGAGGTGGGTAGGGGGTTGGGTGAAATAAGTGAAGGGTATTAAGAGTACACTAATCATGATGAGCACTGAGTAATGTATAGAATTGCTGAATCACCATATTGTACACCTGAAACTAATATAACACTGTATGTTAACTATACTGGAATTAAAAGATACATATTTTTAAAAGAGTGTAAGGAGCTTCAGAGACCAAAAAGCTTATGGACTGCTTCTGCAGACTTTAAGTCTGGGAATGAATTTGTGACACTGTAGCCTTTGTGTAGCTTCAATATTACTCATCAATGTCAAATTCTCCCCATCCAATCTTATCTATATCTGCAAGTTGAGAGATGATAGCTTAATTGAATTATCATAATGCTTCCCTGGCACAGACTAATTAGTTATTAAACAGAAATTATTTAGGTAAATTCTGGATACTATTTAAGACAGTTTAAAATAATTCCATCCCACTAAATGCCATACAAATTTATTATTAAATTTAAAAAATCAAATAGGTTCAAGTCTTTTTGGATAAGTATACAGGTTAAATGTATGCAGAGATGTTAAATTTCATTACACTATTTTATTAATAATTAAGTCAAACAGGTATTCTAGACAACCAATAAATCGAAAATACTATATATTCCTCCTGTGTAGCTACAATATATAATTATTCAGGGAAGCTATGCACTGATTAAAAGAGGTGCAATGATTAAAAACATGTGGTCTATTACCATGTAAAATAGGTTTGGGATTAATTCTACAACTGTTTGATATTTAAAATGAGTGTGTAATTCAGTATATTAAAGAGTTTTTATGTATATACAATAGGAAACAATTTTAGATTCCTTAACATTAAAATATAATGCAGGAAGGAGGTAGAAAGAAATTATATTAATTCTCCCAGAGCAAGACATTATAATAAGCTGAATCATACAATTTTTAATTTTAAATTTATGGGTTAAAAAGAATGAAAGCCTTTGGGACTAGATGGAATAAGATAAGATTACAATCCCAACAGGGAACTTTTGGAGATCTTTTCTATAGACATCATATCATCAAGACCTCATGAAAGAAATGGCCTTTCAATCAAACCTTCTGAAGTCATAGAGAATTTTATCATGTCTCGTGTATAATGAAATGTTAATGTGATTTTTCTTGACTGATACAATTCTAAGTGAGTGATTCATTTTCAACACCAGTTCTCACTCATTATATGACTGATTTAATTTGGTACTTATAATTAGAGCCTGTTTTTCAAAATGGCAACTGAATTCATGGGAGCAATGAACCTTCTCATTTATAGGAGGAGTTTTCTTAGAGGGTAATATTCACTGGACTCTGTATTCATTGAACTAAACTTCAGACATATATAGGAAAGGGTTTATAGATAATCCTTAATTCACTGGAACCCTTTCCCTTAGTCTTCCCACCTCTAACTCCACTTCAAGTTCAGAAATTACATGAAAATATTTTAAGTATTGTTCTATGTGAAAATTGTATTCATTAAGGTATTTATAGTAGAAGGTGTATATATATATAGATATATATATCTATATATATACACACAGACACATATATGTGTGTATATATACACATATATATATACATAAAGTTTACCTCAATAAATTGCCTAAAGTACTGGCAGAGATAGGCATTAACTAGACATATTCATTGTAAATTGGGACCTGAGATTGCACCCAGAGAAAAATTATCTAACACACATAAAACCAACGTCCATTCAGAACCCCTAGAGTGCAATGCAGACAGATGAAAGGAAAGTTTCCACACACACACAAATGAAGGAATGATTCCACACCCCTTTTCTTCAAGTTCAGTCTTGCAGGTTTATAGTTCAGGTTTACAGCTATGGCCTCAGAAATCTCACACACACACCACACACACACACATACACACATAAGGAAATAAAAAACATTCAGGAAGCCACCCAACCTGGAAAGTTTCAGAGCTCACCTCCTAGGGAATTCTGATACCGACACCTAACTATCGACAAGTTGGCCTATAAGCCTAGAAAAGATGCTTAGACTATCATCTATGGTTCTGGCCATATTGCAACAAGACTGAGTAAGCCAAGAGCAAGAAAAGAGGTTGAAATACTTCTCCTCCCCTTCGCATCTCCTTTTTTATTTTCTGGGTAAACAGAAGTAGAATAAGGTTTAAAAAACGCTTTTTAAAAGTGCCAGTGCCCTTGTTCTAATTTATGTCTTAAAATAATCTTGAAGAAATAATATTCATCATGGAGGAAATGAGAAGAAACCTGGAACACTTTGTGTGGTATCTTGGTATTCAGGACTCAGTTTCAACATCTCCCTTCAGGCACCATTCTTGACCACCCAATCCACTCTCTATCACAACATCCTATACTATACTGCAGAGAAGGTATCATCATTTGATAGTGTCCTTGTTTATTTGTTAGACAGTAAGATCAGGGTAGACCTTATAAATGCAGATTCTGAGTCAGGCTGCCTGAATTGGAATTCTGGTCTTTCAACTTGATAGCTGTGGGGAAAGCTCTATGTCTCAGCTTCTTCCTCTAAACATTGGAATAATAATTTTACCTACATCACAGGATTTGAGAGAGGACTGCACTAATTAACAAAAATAAAGTGCTAGAGTAGAGGCAGGCACAGAGTGAACACTTGATAGATGTGAGCTTTCATTCTTTGGTGTCTGTCCCACCAATTGTTTGCTTTGGTAACCAGTACTTAGAATGGTGCCTGGAACACACATGAGAATTCCAATAAATTTGTTATTAATTAATGAGTCTCCATCAGGGTTTTGAGATTTAAACCCAACTCAGTAGACTTTAAGATGGTCTGGACTGATAAAATTGCAAACTCAGTAGTGCACAATAAATATTAAGTATCAACCAACTATGGTGGCCAAGAATACTGACTTTACTCTTTCTTCTTTCAGCTGCTGAGAAATTATCCTAGGGGTTTTCTGCTCCATATACTTTATATACCTGATAACCGCATTTCCTCTTGTTATGTGTGATTGAATCACTCACAACTATTTGGTCACCTGAGGATCTACTCTGAAGTCTTTCTGTCTTTATTCTCCCTCACACTTTCTCTTGGAGTTACTTCTCTGTGCATAATGACTATTTCCACCATTATCTTCCCTATAAAAAGAAAAAAGTCTAAATGCCCCCAGAACTATTAGAAGATGTGTGAGTGAGTTGCTGGAGGGGAGGTGGGTGGGGAAATAGGGTAATTGGGTGATGGGCATTAAGGAGGGCACTTAATGTAAGAAGCACTGAGTATTTTTTTTCACATCTTTATTTAATTTAATTTTTTTTCAGTGTTCCAAAGAGCACTGCGTATTATGTGCAACTGATGAATCACTAAATTCTACCCCTGAAACTAAAAATAGAATATATGTTAACTAAATTGAATTTAAATAAAATTTTTTTTAAAAAAAAGAAGATGCATTAGTGAATAATTTATCCAGACAAGCCCTCAATATGCTTGGAGAGGCCTTTAAATCTAAGTTGCCCTTTTCTTAATCAGTTGGGCCAGTTAGGTATAATTTCAAATTAAATCAAGTGCTCAAATGGAATAAAAACTGTTGTTGAAAATAGATCCATATTCTCAAATAACCAGACTTGAAATAATCACATTACCACTCCCTCTCTGTATTCTAGTGACTACAAAATACCTTACTCACTGGCAGACTTGATTGAATGGTCGTGTCTTCATTCAGATCAAAGATTGTGTAGGGGGGATTTATTGCATAGGTATGTTCAAGAGGCTCTAAGAAGACATAGGAACGTGGGGCTTGCATTAGTCCAAGGAAGTTCCAGGTGTTTCCACTGATAGAGGGGACAGTGACAGAAAATTGTAGGGAACAACAGAGACCACAAGACCCTTGAAAGGAAATGGAACCAAGATAGAAGAAGCCTGGATCTGTTAGAAAAATAAGTCAGCTGGAAATAATTGCATCACTAAAACTTCATAACCTTAAAAGAATGTACAATGCTGTTTACTACTCTGTAAGGATCAGGGGGCACTTCTCACAGCAGCTGTCAACATCTCATACACTCAAGGCTTAATTCTTTCCTGGACCCTTCCTTAATCAGCTTGAAATTTGTTTAACAGACATTTGTTGAAAGCCCACTATGGACCAGGCACCATCTTAATCACTTGGGATACAGTGGTGAGCATAAATAGACACAATTTTGCCCAAACAGAGCTCACAGTTTGTTGGGAGACACTGAGACTACATCTGTCAGCCAACTACCCAATCACATGTAAAACTGAAGCTGTGTTACTGCTATGGAGGAGAAGGAAATGGTGTTCTAAGAGCATACAACAGGGATTGGGCTGATCAGGAAAGACTTCCCCGGATAAGCAAAATTTCATCTTAAGGCTGAAGGAAGAATTGTTGTTAAGAGGGTGAAAATGGGGTGGGGAGGAGAGTTGGTAGACTTATAGGCTGAAAGAATATATGCAAATGTCTTGTGGCGAGGAGATCACATGGAGTACAAGGAACTGAAAGAAGACAGATTCACTGAAGACAAGAGAAGAATAGAGCATGAGGCATGTGATGAGTAGGGGAGGTATGGAAGGACTAGATTGTTCAGGGCCCTGTCAGGGTCTTGTTAAGGAGTTTTGCTTTATTCTAAGAACAAGAGGAAGCCCCTGAAGAGTAATATTGAACTTCTACCACACTTTCCCACCATCATCCCAGCTGGCACTTTGCACATTCAATGCAACATAATATTGGACTAAATCTGGTGCAAGAGTAAGAAAGTAATTAGTGGGACCTGAACAAGTTGAAATTAGAAACCCCCAATCAACCTTCCTGTAGACAATGGGAAGGCACAAGAATGAACCTGAAGCTCAAGGCAAAATTCTGTGGATCAAAGCCATTTGGATGTTATTTCTGGATAAAATTCATAGATTTCCCACAAATCACACCTCCCAGGCCTCCCTTCTCCCAACCACTTAGCTATTTGAAGATTTTCTTATGTTCTGGCCCTTTGAATGTCCATCACAATTGCAGAAGTAAAATGAATGGTAATAAGAAATTGATTTAAGGTCTTCCCTAAGGTAAAATAATGATTCATTGACGTTTGTAGCATTTTATTGTAAGTGTGGTGGAAATGATTATTATCTTTAATGGTTAACTGAGTAATTGATTATTGATAAATGAGTACTCTATTCAAGCCAGGATCCATCTTACATCACCTGGAAAAGGATGATGTTCCTACTCTTTTAATGACCATTAAGTGGTAAATAAGGAAGTGGAAATGTTTCATAACTTACATATTAAGTATCTTTGGTCATTTAACCACCTCTACAATGAGAGCAATAAGGCAGCTGGGGGTAGGTAACTGACTTAAGGAAAGATCATGACTGTTTTTCAGAGTTTTATTGAAAGTGCATTATAGATTGTCTTGCTTTTAACATTATTACTTCATTGAATAACGATATATGAGTAGGCTATGGGGGAAAATTAGAATACAGCCATGCAAGGTTATCTGTGTGACAGGATGAGAATTACATATAAAATTGCCTCCAGATAAAATTTTAATCCCAGCCCCACTCTCTCCCCAGTGCAAGTGGGGCTGGGCATTGGGAAAACAGCAAAATGAATGAAGTTTGTCTTTGTGCTGCATCTACCCCCTTTTTGCTGTATACCCATATATCTTCCCATGTCCTTTCACAGTTACCCACTTAAACGCCTATGCTGCCCTCTTACTACCCAGAGTTCACCCCTACAAACAACTGCCACATCTCACTGAGGCTTATAAGTTTCGCGCAAGTTTCCCATGTGTCATAATGATATCTTTTGCAATAACAATTCTCTATTCTAACTCCCATTCCTTCAGAATTTTGATTTCAAACAAGCTTTAAGAAGAAAGCAATGCAATTTGACTAATTCATGCTATTTCCCATTTAACCTGCTTTGTGCATGCTTCATTTCAATAAAAATGCCAATGTCATATTTAATACATTTTCAACAAGAAGAAATTCAGATAGTTTAACATACTGATATAAAGTTCCTTCGGATTACATACTGGGGCAGGGTGAGGGGAACGTAGGTGCACTATGTATTGCTGAAAGTGGTTATCAGAGGTAGAATTAAATGGTGATCTTAAAGTCCAGTAGAGCTGGATTCAAATCCTGGCCCTCTTTCTTACTAGCCTGAGATTCATCTGTAAAGTGGGTATCATGTCTCCTGAGATTAGAATGGGTAGTAAAAAGAACCAAATTATCACTAACGTTTTCACATGGACAAATGGGTTACCAAGGCATTCTAATTAAGGACCTGTGTGGACCACCAATAATCTTCTGATTTTTTCCTAATATTCCCAAGGAAGAATTGAGTAGGCTAACCAAGAACTTCATAAGGAAGAAAAGGCTTGCCTGAGTTGGAATATCTGAACATGACTATCCACAAAACAGCAGCCTCTGACCCCACATCTGATTTGAAACTTGGCTTGAGATCTATGAACTTTTTAAGGCATTCTCTTTCCTTTGGCCTCAACTCCAAAAGCAAGGTCATTAGTCCTAACCTATTAACACTTCAGGATAATTTGAGAGCTCATTCAATATCCAGATATTTATGTCAACCATAGAATAATTCTAGGTGAAGTAGGATAATTTCACGTTTATAGATCATGATGATACAATCACCAAAAGGCCAATTTCTTTGAAATACTTTCTCTTACACTAGTATCCAGCACATTTTCACCTAAGATGCCTTCTGATACTTTAAAATCTGCAGTATTTCCTATTTACCTAGGCCTTAGCAAGTAAAAAATCTTACTGACGCCTGTCTTTTCCTTCTCCTAATCTTAAACTCAGCAACAATGGCTGTCTTTAGTCTTTACCTTTTAATAACTCTTGAAGCCCATGGTAAATAATGAGATAGTTTGATTCGGGTTGGAAAATATTGATTTAGTACATTTCTCTAAGACCATTTCTAGACAAAAAATATATTTATAATTTAATGTTACAAATATACCATCTTTTTTAAAAGTGAGAGGAGGCAGAATCTAGCCATAAATTCATTACTTCTAACCCTTGACCCCAAAGCTTCAAGCCATTCATATATCATACAGAAAAGTCAAAGTTCAGAGTCCCTTTAAATCATACATAGCAGTTACTCTCCTAATAGTCTATTGAAAAGAGCCACCAATCTACTTTAAATGAAAGAAAAAGTCCTTATTTACCACAGCCCCGCTACTGTGCAGTTTCTTCACTAAAGCAAAAAATTGCATAGAGAAAGCTGGAGGATTGAGAATGTTGGCAGTTGTGTGGAGAGTGGATCGTGCATTGCATTAGGTAATTGTATAACACTGCATTTCCCTGATAGTATTTACCCAAGGCAGTGTTATTCAGATTGTGCCTTCTCTAGCCCAGGGATCCTGTAGAGGTACCCAATGCATGACCTGAGGAAAGGCAAACCAATGAGATTTAGGGGATATCCTACAACTAGACCAACTCTGCTTTATTATCTCACATCCATATAAAAATCATACTAGGAAAAAATAAGAATTCTATTTCTAAAAAAGCATTTGAAACTTATTAGTATAAGGTTCTAGAGGATTATTTGTTTGCCTCAGTAGCCAAAAATAAACAGAGAAAAGATATGTCTGATGTTCATTGAAACATCTTTATAAACTACTATTCTCTGGCTACCAAAGATGAGATGCTAAAAATCGTATAAAAATAGCTATGATATATCAAGTGCTTATCAGGCTCCTAGGACTACACCAAGGGCTTCACATTGATAAATTTCATAACACGAAAAGGCAGGTTGCATTGATACCCACTGTGCAAGTAGGAAAGCCCAGGCTCAGACAGCCTAGGTTGTGTCTAAGGTTACACAATCAGAAAGGAATTAACAGGGTAAGATAACTGTTGAAACAACCTCAAATTCTCAATGGCCTAACACAGAGTTTATGGCTTACTAACATATTAATTCAATGAAGGAGTTGGGTGGGTGGCCTTCCACTGTGTGATTCAGGGATCCAGGCCTCTTGAGTCTTGTGACACATTCTCTAGAACCTCAGAGGCCTCTGCCGGATTTCTGTGACTCGTCACCAGAGAGGCAAGGGAGAACAGAATATTGTAGAAGAGGGGTTTTAAGTCCAGACCTAAGGAATACATAACTTCTGTCCATATTCCTTTGATCAGAACCCATCACAAGGTTGTGTCCAACTCTAAGGGAAGTTGGGAGATGTAGTCTGGCTATATGCCCAGGAAGAAATGGAAATTGGTTACTTGAAAGGGCCACGATTCAAACTCAGGAGCTTCAAATCTTCCAGAACCTACGACAGTATGGAATTAACTTGTCTCCAAACATAAAGTAAGTTTTATGAATTATGACCTCTAAGGTCATCATTTCAGATTCTGGAGCACTGTACATGCACATTCACTCATTTATTCATTCAAATGTATTAAACACCTACCATATACCAGGCAGATATTCATTCATTCATTTATACAAAATTTATTGAGCCCTCAGTGTGTGCCAGGCTAATAGTTGGGATAGCAGCAATAAATAAGACAGAAACAATCCCTGCTGATATGGAACTCACATCTAAATGACTTGAGTTTTATTTTTCACATAAGGCCCTTTACTACTTTTCTATAAAAATCATGCACCACCATGTGCTTTGTGACCTTTCAGCTTCTGTTTAGCTTCAATGCATATGAGAATGCAGGAAAATACATGTTTTCTATTGGGGTTATATGTTGAAATTTCCTTGAAAAGGCAGAGATCTTACTGTATCTGTCTTTTTACCTTTGGCCCTAACACAGTATCTGGCATGTAAATAAATGCTGGTGTCATAGACAAAGCAGTATGCTAGGAATTGTGAAGTTTAGCTTCTGTTCTTGTTCTGTGGCTCATTTCATGTATCACTTGGGAGTGTTTCCTCACTACAAAGTCAAACACTTTGAACAAAAGTTTTCCAGGTCCCTTCTATTTCTAAAACATAAGCTTAATTATTGGAAGATATGTGACCTAGTGGAAACTACATGAGACCAGGGGTGGGTGGGGGAGTCAACAGATGTGGGTTATAGCTCTGGTTCTCCAGTTCCTCGGAGAAGTCACCCCAGATCTCTGGTTTTCAGTCTATTCGCTTGTAAACAAATGATTTTGAACATTAAGAGTATCCCAAATTCTATTTCTAATATTCTATTAGTATCTATATTACTAATGTTTGGCACCAAAAGATCAGGCTCCTGCTTTAGAATTTCATTTCCTAAAGAAGAATCCTAAATAAGGACCCCCAAAGATCTGATAAAGGCAGAACGTGTTCTGTGTCATAGCATAAATTTTCTCTCCCGACCTGATCATATCTAGCATCTTTTTCTTTTCCCCCAAATTCATAACCATCCTGGTTTCAACCTCTTGGCTTGGTACTGAGTTACTCCTGAGTTGAGTTGAGTTGGTACTGAGTTAGTTTACGTGGCTAATTCATTACTTAATAGATGCATTACTCTGGACTTTCAGCTTTCCTCCCCCTAAAATTAGAAACCATGTCACAGCAAAATGATTCATAACAGCCTAAACAATGAGGCTGTCTCTCTTAATATTTCCATTTATCATTATGCCATATTTATTTAAGGTTTTAATCAAAATGGGAAAAAACAGTCTCTTCATAATAAGGAAGAAAAATTTATTAATGCTCTGGAAATCAAGAGATTTAAATTTAAATTTAAATCAAGAGATTTAACAATTCAAATTCATAAGATGTTTAATTTTAACAAAAGTTAATGAGACCTATTGCTAATGAAACCAACACTATTTGTAATTTTCTTGGAGAGTTAATGAAATAATATCTGTGGTGCATATGAGAGCCCTGAAAGAAACTTAGATGACACAAGATATAACTATGGTGATTTTACCAACACATAGGGAATGTAAACATTTGCTTGAAAGTGTCCACAACTGTGAAAATAAACATAAATCACAAAACTAGTGTTCAATTGTTTCCGAGAGGTATCAGATAGAGAAAATTCTTTCGGAAAATAGAATCAACCACAAGTCAGAATCAGATTGCTTACAGATTCTGGCCATAGGCATTGCCTGAACATGGATTTTGATTTGGGTGGAGACAGGGGGCTAGAAGCATTCTATAGTAAAGAATAAAGAATTAAAAGTCTCAAAGCCAAAGGTTTGTGATGCCTTCATTCATTATTTGAAAACAAATCTTTTTAAAATGAAAGACTTCTAATCAAGAATTATTTGGTCCCAGTGTAATATCTCCAGGTTCACTTTCCTAGCTGCCTGTGGGACTGAAAGATGCTATTACTCTCTGGCTGGCAGTGGATCTGCAGACTCTGAGGCCCTGAGGGAAATAGAAAAGTCAACAGTAGTAAGCACATCCCACGTGCATCATTTTTTTTTCTCTAAGTACATAAATCCTGCAGAAACCAGTCCCTGCTCTTGCATCTTCAAAGCTACACTCAACAGAGCCTTGTTCTATCAAAGCAGGTAGAAAGACTTAGATAACTGGTTTCTAAATCAGTGGGTTCCTAAGTGTGAGAACAAAAATGATCAACCAGAGCATGAGGAGAAAATATTAAAATTTAATCTCCTTAAGCTTTACCAGTACTTACTATATGGATGGTGACTAGTACATGTGTATAATATATTACAAAGTATTAAATGCCTTGGAGGAATACCAGTCAGGATCTCAGCAGGAAACAGAAGATATCTTCAAATTAAATAAACTCAAAAGAGTTTAATAAAGGAATAATTGGAATAAGTTTTAAGCACCAAGTTTTAGTAAAAGTTACAAGAGAGGATACATTCTGAACAAGTAACTGCAGGGAGGAGCGGAGGAGCAAAAGGAGGGAATCAGGACCAGAACCAAAGGGAGAGGTATGAAGAGGGCCATGTGGCAGGAGCTATAGCTTTCAGGAGAGGAAATAAACTAACCCACAGCCACTGAGCAGAGTGTGAGTCAGAAATTGTACCCTGTCCTCCAAAGTGGCTGCACCAACTTGCATTCCCACCAACAGTGTAAGAGGGTTCCCCTTTCTCCACATCCTCTCCAACACATGTTATTTCCTGACTTGCTAATTTTGGCCATTCTAACTGGTGTAAGGTGGTATCTCAATGTGGTTTTAATTTGAATCTCCCTGATGGCTGGTGATGATGAACATTTTTTCATGTGTCTGATAGCCATTTGTATGTCTTCATTGGAGAAGTGTTTATTCATGTCTTCTGCCCATTTTTTGATATGATTATCTGTTTTGTGTGTGTTGAGTTTGAGGAGTTCTTTATAGATCCTGGATATCAACCTTTTGTCTATACTGTCATTTGCAAATATCTTCTCCCATTCCGTGGGTTGCCTCTTTGTTTTGTTGACTATTTCCTTTACTGAGCAGAAGCTTTTGATTTGGAGAACAGTGTGGAGATTCCTCAAGAAATTAAAAATAGAACTTCCCTATGACCCTGCAATTGCACTACTGGGTATTTACCCCAAAGATACAGATGTAGTGAAAAGAAGGGCCATCTGTACCCCAATGTTTATAGCAGCAATGGCCACGGTCACCAAACTGTGGAAAGAACCAAGATGCCCTTCAACGGACGAATGGATAAGGAAGATGTGGTCCATATACACTATGGAGTATTATGCCTCCATCAGAAAGGATGAATACCCAACTTTTGTAGCAACATGGACGGGACTGGAAGAGATTATGCTGAGTGAAATAAGTCAAGCAGAGAGAGTCAATTATCATATGGTTTCACTGATTTATGGAGCAAAACAAATAACATGGAGGACATGGGGAGATGGAGAGGAGAAGGGAGTTGAGGGAAATTGGAAGGGAAGGTGAACCATGAGAGACTATGGTCTCTGAAAAACAACCTGAGGGTCTTGAAGGGGCGGGGGGTGGGAGGTTGGGGGAACAAGGTGGTGGGTATTGGAAAGGGCACATATTGCATGGAGCACTGGGTGTGGTGCAAAAACAATGAATACTGTTTTGCTGAAAAGAAATTTTTAAAAAAATGAAAAAAAAAAAAAAAAAAGAAATAGTACCCTGTCTTCACCCTCTCCTGTCCCCTGGGTTTCCTGCCAAACCCATGGGAAGTCAGGATAAAAGAGCCCATTGAAATTGTCCATATGGATCTCCCCATGTGGCCTGGAGGGGTATACAGAAGCTATCCATAGAGGATATGCCTCCAGTCATTTTTACTAATAGGGTTACTCATTTGTATAATCCAAAAAGATAGGATACCACTGCTCTAAATAACTTCCCTAGATACTAAGATTATACTAGAGAAAAGCTAAGTTCAGAAGTCTTAGTTCAGCCTAGACCTAGTCTCAGTGGCCCATAGTTAATCAGGAAAGTCTGTTCTGCACAAAGGAAGGGGAAGTATAGCATTTGAACAACGTTTTTGCTATCTCTGCTTTAGGTTATAAAGCCAATATTTACATCACTGGATTTTATTTTCATTCATTCACTCTCGTTCATTATCTCATTCATTGTGCCAGGCATTATACAGGTGCTCAGAATTACAAAGAT
This sequence comes from Enhydra lutris kenyoni, assembly GCF_002288905.1. Taxonomy (NCBI): domain Eukaryota; kingdom Metazoa; phylum Chordata; class Mammalia; order Carnivora; family Mustelidae; genus Enhydra; species Enhydra lutris. The sequence goes on along the minus strand of NW_019154087.1, from coordinate 44,341,214 downwards.
GAATTAGATATGATTCCTGGCCTCAAGACTATGTAATTTGTAGAAGGAGACAGATATACAAATAATATGTAGAACAGTATTGTAATCATGTTGAGAAATCAGAGCAGGTTACAATGGGATTACAAAGAGAAAATGGTCATTTCTACTAGAGGTTGGGAGAAGGTCAAGAATTGTTTCAAGTAAACATCAGTTTGAGAAAACTAAAGGAGAAAATAGACAAAATATTCTAGGTCAAGGAAACAGTATGAGCAAAACAAGTTGGTGAATTGGAGGGAATGGAAATACTTCAACACAGCTGAGACTCAGAGTGAAAATGGGAGAAAGCAAACAATGAAGCTGGAAAGGTAACCTGGCCAAGATTGTAGAAAACCTCATTTGCAAATCTAATGAGTGAACCATGTTATCTGAAAGATTTTCTACTGAGAGCTTAGTTTGGTCAACTCTTCCTCAATATACTTGGAGCAGTTATCTCAACGGGAAAATAAAAACTACTGGTCATATGCCATCACACAGGATCAGCTGAAAAAGTCATTCTGAACCACAGTGTTAACAGCTCTCCCTATTCTGTGGGGAAGGAACCAACATTGAACAATTTGTCCTAAGATCAGTTTTGGATGCTGTGAACACTGTTTCTTTAAGGATATCCAGGCTATTTCAAGTAAACCATGTGGCTAAATAACCGAACTTTGTCATTAGAATTAAAATTTACATATCAGCTGGCCATGCTAATGATCATCAAATGGAGTCTAATTAAGACACGGCATTAAAGATTCCTTTCCTCTTTCTGCCTGCCTCTCTGCCTACTTGTAATTTCTCTGTCAAGTAAATAAATAAAATATTTTTAAAAATTAAAAAAAAAATTTTAAATCCCTTTCCTTCCTATAGGTTTTCCTAGTTATTGAAATGCAATCCTATTAAAAGTTCTCAGTCCCACCACAATATGTCCAGAGCCTAGACCTTTTTCACAATATTACAATACTGATGATCCAACAATTTCCCAGTTAGCTGACCTATATGGGTATGGAAGCATTGGCTTTGGCATATTTTATTTCTGAAAACAGGAGGCTAATTAATTTGCCCTCTCTATGCTGATAAGTACTAGTACAAATATGTCTGATTTTCAGCCTGCCTCAAACCCAAAATATCTATTAATTGTATAAAGCAGGTTAGAGAGTACCTTGGCTATTTGACAACTCAAATGAACAAAGAAATTCAATAAAGATTGTTTGTAAGGAACAATGGAGCAAAGAATAAATTCTGAAAGCACTGAAAGTCAAAGTTGACCTCTTAAAGGAGTACATCAAATAAATGAACAATAAATATTCCATAAGGCAAACCAAAGCATATTTTATAAAGCAAGAATTGTCTCCCCTGAATACTCAACAAGGCACCTAATGGGCCCAATTCTTATCTAATATAACTCTCACAGACTGGGTCTGTTCTTTCTCCAACACATCTACTGTCACTCGTATTTCATTAGGTTATTCTCAATCAATATTCCTGCCATGACTGGCTAGAAGCACCACCAAGAGGGAAGCATTTGGAGGACTTGCCAGCATTTGGGTCCTCCTGAAGACAAAATAAAGTGTTTTATTGCTACTTAAGAATTCCAAGGTAAGAGGCACATGGGTAGTTCAGTTGGTTAAGTATTTGCCTTAGGCTCAGGTCATGATCCCAGGGTCCTGGGGTCAAGCCTCGTGTCAAGCCACCCCTCACCCCCATGCAACCTCTCTCTCTCTCTTAAATAATAAATAAATAAATAAATCCTTTAAAAAAAATTCCAAGGAACATAAAGGCAGGTACCTTCCTACATGTAGTCCCATAGTTAGTCTTTTGGAGACAAGCCAGTAGAACTTCTCCTTATAGACCAAATCCTCAACAATATTCTCCGAGGGGTTTTCATAGTTTATATGCAAGCCAGAACAGCTTCTAAAGGTCAAAACAATTAGGTCCAGCACCCATATGAAGTATCAATGGCCTTAAGTGCTAGACCATCCTAAGCCAGCAGGAATGTAGTAGGAGGCATGGCAAGAGGTGATGAACACCTTCTGCCCCTGAGGAGATCAAAGCTCTCTTCTCAAGAAAGCAAAAAGAGCCAGGAAGGGGATGCTGATGTCATAATGAACCCTCATTGCCTTCTTTCACCCCCATCCAGGCTCTATCACAAAGAAAGCTGTGAGCGAGATCCCCAGGGTCTCTCCGTTACCTTTCAGTTATTCATCCTCAACTTATTTTTTTCTGTAATCTATGAAATCAGTGTAACTGAAGGAGTTGCAGATGGATTGATTGTGAACTGATTTATGATCCTTATTGCACCAGAGAAGTAATTTTATGCATATAACTTCTTTTACAATTACCTCCACATGATTTCAAAGGAGCTCACTGCTTATGGGAGGAGGCCATCAATAAGTGACACTTGCATATTCATTCATTTCAATCAGAGATTTTTAAAGACTCAGGGGAATAGTTCAATGCCATTGAAAATTACTTTCTTTTTCATCATGTTTCCCCTATTTTTCCCACAGTCTGTTTTTATTTTACTTTATTTTTGCTTTTATTTCTAGGCAAATTATATTTAGGGGAGTTAAAAAGAGAGAATGCATTTAGTAAATGCCAACTATGTGCCAGAAACTGTGCTAGCCCAAGTCTCCATGAAGTGTTATATTCTTTCCAAGGTCACAATTTTTTTTTTAAGATTTTATTTACTTATTCCAGAGAAAGAGAGAGAGTGGGGGGTTGGGACATAAGGAGAGGGACAAGCAGACTCCATGCTGAATGCAGAGCCCGACACCGGCCTCGATCTTAAGACAATGAGATCATGACCTGAGCTGAAACCAAGAGTCAGGGGCTTAACCTACTGAGCCACCCAGGCAGCCCCCAAAAGGTCACAATTATTTTGCCTGTTCCACTAGAAAAGAAACTCAAAGGCACATAAGTATTTTTTGCCTAACATCAAATGGCTGATGTTTGAACACTTATCTAACTGCAAAATCCATCCTCTTTCCATGACTTCACACTGTTCTCAGCTCTGGGGGATAAAACTCAATCTGTCTTATATTTCTCAATCTGTGGGAAGATTTCTCAGGGTTTTTGAAAAACTGCAACTGTTTGCTGCACCTCAAAAGTCTTGTGAAGCACACATTCTCAATGCTATCTTTTCAGTTTGTTTGTTTGTTTGTTTTTAACATGACTTACATGAGGAGTGCCTGGTGCCTACCAGAGTCTATGGACCATGTGTTTGAAGGACTGCTTGACCCTGACAATTCAACCAGCCAATGCTGCTTCAGGGAAGAAGTCATAAAAATTACTTGGTTTGGGGGCCTTGTGTTGACCCGTTTTTCCCAAACTTTAATTATATAACATCTATACCATTTTTTTCCATGTCTGAACGGTACTGAGCAAATATTAGCTAACTATGTTTTAATCAATTTTAATTTGTCTCAGTTTTTCATGTAATCTGTTCTAAATACGAAGACATAAGTTTAATATGCTATCAGTATTTTTCTTACACATATTAAATACATACGTATAACTAGTAAAAGGAAAAATGTCAGTATGGCAACTAAAATCACACTTTGGGAAGCACTAATGTAGAACAATTGGTTGGCTTTTCCATTTTTTTAATGTGTATGTGTCATTTGTCCATGGTCTCATGATGTGTTTTATATTCATTCACTCAAAACACATATGCTGAGCACCAACTCTATAATTGATACTATCTTGACACTAACACCCATGTGAAGAGTAGTTTGTGCCAAGGAGGGAATAAAAACGTGGATGCCAGACAGAGAACTGCTGAATTATTATAGCAACCCAGAGAGAGGTGAAAGGGACTGAATAAGATCAGTAGTAATGGAAAAGAATGGATATGTTTTTTTTTCATTTTTTAATCATTTTTTTAATTTATTTTCAGCATAACAGTGTTCATTGTTTTTGTACCACACCCAGTGCTCCATGCAATCCGTGCCCTCTCTAATACCCACCACCTGGTTCCCCCAACCTCCCACCCCCCCCACCTCTTCAAACCCTTCAGATTGTTTTTCAGAGTCCATAGTCTCTCATTGTTCACCTCCCCTTCCAATTTCCCTCAACTCCCTTCTCCTAACTCCCCATGTCCTCCATGCTATTTGTTATGCTCCACAAATAAGTGAAACCGTATGATAATTGACTCTCTCTGCTTGACTTATTTCACTCAGCATAATCTCTTCCAGTCCCGTCCATGTTGCTACAAAAGTTGGGTATTCATCCTTTCTGATGGAGGCATAATACTCCATAGTGTATATGGACCACATCTTCCTTATCCATTCGTCCGCTGAAGGGCATCTTGGTTCTTTCCACAGTTTGGCAACCATGACCATTGCTGCTATAAACATTGGGATACAGATGGCCCTTCTTTTCACTACATCTGTTTCTTTGGGATAAATACCCAGTAGTGCAATTGCAGGGTCATAGGGAAGTTCTATTTTTAATTTCTTGAGGAATCTCCACACTGCTCTCCAAAGAGGCTGCACCAACTTGCATTCCCACCAACAGTGTAAGAGGGTTCCCCTTTCTCCACATCCCCTCCAACACATGTTGTTTCCTGTCTTGCTAATTTTGGCCAAAGAATGGATATGTTTAAGAGACATTTCAGAGGTAAAATCAATAGACTTCAGTGTTAAATTCAATTCACAGTGGTGGTTAGGAAGGGGAAACTAGAAAAATGGCCCTAAAATCATTTAAATATTCTAACTCCAATAAATTGTAATACTTTTTGTCATCTTTAACAATCTTGAACTCAACTGTAAACTCATAAGTAATGGAGAAAATTTGGGGGAGGAGGGAATCTTGTTTGAAACCAGATATAATATTTAACATATTTAGCAACCTACGTGGTCGGGGCCCCAAACCAATTGGAAAAAATGCTTAAAGGTCCTAGAGGCCTCCTTCTAAACTCAGCAGGTGGACTTAGGGGGAGGGTATGAGAAGGGGTTACATGTGGTAGGAGGCCCAGAGTATAAGTTACTTACCCAGAAATATGAAAACATTTCAAGATTTTGCCAATGGTCACAAACTTCTAGATCATCAGCCTTACTTCAATCCCTTTGGTGCCTCCCCACCCAATTCTCTCAAGTGAAGTGCAAAACTTTGCTATAGTTCCCAAGACGTGGACCATGCATCAGCCTCATTTCCCCAGCTTTATCTCAGTTCCAATCCCTCATCTTATCTTCACTCCCCAGCTCTCTGAAATCCCAAACTGTAAAGCCTGCAGAAATACCTCTCCTGAAAACACTCATCTGTGCTTCTTCCAGCACGCTCCTTGTTATCCCTCTGGCCCTATCCTGATGAGGTATCTCAGAGAAGTTTCTCCTGACTTTCCAGTATTGTAAAGAGGAAACAAAGACACGTTTTCTTTTTACATCCCATGGGTACCCTGTTCTTCTCCTTCCAGTATTCAGACAATTGGAATTACATAATTTGTTGGGTAATTATTTGTTTCCAGTTTGTCTTCTATATTAGACTCACTAAACTTCATGAGGGCAGGAGTGAGGTCAGCTTTTCTCACCATCTTTTTCTTAAAACCTCACATAGAGCTAGCAATATCAAAGGCACTAAAAAGTAGCCAAAATGGTTTCCTCAGCAGGAAGAGAGAGAAGACAGTACCTATTCACTTACTATTGTTGATTAGGGGAGGTTTGGGACATTCAGATGGAAATTACCACTTTTAGAGCTCCTACATACCCAAGTACTGACCTTGGAACTTATTTTTATTTCATTAAGTTTCACTATAACCTATAACTATAATTACAGCTATAATAGGCATTATCCTGTTTTTTTAGGTAAGGAAGCCAAGGTTTAGAAAAGTAAATAAACTGGCTCAGCCTCACTTATCTAATAAGTGTCAGAGTAAGGATTAAAAAAAATTTGCCGCACTACCGTTTCCCAAAGCTGGTTATTGAACTTTCCCTAGCATATGAGGATGCCATCATAATTGCCAACAGGTAACAGATAACAAGAAGATAGAAGAATTTTGCTAGAGGCTCTTATAGTGAGAAGGGACAGCTGGTGGCATGGCCTGAAATGAAACCACTCAAATCAGCCAGTCATAGAGGGGACCAGGCAGGGTGGTTCATAATATCACTGGTATTACAATGATTATTACAGTAATTGATGTCCATGAAATGGTGACCTTAACCCAACAAAAAGACTCATTTATTCTTGAGGAATTCTGTTTAATAAGGAAGTATGTGTGTATTTTAGAAGGTTTTCATTAAGATTTTTTAATAGTTATCTTTTTAATAGTGTTTTTTTATGGGGATTTGTGTGTGTGTGTGTGTTTTACATATCTAGGAAACCTGTTTCTTCTAAAGACATTCTTCTTTGTCCAGATCAATATGGCATTGCATGCTTCCAGCTTAGACCACACAATTTGGCTCAGAATATTTAGTTCCTTTCCAAAGCTAAAGGAAGACATAAAGATCCAACAATATAGAAACCTAATCCATTGATAACCAATCTGATTAGCATGCTTTTTCCTGTGAAACTGATGGGCATTGATTCATTTACCACCAATTAGAGGCTTTTTGCCTTGGGAAAATCACCCTCATTTTGGCAGAAATGAATCTGGTAAAACAGGTTTTCAAAACAGAAGTTGAAAAATTGGTGTGACTAGTCTCTACAATGATTATAAAAACTCACCTCATTGTTTTCATGTCTTCCCTGGCATTCTTGTGTGTAGCTACAACTTTATTCATTTACCAGTTTTTCCTACACTGCTGATTTCTGATGAACACTCTGTTTCATTTTTAAAATGTTGCTTTTAGCCACAGAGATATATCATAAACTTCATATGGTCATCATTTCTTTCGATTGTCTGTGAGAATCCAGCACTAAGAAATGTTGCATGATTCATTATTACAATATGTGATATTACTATGAGGTGAACACGCCCTGGTTTTATAGGTCAAGTGAGCAATGGTTTTATAGGTCAAGATTTGTAAAGAATATAGAGATGAGGAACACCTGGGTGGCTCAGTCGGTTAAGAATCTGCCTTTAGTTCAGGTCACGATCCCAGTGTCCTGTGATCAAGTCCCACACTGGGCTCCTGCTCAGTGAGAAGCCAGCTTCTTTCTCTGCCTGCTGCTCCCCCTGCTTGTGTGCTCTCTCTCTCCCTCTGACAAATAAATAAATAAATTCTTCAAAGAAAAAGAATATAGAGATTAGTTCTCTGTTATCCATCCCACACTTTCACCTGCATAAAAAGATTGGGGAATATATGCCTTCTCAAAACATCATATATGCCAATATACATGGGAGGAAGTTTTTTCTAAAAATTTCTGTTCTCAAGAAAAGAATCACTTCCAGGCTCACCCATCCCCGCATCCTTCTCCCCTCTCAAACCCTCACTGTGTGTCTCAGAGTCCACAGCCTCTTGTGGTTCGTATTCCGCTCTGATTCCGAGCCCCCTTCACTTTTCCTTTCCTTCTCCTAATGTCCTCATTGTTATTCCTTATGCTCCACAAGTAAGTGAAACCATATGATAATTGTCTCTCTGTTTGACTTATGTCACTCAGCATAATCTAACAATTAATCCATTTTCCTTTCTGTATCACATTCAGTTTAAGGGTATATGCGTGTTAACGACTAGAAGAGACAGAAGTGGCATTTGCAGTGCTGTTAATGTTTTACTTATCTGAGTGGTGGGCATACAGTTGTATATTCTTTGAAAATTTATTTAGCTGTAGACTAATGATTTGTATACTTAAGTTACATATCAATAAAAAATTTTAAAAAGAAAAAAAGAAAAGAATCACTTTATTTAGAAACTTTTAAAAGTATCTCCTATCTAGGGTGCCCTCTCAATTATTTCAAAAAACTTATTATTTTTATAAAGACGTTTACCCTGAAATTACCTCAATCAATACTAGTTCTGGATGTTCACAATACCTTACTGAATTAATGGAAAACTAAATTTAAAAAGCCAAAGAAATTTAATACAGTTTGTCACTGTTTGGGGGAATATTCTCCCAACTGCAAGTATTATTAGATACTGTTACAAAAAAAGCCTTTAAAAAACTACTTAAAATATACATTCACATACACATGCACATGCACACATCAAAATGTGGCTTGGGATAGAATTTCCAAGGAGAACATATAAGATATATGAATTTTTTTAAAGTATGTAAGTCAAACAATTTCGATGAGAGTGAAGATGATGCACTCTAGCAAACTGTTGTCATGACTCTGAAAGGGGCTCTATGAAAGCAAAGACACTTCTGAATAGTCTGAACAATACTATTTTCTAGGTGTGAGAGTGGATGAAATACTATTTCTACATTAACATTATTAATATGACATGACTCTGAATGTCATTATAAATGAATACCACATATATAGAGAGAGAGAAAGTGAGAGAGAGAGAGAGAACTCTTTTCTCTATAAGCTTAAATTTGCTCCCTAAATTATTTTAGGTATCTTTTCCTTGGGAAAATGAATGATCACCTTTTTTGAAAGTGGGGTGTATATCTTTAAAAAAAAAAAACTGTTATATCCCCACTGCCTAATAGAGTGCCTGGAATATTCTAATTGCTTTAAAATATTAATTAATATATGAAATAATTAACATCACTTGTACATGAGAAAGAAGAGGTGTCAGACATCTCCAATTGAATCCATAAACATAACGGCTTCATGACACCCTTGTCAATAGATCCACTTTGAGATTCCTGAAGCTAACAAAACACATAGGCTCTTTGAATGGAAGTCATATCAGAGATCATCTATCCAATCTCTATATTTTACAGATGAGGAAATCACAGAGCAATTAAATGCTCTCCTAGAGGAGACACGGACTTAGAACTCTGATCTTCCTGTTCAATGGTATTACTGAGTCAATCTCTTTGGGTAGTTCAATCCAGTCTCTGATTTGTACTTCAAGTTGAAAGCAGGCAGAATCTTTTGTTTGATAATGGGATCTATTGAGCAAGGCAAACATATATTAAATGGGCCCTAAGAACTAATGGACAATGAGGGAAAAGTAGGGTGATACAAAATCTAAACAGATGCTCTCCCAAGTGTTCATGATCTGCTATGGGAGTTAGTCACCTAAACATAGAGAAATGCATTTACCTTTTTGGTTTTGACAAGTTTTCAGTCGTGATAGGTCTTAGTTCAGTTGACAGCCTGTAAGCTGTAGGGCAGAACTCCTATACCAGAGGACCAGAAGGAAAACACATACGGGAGGTACAGCAAAGTGTTCTCAGATGCTCACTCAGCAGACCATGCATTTGTGCCCTAGAAAAATCAATAAAAGTGTCTCTCTTCCCAGGCATGATGTATTCTTTGTCAAAAAATCGCTCTGTCTCTAATAGGGATTCAAAGAGAAATAATGGTTGTATCACTAACAGTCTTAGCAGAAATACCCAAATTGTTGAGTTTATAAAAATCCATCTGAGTGCTTGTAACTGTCAAAATACACAAATATCCCCCCAGTCTTGACTTTTTCCCTTTAATCTCTTATTTTCCTCACTCAAATTAACAGCTTCAGTGTATCTTAAACTGAAGCTACCCTGGACTTAGTTAACTATGTTAAATTTGCAAACAGGTTTCAGAGGAGATGCACCCATCTTAAGCAGCAATGCATATATAATTGAGACCCAGGCTATATATATACAAAGCAGACATGTGCCTTTATAAGCCTGCAAGAAAGGAGGCTATGTTTCTAACACTGCTAATAACACACATGTCTCACTAAGTACAAAACATCCCCCAAAACACTTTACTTGTATTAGTTTATATAATCCTCCTATCATCTTCCCCTAGTGCAGATGAAGAAACTGAAGCTCAGACAGGTAAAATAATTTACCCAAGCTCAGAGAGGTGAAGTAATTTAACACAAATAGTAAGTTTTGGTGGAGCCAAGGTTTCAATCTGAGCAGTCTGGCTCTAGAATTTGTGCTCTTATTTATGATTTCATTCTACAGCCTGGTTTGTCAATTGCTATTTTTATTCACTTTGTGAGCTGCATAACTGATTACCTTTCTTACTTTAATGAAAAATTTTCTTAATACTCTAATCCTTCAATTAAGATTATAGTTTATATTATGTAAATTATTTCTATTATTAAGTAAAACAATCTTTGTGCTTATAGAAAATACCAAGATTTAGATGTATCTCCCATCTGAAGGGCTCACAATATAGGCAAATGTGGAATTTCTCTAGCTTCCCATGTAGTTTGTGGCATTTTAAGTTTGTGGATTATTTGAGCACCGAAAGCAGCAGCTGCTGCTTCTTCTTCTTCTTCTTCTTCTTCTTCTTCTTCCTTTTTTTAAGAATCAGGGATGACTTAAATAATAAAACATGACCTAGAATGAATTATAGTATCTGAATTCATTTCTCCAACCAGTGTGTTTGTGGGCCCAAGGTTGAAAGCAATTAGGTGTGAGTTATTACACCATCTTCTGTGCTCTGGACGGTTTTATGATGATTATAAAATTTTATTATTAATGGTTCACTGTTTTTGGAGGAGTTGTTAATTTAAACATATATATTTATATTGTTAATTAATGAATAGGACAAAATTAGTTTGGTGAAATCTTTCTAGAGACCAGAAGCAGTTGAGGAGTGAGAAGATGTTGTTGGCAGCTGTAGGAGCTGAAAGTTAGGCCTCGAGAGAAGCAGTGTGTTGCAGTGCGTTGCAGTTTGATCAATGGCTATTAGAGCCATGGGGGGCTATGAAGACCATCTTGTCCAACTTCTTTGTTTAAAAAACAGGGAAAACAAATGACTTGCCCAGAATCACAACACCAGTTCATGGCAAAACCAGGTCAGCTTAGTCAAAGACACTCAGGATCCTGGCTCCCAGGCCACTGCCACTCATTTTCAATAACTGAAGAAGATATGACTGAATAGCTGGGTAGGAATGGATGACAACGTTAGTAAAAAAAAAAAAAAAAAAAAAAAAACAAGAAAAACTGTAAAAAGTAAAACAGTTTCAGTTTAATTGGGCTTGTCTAAGTGTTAAAATAATGCCTGGTTGTTTGTATAGAGAAGTTGAAAGAGAAGGAGGAATCAAGAAACTTGTTGATAAGGTAGGTTGAGGCGTCTAGGGTTGTGATATGGAGGAGATTGTATTAAAGCACATGGGATAAGCAATATTTTCCTAAGAATTCATTTTTTACATGTTGTAACCACAACTGGACAAACAAGCTTACCCCAGCAGCTATGTAGGTAATGACGGGGAGGAGCCCAAGAAACAGTCACATATAATTTCTAACTCCGGACCTTCTCTTGCCTTGCTTTGTAGCTCCTCTCCATCCCTCATCCCAAAATCCTTTCCTCCTGCTCACTGAAGTGTGAAAAATATTTTCTTGGGCAAATTTAGTCACAGAAGAGCAACTGAAAACTGATTGGATTTTTCCATGGGTTAGGCAAGAGAAAGGATGTGCAGCACTTGGTAAAGTTTTTCTCAAAGAAATTGGTGATAGAAGCAACCATGCAGAACTGCTCGTACATCGAGCCAAAGTCTATCTTTCTAAATAGCAAAACAAGGTCTCATTCTTGTTGGGATTCTCCAGAGGAGTCTTAGACAAGTGACCAAAATGAATTTGACATTGAGAACATAGGTGTATGTGTGTATATATATTTTTTTCCTTCTATTAGAACTCTAAATGTTTGCCAAGCAAAGCCATACTGAAAGCCATTGTCAATTCAATCTAACTGAGCAATGACTGACAGCACCTTCTCAACTTAGCTCTTACCTGTTTCTGATTGAGTTATTGCCTGGGCTCCTGGGAGCATGACCTGGATCCTCCCAGTGTACTATTCTAGTCTCTTGATCAGAGACAGAAACAGTTCATCAGAAAAGAACCACATTTTGCAGAAATGAACATGCTTTACTTCAAGCTCAGTATTACACTCTCGCTATTGGAAATAAATTCACTGACCTGGACCAATGTATCATCTAAATCCCTTTTTTCTGGAAAGCCAAAGACTCTCTCTCTTGGCCCATCTAAGTTGAACATAATGCTCTTTCCATACCACTAGATATTTTTCACTGTGAATTCTATGAATATAACAGGCAATTATAAAATTGAGTAAATCACTTCACTAGGCAATGCCCCGTCTTATCTAATTCTATGAAAGAGACAATGTTTTGTGAGGTCTCCATTTCTTCTCTCTAAACACCCATCCCTGTGCTGACTATTAACTATATTTTAGGGAAAAGGACTATTCATTTGAGTTTCAAAACCTAAAACCATTATATCATGTCTAATACTCCGAAAGATGGCTTCTATTCACCCCCTCAGATAAAATCCCCAAATTCCACATTTCTCAATACACAAAATTGTCAGAAACCCAGGAATCTTTGATTTTTGTCTTACTTTGGTTTAGCTTTCATTTTTAACCAATTAGGGCTAAAACCCTCTCCTATTACGATAAATCAAGGTACATGGCTCTAAGGAAATGGGTCTTTCTCTCTGAGTTCTAATCATTGGAACTTGATGCTGCTATTTTATTTTCCACTTGTGTCTTGATCTAAAGTAACCTCTTTCGTTCTGTCCTCAGTCTATTTTTGCACTTAAATGCTATGAAAAGTAGATTTTTTTTAAATTTTGGTTATTTTATGTTATTCTCTAAAATTCACTACATGGTGAAATGTAAATACCATAGTTAAAAATGAATTATTCCATAAAGGGGAAAATATTTACTGAAGGCAATGGAGAAATAAATCTGTATCTTAGTTTTAGGTGTAAAATACACAGTATTTTACTATAAGTCCTTGGGAAAAGGCAAGGCAGAGCAGGAAGGAGAAGCCTATGAACTTGTATTAGCATCTACCACTCCCAGTTTAATACGGCATTGCCTATTTAGCTCTCCCCTTAAATTTGCAATTCTTAAAAAATATTTTACTTAAACTTTTCTCCACAGCATATATTTTAAGAAGGAAGAAGTAAAAAAGACAGAAAACATCACATATTATAATAAAAAACTCAGATTTTTTTTCCAGAAACATATTTCCAGAAACAATCTGACTTTATCTCAAGGCTGGATCCTCTCAGTGTATTATTGAGACCCCTTCCTCTCCTTAAATATGTTCTTTTTTGGATGAGTTTGCAAATTTTAGACTCACTGATGAAGAGGGAAAAAATGTCAAGGAAGCATATTCTATTTCATTTGTGATAATATCCAATCTAAGTCTGAATATAAAGTTGCCGCATATTATTGAATTTTTTTAAAGATTTTATTTATTTATTTGAGAGAGAGAGAGAGAGAGAGTGAGAGAGAGAGAGCATGAGAGGGGAGAAGGTTAGAGGGAGAAGCAGACTTCCTGCAGAGCTAGGAGCCCGATGCAGGACTCAATCCCAGGACTCCGGGATAATGACCTTAGCTGAAGGCAGTCGCTTAACCAGCTGAGCCACCCAGGTGCCCACATTATTGAATTTTTAAAATACACAGTTGAGGCATTTAACACTGAACTAGGTAAGTGCCTAGATAGATGATGATAGATAGATAGATAGATAGATAGATAGATAGATAGATAGATAGAAAAATAGGTCAATCTAGTGAGCCAGTTATTGTATTTTAAAAATTTCTTATACAAATCTTTGAAGTCAGGAATAATGTTATCTTCTTTTTTTTATCATTTTTTAATTTATTTTCAGCATAACAGTATTCATTGTTTTTGTACCACACCCAGTGCTCCATGCAATTCATGCCCTCTCTAATACCCACCACCTGGTTCCCCCAACCTCCCACCCCCCCCACCTCTTCAAACCCTTCAGATTGTTTTTCAGAGTCCATAGTCTCTCATTGTTCAACTCCCCTTCCAATTTCCCTCAACTCCCTTCTCCTAACTCCCCATGTCCTCCATGCTATTTGTTATGCTCCACAAATTAGTGAAACCATATGATAATTGACTCTCTCTGCTTGACTTATTTCACTCAGCATAATCTCTTCCAGTCCCATCCATGTTACTACAAAAGTTGGGTATTCATCCTTTCTGATGGAGGCATAATACTCCATAGTGTATATGGACCACATCTTCCTTAACCATTCGTCCGCTGAAGGGCATCTTGGTTCTTTCCACAGTTTGGCAACCATGGCCATTGCTGCTATAAACATTGGGGTACAGATGGCCCTTCTTTTCACTACATCTGTTTCTTTGGGGTAAATACCCACTAGTGCTATCTTCTTTCAGAGCGGATTATCATTTGTTCCTGAAAGATACATGTGGGCATTAGAAATCTGAAAGATACACGTGGGTATTAGCAATTCAGGTATTGACATTATTCTAGGTTAACAGGATAATCTGTACTCAGCCATAGTTTATGTGAATGTTGGTTTTCTTCAGGTTTATCCTTACTTCTAGTAACAACAACCCTTTGGATCCCAAACCCAAAACCAGGGTTTACCAGATCCCCCATCTTTCTTGACCATACATTCCAATTTCTGTGCTCCTAACCCACAAGGCCATCAGAAGGTACTCTCAGCCACATTTATAAGATTGGCAATCACTGTAGGTAAAAGCTGAGCTTCCGTTTTTAAATGCTGGTGTCCCAGATATCAGATTAGTAATTCTTACCACCTTGTGAGCTCTCCAATGCCCTTCAACAAAAATTTCATCCACTTTTCTATATGCCCTCCTTGGAAGAGTTGGTGCACACTACCTAGATCAACATTACATTTGTATTTTAAAAATATTTTCTGTATTTCTAAATTTCCAACAATGAACCTGAATTACTTTTTGATCAGGCCATGAAAAGCATCCTTCATTTATCTGTTGTTTTTCAGTAGCATGTGAAACTTTATATGATAGTAAATTTAAAATATTTTTCTATACATTTATAGGTAGTTACCATACTTCTTGTATTCAGTAACTTACACCATTTGGGGGGAAAACATGCAATGTGGGCTCTTGTTAGAAGAAAAGGAATATTTTTCAAAGATTTTATTTATTTATGCATTTGTCTATCACATAGACAGAGATCACAAGTAGGCAGAGAGGCAGGCAGAGAGAAAGGGGCAAGGAGGCGCCCTGCTGAGCAGAGAGCCCAATGAGGGGCTTAATCCCAGGACCCTGAGATCATGACCTGAGCTAAAGGCAGAGGCTTAACCCACTGAGCCACCCAGGCGCCCGAAGAAAAAGAATTTTAATCTGTTGCTCTCTCTATATTCACCAGTAAGAGTACTCCAATGTAGAAATTGAGCTGCATGAAATTCTGAAAGTTATTGATAATTGAAGATCTATTCGCCATCTATTCCAATCTATTCTCTATGATTCAGCCAGCCACAGTAAAAGTTCTAGAATTAGGGGCGCCTGGGTGGCTCAGTGGGTTAAGCCGCTGCCTTCGGCTCAGGTCATGGTCTCAGGGTCCTGGGATCGAGCCCCGCATTGGGCTCCCTGCTCAGCAGGGAGCCTGCTTCCTCCTCTCTCTCTGCCTGCCTCTCTGCCTGCTTGTGATCTCTCTGTCAAATAAATAAATAAAATCTTTAAAAAAAAATAAAAAAAAATAAAAAAATAAAAGTTCTAGAATTAAAATCTAATTGGGTTGTTAGCTTTCTTGAAACCCTAAAAAGGGGGCACCTAGGTGGCTCAGTGGCTTAAGCCTCTGCCTTCGGCTCAGGTCATGATCCCAGGGTTCTGGGATTGAGCCCCACATCGGACTCTCTGCTCAGCGGGGAGCCTACTCCCCCCCATCTCTGCCTGCTGCTCTACCTACTTGTGATCTCTCTCTCTGTCAAATAAATAAATAAAATCTTTAAAAAAAAAAAGAAAAAAGAAACCCTAAAAAGGCTTCCCCCTCACTCTCAATAGAAAAGTCCAAATTTCTGAGCAGAACTTACATGGCCACTCCACTCTTGCCTCTTATATTCTTAACCTCCTGCTCTATGTCAGCATAGAGAACTACTGAGAGTCTCCCCAATTTGCCATTCTCTTTTGCTCCTGGCCGTTTAAGCACTCCTGCCAGCAAGGATATGGCAGCAGCAAGAGCAGCTCTCTTAGACCTAAAAGCAAAGGCACTTGCTGAGAGCAGCTGCTTTACTCAAGCCTCTGATCTCTAGATTTTCATGAGAAATAAATTCATGTCTATCCTGCTTAAGTCACTATACTATGAAGTCCATTTATTGCCAATATTAAATAATATTTCTAAATAAGAGAAACCTTTTTTCCCCCCCACACTTTCTCATTTCCCAGGTTTCCAGTGATCTGTTGCTTCTCCCATGAACTGTTCCCTGTTTCCTTACACAGGCGAGGTTCCTCTCACAGTGACGCCATCACAGGGCATACCACTTGTATTAAAACTGCCCGCTTACTTACCTGTCTGCAACACTAAGTTGAAATCCCTAAGGTCAGAGACTGTGCTTCTTCATCTTTGTTTCCCAGCACCAACCACTAGGCCTGGCACATAATAAACACTTTATAAATACATTTTAAATTAATGCAAGAACAAGGAAGGATTACAAAGCCTAACTCCACACTATCAAGAACTTATGAAAAGTGATTATAGGATGAGTACCCTTGAAATTTCCCATTTTTAGTTACAGACAAATATAGGTGGGGTGTTTTGAAGAGAATTATACCTCCTTGATCACCAGCTAAAAACTGGATATTTTTATAATAAACTACACAATGGCATATATAATATGATTTAATTTCTTCATTCTTCTTCTACCCTACTTCCAAATATCTTGGCCTCTGAGACAAACTGAGATTTACAACAAATTAGATTTATTCCTTTGAGCTAAAACAGGGTTCTCTGAAAAGACTGCTAAAATGCAAGTATGTTTAGAGACTTCAAACCATTAGGACACATATGCCCCTTCATAGGGATTAAATTATCAGAATGCATAGAAGATATCAGAGCCCTAAGGAAATGAGATAGAGAACTGGATGATTTTGATAAGAAGAGGAGATTGGGATGAATGATACCTAAAGAGGGAAGGTATGCAACATATCTGCACCAAAGTCTGTGCTAAAGGTCTGAAGAAGGCACAAAGCATTAGGAAACGCTGGCTCCCACTGGAATAGACAGGCTGGGAGCTAGTAGACCAATGAGCCATGCCATATTACTTATTATTTGTCCTGAGAGATTACATTATAGGTTTCTGCTATTGTTTTCCTTGGGTAGAATTACTCAAATGGTTGGATTATATTCACATAGCCAGTATCTCATAGTTTCTTTGTTGGGGGCATTTGTCTTAAAAGGGAATCTTCATTTTTATGCCCAAATAGGTATATCCTAGAGGCCTCCTGAGATCAAAGGGAGAAATTATTCAAGTCCTTAGTTGAAGAGCACAGACCAGATATAGGTTATGATATATCCAAGGGAATCCTCCGGGGGCTTATCCTGATTTTGCACTCCTATGATGACACTTTCAACAAGAACAGAAACTCACACCAAACTTAATGCATTTTTACGATCAGAATTGAAACAAGAGTGGCAAATGTCTCTCATTCTTTTACACTGGGTCATGACTGTAATCTCATGGCCCTGCTCAGATGTCAACCTCTTGACTGGAAGGGCAGGTAGATGATATAAGAGTTCATTCTTGTTCCACCTCCAATTTGTTCACTGCAAAGTGAAGAGGGGTGTCTCCATCATGAAACAAGGCATGTGCCTCTCTTTTTGCATTTGTCTCCCAGTGTGGGCAGTAAAGTGGATGGAGTTGACCTTCCCATGCTTTAATCTATCTTTCAAGTTATTTCTAGAGCTTTGGGTCCTGCTGCATATGTGTGTGCGTGCACACACACACTCCAATAACAATCACAAGCGTATTTAGCCCATAAGTATGCTATTTGTCAAACGCAGCTCTCCTGGGGCTTAAAGCAAATAGCATCTCCAAAGCCTGGTTCATATGTACCCTAATCTGAAATCTTATTCTGAACAGTTAACTGAAGAAAAATTTAAATAAACTTGTTGTAGATACCAGATACAGTGTCCCATATTATTTTTTAGATTGGCACATACATATTTCTTTGGGATAAAAGCCTGCAACACTGGGGTTCTTAACCTTTCTGTCTCACAAAAGCAGTTTTAGAGGTATGGACACTTTCTCTCCCAAATTATAAACACACCCAAACAACTTCTGTATTATATCAAGGGCTTTATTTAATTATAATTTGTACTCTAATGGTAACCATATATTTTCCAAAAATTGGATTTTACTCCTGGTCAAATACTGTCAACAATGACTTTATAGTTTAAGGTTTTTCTTTCATCCTCAGATTTTATTATTCTGGACATTGTTTGAAAAAAATATAGAAATTACCACTTTGTTGATAAAAAAATGCTTACACGTAATTATGAATGGATGAATAGATGGATGAAGAAAGAATGAATAAGGGGCTGTAATTCGTACTATCATTTGTTACCAAGCCATTGCCGGAATATCGATACACATATAAGAATTATAACTGATTTCTCAAGTATGTTTTTGTGTTCTGAGTTGAAACAGAGTTTCTCACAGACCATTCAGGAAACTTCTAGAATCTTTTCCTCAAAGATTTTGATCCATTTTATGAAAAACATTTCAGATGTCTGCGCTGTAACCCAGGGATCTGCTATTACATGGATCTCCTCCTTTTGGGGACATATCACAGAGAGTGACCACCATACTGCTAGTCTCAAGAATCTGGGCCTTTCATTGCTCAGATATGTGAATCTTGCCTCTTATTAAGAAACAGAAGACAGAAATACATGATATCACATCATAGGCAAAAATGTCAGTATGCCCTCCTGATTACTGAAAACAAAAAACCTACCTAACCAAGATCTCTGGGTCTCCTTCCTCATTCATTGGACAAGGACTTACAGAGTGTCTCTTCAGCATTGGGTCCTAAGCTAGACCTATATGGCACTTGCAATCTTGCAAATCCAAGCAGAATTCCCTGGTGAGCTCAGTCTGGTTGGCATCAGATGGGAATTATAGCCAAGTGACTTCTCCTTATTGTAACCCTATTATCTCTCTCTCCCTCCATCTATCTCTCCTGTGCTGTGCATGGTTGGGCCTTATGGAAAGTTATCATTTGGATGCAAAACAATTATCCTAAAACAGTTAGCCAGAGTGGTCTGGACACACAGATTTATCTTCCCTCTCCTTCAGTGAAGAACATCTATCTTCCATGACCTCTTGATTACTGAAGCCTTCAAAATATATTCTTTGGTCTGTGACACTGTGCTCAGTGCTGGGCTGAGCATTAAATATCACCCTCTATGATTAATTGGAAGTTAATTAAATCTATCACTGAAACAATGGGAAGGCAATGAGCTATGTAATCATTGCAATAGTAAATGAAATGATGTACAGGTCTCTCCATCTCGCTTATTGACAATGATGGAGGGGTGGCAGGCCTCGGATGCCTGGTGAGGCTTGCTGCCTGACCTCACAGGCGGCTCTAACTTTCACAGAGCCCAGGGACAAGGCAACTAAAAGCATGTTCTGACCAGCTCTGCTGAATGAGGGAGCCCCTATTCCTGAGGCCTCCAAAGTATCCATGTCAGGGCTTTTCTGTCTTCAATAGTCAGTGAGATAAGGTATGGGAATGACTGAATGGGCCATGCAAATACTAGTTGTTACCAACTCTGAACAGCCCAAATTTCAGGGCTTCAAATTTCAGGGGACCTTCAAATGCAATAGAATAGAACTTCTACTGAACAGTGAATGCCTTTGTCTGTGTTTAAAACTTCAGAATTTTTAAAGTGCTTTCACAGACCTGACACCATGTGGCCCTCAGAAGCCCTCATAAGATGGGAGAACTATGAAAAAGAGAGGGTAAGTGTCTTGCCTGAGTTTACCTAACAGGTTAGTGACAGACATTAGAAAAGCTAATTAGATACTTAAATGACAGAGCCAGGCCTAGCCAAATCCTTAGTTCCTGTTTCCAAACTTGACTTAATTTGTGGATATGAGGACATAGGAGGCCATGAGGTTTGGAAAGGTAACCTAAGTTGCCAGATTGCCAAAAGTCCTCTGGGACCCAGACTGGCATTCTTCAGCATTTGGTAGGAATATCACTTTTTATCACAGGGAAGCCATCCAGATATTAATCTTCCTCAGTCTGCTTGAGCTGCCATAACAAAATACCAACACTGGGTGGTTTAAACAATAGAAATTTATTTCTCACAGTCTGGGGGCTGGAGGTCTGAGACCAAAGTGCCAGCAAGATTGTGTTCTAAGGAGAATTCCCTTCTAACTTGCAGACAATTGCCTTTTCTCTGTGTCCTCACATGGTTGGGAGAGAGAAATTGAGAGAGGGAGAGAGGTGTTCTCTTCTTAGAAGGCCCCAATCTCTTCAGATTAGGGCCCTCTTAGGAGCTCATTTAACCTTAATTACCCTCTAAAGAGTTGATTGCCAAGTACACTTACATTTGGGGTAGGTTTCCAACATGTGACCAACATTTTAGAGGGACACAGTTCAGCCCATGGCATAATTTGAAAGTATGTTTTTAAAATTATCACCCAAGAATTATAAACTAGGATAATCTCTTTAAACTCTAGTCACCCAATATTTTAATTTCTTTCTTTTTTTTTTTTTTTTTTTTTTTTTGTCACTAGATAGAAGAGCATTTTTAGTCCTCAGAATTAACTTGGAATCACCCTCCCCTTCTTTTTCTTCCATCCCTATTCCTTCTTAATGGGACAAGCCCCAAGTCCTGGTGGCATGCCTCTTCAATTTGAGGAGGCTTGGACTTGGAGGAAGTCCATCCCTACTGTCTTAGATACACACTGGGTATCAGGGGAAAGAAGATAGTTATCAATGTGTCATGGTTCTCATGGACCCAAGGGACCCTTAAAAAGACTAAGGCACTTTTGGGGGATCAATTGAAAACAAATTAATTAAATAAAGGTCCCTTATCACAGTATTAAATTTTTTTTTAATTTTATTTTTTATAAACATATAATATATTTTTATCCCCAGGGGTACAGGTCTGTGAATCACCAGGCTTACACACTTCACAGCATTCACCATAGCACATACCCTCCCCAATGTCCATAATCCCACCCCCCCTCTCCCAAACCCCCTCCCCCCATCAACCCTCAGTTTGTTTTGTGAGATTAAGAGTCACTTATGGTTTGTCTCCCTCCCAATCCCATCTTGTTCACAGTATGAATTTTTAATATTATTTGGTTGAAAGATGTTCAGGGGAACTTCTTATCAATGGTAGTCAGAAAAGATAGGCATCCCCTAAGGCATTTTTCTTTCTCTTTCTTTCTCTCCTGCTGACACACAATCAGGCCCATCTGCCTAACATTGTCTAAGTAAATACCAAAGGCTTTAGGAAATATCACTTTGAATCTGAGTACAGTTTGGTCCTGCTCCAGCCCTCCCAGGTAAACTACTGGCTCACATGTAATACAGTGGCTATACAGAAAGCAAATCAGAGTCCATTCAAAAAGAGTTTCTAGAGAAGCAAGAGGTGAGCGCATCCTGCCTCAAGGCTTTTGCATTAATTCTTTCAGCTTGGAGCAATCTTTCCCCAAATACCTGGATAGCTCTTGTCCTTACCTCCTTCAGGCCTTTGCTTAAATATGCTCTGATCAAGTTAGGCTTTTTCTGACCATATTATCAAACGGTGCCTCCTTTCAGTTGAATTCAAACATGTTACCCTACTTTATTTTTCCTTCAGCATACTAATCACTACTTAATATGTTCTTCATTTACTTAGTTTGTATCTTCCCTCCTAAAATAGCAACTCTAAGAGGTCAGGGGCTTTGCCTGTTTTCTTCTGTACCTTGAAGCTTTGCACCAGCATGGTACATATTAGGATAAATGAAAGAATGAATGGACTTAAGGGCTAAAGTGAAGGCCAACTGATAGGTCAACCTCACAAGGCCATAACAGCTATGGAAGCAGAAGACATAATGGAAGTACCTAAGATCTGTTATAAACTGTAATCTTCAGGCTACTACCTTAATCTTCCTGGACCAGAGTTTACTTATCTTTAGTGAGTGAGGTTTGAAATACATATTTTTTTCCAGCTCTAACATTCTATGAGCTATGATATGAATTTTAAAATGATGATGTAACATGCTGCCAGTCTCAGGAGTCCTGATCTTGAGCCTGCTAGGAGGGGCCAGGCAGAAGTAGTTAGAATATATGTTTCATAGCTATTTTTTGAGGTTCAGATTTTTTAAAGTTGAGGAGCCAGTTTGAACTATCCCAATTTCTGCAACACAGCGGTAACTAAAATTTGATGCTGCTATTTTTATTGTGAGTCTAACCCTGTGTTTTTCCCAGATATTCACCTTCTTGGTCTTTTGTAAAAACAAAAACAGTGATTTTGCCATAAATTAAGCAAATAAAGAAGTTCAGTCTAAAATTCTATTCTTTTTTTAAAAAATGAACAGTATTAAAGAGAGAAAAAACTGAACAAAGAACTTCCCTATAAGTATTTTACATGGTGAAAATGGTATCAAAAAGATAAATATGTATGGCACATTTTAGCTTAAAGAGTACCTTGGGCTAATAAGAGCATAATTACATTGTGGATGTCACTCCCAGTCATGACTTGGAGTATTATAGCCAAGAGAATATTATTTTCTTTTTAATTTTTTATTTCTTTTCAGCATAAAAGTATTCATTGTTTTTGCACCACACCTAGTGCTCCATGCAATCCGTGCCCTCCCTAATACCCACCACCTGGTTCCCCCAACCTCCCACACCCCCACCCCGCCCCTTCAAAACCCTCAGGTTGTTTTTCAGAGTCCATAGTCTCTCGTGGGGAGATAGAGAAGAGAATATTATTAAAATGATTGGAGAAGTTTTTGTTTACTTATTTGGCCTATTCACTTAAAGACTCCGGGCAAATGTACAAAATACTCATTTGAATTGCAAATTGAATCCATCAGCTGAAGTTACAAATTTTTTAAAGTCGGATTTAGAAACCCAGGCCATTAATTCATAAATACTCTTCTGTAGAGTATATGAATTAGCTTATCACATAGATAATGACATAACATTATTGAACAACATAAAATAACTTCCTTTTATTTTCCCATAACATCTGAGTTCCAGGTTTCCTGGCTCTCTCATAATGCCTGATGGTGCCGCAGGGCAAATACGTGTGAATTGCGGTCGCAATATGAAAAGTGACTCCGGAAAAGGCGTATTAGGGCTTTCAAGCTGATTCCCTGTCAATAGCCTTTACATCAAACCGCCTCAGTGTCTAGGTCAAGCAATGCTTTTCATAGATGATGGTGCTGTCAGGTCAACACAAGATCTGAGCACTGAGATGTGTGTAGCTGGTCTCTTACATCAGTTCCAGTAACAATGATCTCCTTGGGATGCGGTGGGAGATGCAAGGAGGGAGGAACCGACCTGACATTACTTTATTGTGAATGTGTAGGATCATAAAGACCTTTCAGAGAAATGGAACACTTGAGGGTTGATTCTAGGACTGATCTGTGAGAGATGGATGTTTCCAGTCTGCCCTATCTTTTGATGCTATAAGACTCGGAGGTTTGAATTGACAAAAGCATAGAAGTTAGAGAAGCTATTATGTAAGTACACATAACTTCTTCAAAATAACTAGAAGGAAAACAGACACATTTGCCCATGTCCAAAGCAAATCTTGCAACACTCAAGGGCAAAACAAACTTTGGCAGTCTCCATAGTCCATTCAGTTAAAACAAAATGATCATGCTATTTGGCATTGTGTGGCCTTTGAAATAAATAAAGGGGTAAAGAGGAGAAGATGGCATTTTTCACTTTTAGTAGCATAAGTGAACATCCTGTTGCACATAGTAGGAATCCAAAACAATCTGAGTCATTATTTTTACAATGGTATTTGTTTTGAGATATTGGTCTTAGGTCTAAAGTTGAATTCATTTTATCTCAGAATAACCAACTGAAAAGTAGAAATTTGGGTTAAACAACATTTTTTTTTCTGTTTGATGCCAAATAATTAACATGAATGGATTATTTGACCAGACTGACACTGGCATTTAATGTCATATTGACATAGCCATAATCTTCTATCTTCATTTATCTATTAAGAAAATAAAGACAACAAATAACGATCTCCAGGCTTCCTTTCAGCTATACAACATCTGTGAGACCTACAATCATTTTCAACCTTCATACTTTTTATAGACATTAATTTTCTCAGATATTAAAAAGTAAAAGAATGTGATTAAGATAAAGGGCTTCGATGGCAGCCAGAGTTCAGAAACTCATGCCACAAATTAGGTATATATATATATATATATATATCCTTGGACAAGCTATTTAGCCTGTTGGAGTCTCAGTTTTTTCATCTCTAACATGGGATGATAATATAGGGACATCATAGGATTTTGGTGAGAAATAAATGAGATAATGCAGATAAAACACTTAGATGGTGCTGGGAGCATAATGAAGGCTCAGTAAATGTTAACTATTTTAATTTAAAAAGGCCTTTAAAGGACAAAGTCAAAACAAAAAATATCATCTTCAAGTACTGTTTCATAAGTTTGCATTTCAACTTGGGAAGAGAAATTATTTAAAGAAATCGGCATTGAATATATAGATTCTCATGGAAAGTTACTATTTTCATAAAATTGAAGAATGAAGATCTATAAAATTTTCCTTCTATGAAAACATCAGACAATGAAAGCTTCCTCAGCCTGTCTCACTTCAATCTCAGTCAGGAAAAATTGTAAATGCCCAATTATGGGAAGTATGAAAGGGATAAACTTCCCTGTTCCCAAGGAAGTTAACTAAGAGCATGAAAATTTCTTCATAGAGGCCCCTCTTCCCAAGAGACAACTGAACATACTTTTAGATCCTGCCATCAGGGTGATGCTTGCAATGCAACTCCATGCTCACAAACCGAGTATTCTTGTTTTGTGTTATTTTGTTGTTTTATTTTGCTTTGCTTTCCAGTGTAATGAGAAAATTCAGACCAAATAGGACCTCACTGGGAATTTTTAAAGCTCCCTGCCATTAAAGGTATCACTTCCAGGATGGCTCCAAGGACATGCTGTCTCACTCTAGGCCCACTGGTTTTTAACCCATTATATCAGCATTTATAGTATGTTGGCATCAGACATGCTCAGTGGGGAAGTGGGAAAGCTGGGTCATGGCTGAAAGCACTCTCAGTGATTCTCTGTGCTCAAGTGTTTTCTATAACATTTGGAGCCAACAAATAGAATATCTGACATAACAAACCTCTCATTTTAAAATTATGACCCTCCCACTTTGTTTCTAAAATCAAGCAAAGTCTGATATGGGCTTCCTTAATTTTGATGGAGCACAAAGTTGGAATCAGAAAGACCCAGGTTCAATTTCTAGCTCTTTGCACTGAATGCATAGCTGTGTGCACTGTGTGCAATTAATACACACTTTATATGTATTAAGTGATTAGAATGGTGCATAGTTAACAGCAAACATTGAAGAAATATTTGTTTCTCCTACCATATTACTACTACTATTCAATCTAAAAAGGAAAAAAATTAACTCATCTAACTCATTCACAAAGCTGGTCCCTAATAAACTTACATATGGCTTATTATTTTTTTTTCAGGTTGGTCTTAATTAAAAAGGTTCTTGTCTTAGAGATAGTACTCAGAGACTGGTCCAAGGAAGAACCAAAGAGATTTACTCTCAAATACATCTTTGTAGCTTCATCACCATAATACCTAAGCATTCATGTGGACAACATCATTTCATCATAAATGAGAAGGTCATACTATTGAACTGTAATCCATCCATTGATTTATGGTCCCAAGTTCCTCCAAGGATTTTCAGAAATGCCTGTGACGTTTCCTAGTGCTGGACTTTGCATTTGGATCTGTGATTTAGATGACAGATGTGTGAAATCATATGTAGCCAGACAAATCCCGGGTGATAACACATTTCAGGGGGCTCAAGCAGTGATGGATTAAGGCCCAATCAACCAGATCAGCTAATCTGAGCCCTCCTCAGTGACATTGGCCCTGATGCTTTAAAGGAGCACCCCCAAATAAATTACTTTCCAGAAATAATACTTTCTGCTCTGCATCTGATCATACAGTATTTCCTTTTCCACAATAAGTCCCAATACCATTGGAGAAGCCCTACCCATTTCTGGAGAATTGATTATTATGTCTGGTATTAACATTTGCCTGTACTGACTGGTTAACTTTACTTTTAAAATCTAGTATTCCAAGTCAAAATGGGATTATTAATATGGACAGTTTGACTGATATTAACCATTTTTGAAAGTCTGACAAATGTAGAAGCTGCAAAGCCAAGGACTTAATAATAGCTTCTTAGATGATGGAGAACTCATTACAAACAAACCCAGCAACTCGCATCCAGATGATACATAAAATCAAGACTTTCCTTGGAAGAAGCTAATATAAGAATATGACACTGAAGCCTTTCTTAAGAGTGAAACTTATGGCACTATGTATAGGCTTATGATCAAAATAGATTATCTTACATATATTGTTATGGAAATAGGAAGGAGACAAGAAAAAAATCACACTTTGGCACAGCAGTAAGAAATATAACACAAGATACAGAGCTATACAAAAATAAAAAGCAAAGAGGGTTCTGAACCCCTCTATAAGAATCTCTCTAAATCTGTGCAGTTCACGCACCACCTCAAGAGTGTGCCCATTTAATTTCATAAAAGGCAGGCTTGAATGCTGTACTATTCTGTCACTTTTCTGGACTTCTTCTTTGATTTTTGTTCTCAGAATTAACTTTAGACATTTTTTTCTCTTTTATTGTTGCTTACAGTGTTACCCAAAATAGCTCCCTGCATACCCCAATATATGTCAGCTGGCAGACCTCAAAGCAAGTCCATGCTGCATGCCTTCAATCATCAAGAAATTATCTGTGGTAAGGATCTGATGTCATTCATTATGTAGTGTGAGGCTGAGAAGCAAATAAATAAGTGTTTATGCTTTTATCTTTGATTTTTACCTTGTTCTTCATTTGTTTCCTTACTTTTCTTTTCTACAGTGAAACTTCCCTATGCTATTGTCCCTTGGATCCCCTTAATGCTGACACTCCTCAGCATAATAGTAGTAGTTCACCAATCTAAATCCCCTTTTAAAACAAGCCTGCCACATAACGATTTATTTTCTTTGCTGAAGTGCATTAAAACAAGCTTTTACCAGGATGTTTCAAACAGTAGAACCTCACCTCAATAGCTACATTGCACTCTTCTTCCCTCACCCACTACTGGCACTAAAAACAAAACAAATCAAAAACAAAAACCAGGCTACACCTGCAGTAGTGTAGGTATGAACCTGAATCCTGACCCATAAACTCAAAAGCAATCAGAGTGAACTAAACAGAAATCTGAAAGGGGCAAGAATACAAAGTATTCTCATCCACTTTATCAATTTTGCTTTTATTTTCAGGACCCTCTCTTTGTGGATTTCTTGGAATTTATATGAAGACAGATGTACATATTCTTCTGAAACAATATTAGGAAGAAAAAGTAGTGACTAGAAGCAAGAGTAATAATGTGAAGGGAACAAAGGCAAAATTTGTAAGTCAAGTAGAACTACTCAGATTAATTTGGGGGGAAAATATTATCATCTGATCCAGGGATCTGCAAACTATAGCCCAAGGGCCAAATCCAGCCTTTTCCATATCCATTGATCTACTTGTTGTCTCTAGCTGCTTTTGTTCTACAATGGCAGAAGTGAGCCATTGTGACAAAAACATTATGGCATACAGAGACTAAAATACTTACCATCTGGCCCTTTACAGTTACCTTTTGTCTATTTCTAATCTTCAGAAGATGACATATAGTATTTAGAAATTAAGCTACATTTGCACACTTGATATTCTTATAATCTTTGAAAAATTACACATTAAAATTTACCTATCTATGTTTAATATGGGAAAGAATGGGTGGGGGGTGGGGGGGGTACCTGCACATACATTTTGGGAGGTGTCCTAAAATGAAATATAAAACATGTTTGCTAGGACAGCTTCTTGAATACTGAGAGGCTTAGCATACTCAGAGAGTCAATGGTATAATAATGGAAAGATTCAACTTGGAACCAAGAGGCTGAAGATAGAGTCCCAGTTTTATCACCTTGGACAAGTCATTTAACCTCCCCTTTCTCACCTATAGAGTTAGAACTCTGAAGCCTGCCTCCCAAGGCTGTATAAATCAAATGGAATTATCTATGCGTGTGTAAATTCTTTATTGAATTATAAATTACAAAAATATAAGTTGTTGTTATTGTGCAGTGCAGTGCCCAGAATGCTTTTCATGTACATGATATTCTGAGCAAGGATATCTCAGCGAACTCATTCACATAGTTATGACTTTCCCTTAACATCAGTTGCCTCCCCCTCCCCACCCCCATGAGCTCTCTATATTGTATCAAAGCACCGTTTCAAAGAAAGCATCATTTCAAATTAAGAAGTCTATAACCAAGGCTCAACACATAAAATACTCAGTCCAGGTCCACACCTGGGGGAGTAATTTCAAAATCATCTTCATAGAAGTTGGGTCATTTTCTCCCACCTACCATTTGCAGTTCATCTCATGGCATTTCTACACCTGACATTTCCTCCCTTAGCTGCAGCTTCGTTTGTACCTGTCCCCCTTCACTCCCTCTCTCCCCACTGTCCCCTTTCAATTCCACCCCAGTCCCCTTTGATCCTTTTCTCATTTCTAATTCTGAAAGCCCTTTGAGAAAGGGGGAGGGGAGGAAAACAAAAGGTTAATTTTCTCCAGCCTGCCCAGGCCGACTTAATGTAACAGAAGGCAGCAAATTGTATTGATTTAGTGACATGCAACTGTCCAGAAAGAGCTATTTATACATTATTCAGGACAAACACTGTCATAATGGACAAACAGCAGCAGCATCTGGGATGTTAATGTCTACAAATAAGATTATTCTTTGAAAGGATTAGGATGAAGCATTTTGTGTAATTAGATTTCTCCGTTTCAGGAATGAATTGCCTTTTAGCAGTAAAAGCTGTCACTGAGGGAGCCATTAGCTCCTTATAACTGAATTAAATGCATAATTAGTGACATGATCACATTAGGATTTGTTTCATTTTTAACTAATCTGAAGGGGGAGGGGAGCGGGAGTGTTGGGGAGTGGAGGCGGTGCCATTTCCAGGTCACTGCGGCCTTCCTCAGCTGGGATAGGCCTCAGCTGGCGTGCTGAAGTTGGTAAAAGTCAGGCGTGTGTGAATCAGAGCCCAGGCCTCGCCACAGCGACGGCCGGGCTATTCATCACTGGGTGGTGGGTGACAGTGACTGATGGGCTAGGCCCAGGCCTGGCACTTCACCAGTGCAAGAATCATACGAGCCAGGGAGCAGAATGACAGCTGGAGCGCTGTGTCAAGTGGTGGAGAGACCAGAGCTATTAATAATGTGTGCCACATGATCTCGGCCTCGAGAAAACAATGACTTAGACATTGGTGAGAATAAAGATTTTACATTTAGTCCAGGGGTGACTCTTCTCCTTGGCACTTGTAGAATAAATCGCTATGCAATCAGCATGTATGAAAATCAGGCAATGCATATATTAGAGCCCAGCCAGTGAAGGAAGGGACATGGGTGGGGATTTAAAAATCCACACATTGGCTATACGTGCTGTTAATCCCATGCTCCTGACATTTCTGCAAATGCCTTGAGGTAGCAGGAGAGAGTAAGTAAGAAGACAATAAGGAGGGCTTTCGTGTTTGCTCATTCACTTGATCCTTCTGCACTTCTTTACAGAAAGGCTACTGCCCCCAGTGCAGCTTTAGATACTCATAGAGGAATGAAGCAGTATGGTGCATTGTCTCTGCCCTCAAGGAGCTTAACAGAATTCAAAGGGACTGACTGAGTTCGCTCACCATAATAAGTCAATCAGAGAAACACAATTATCATATGGTTTCATTCATATGTGGAATATAAGAAACAGGGCAGAGGACCATAGGGGAAGGGAGGAAAAACAGAATGGGGAGTCATCAGAGAGGGAGACAATCCATGAGAGACTCTTAACTATAGGAAGCAAACTGAGGGTTGCCGGAGGGCACATAAGTGGGGGGATGGGGTAACTGGGTGATGGGCATTGAGGAGGGCACCTGATGGAATGAGCACTGGGCGTTATATACAACTGATGAATTATGAACACTACATCTGAAACTAATGATGTACTATAGGTTGGCTAATTAAATTTAAATTAAAAAAAGAAAAGAAAAAAATTTTATCATTAAAAAAAAGAATTCAAAGGGAGCTGATACACCAAATGTGTGTTGTTGGAATACATTGACATTTTATTTACTTTGGAGGGCTTCTAATTTTGTTTCTTAGTCTGAAGGTTAGGTTGAGAAGAAATGATCAGAACAACAAATGGAAGCTTGGTAAAAATGCTTCCATTCAAATTGCTTGATATTATACGATACTTACCTCAGTAAAGGCAGCACTAGGTTATGGTAACCTGGGGGTGACTGCAGTCATTGAGTTTGTGAAGGAGCTCCCTCCTGGCCTGGGCTAAGCACTCTAGTACTGGGGAAATTAGCAGTTGTTGGTTATTAGGTTCCATATGGTTTCAAGTTTCTGGCTGTAGTGATGGAAGTTTCTCCAAGGAACAGAGGAGAAGAGCAACGAAAATGCTCCAATCCTTCAACGATTCCCCACCTTGTTCCCCACCACTTGAAGCAGATACAATAACTTCATTTAGACATCCATGATGGTCAGTCAGGATTTACCTGCCCACAGTCATCTTTTGATAGGTTCATCTTGAAGCCAAGAGAAAAATTAGAATCCAACAATTAGATGAATCACTTTCCAGGCCCAAATGCTCAGGATTCTGTGATTAAAATGCACTGTTACAGGTGACTAGCATAACACAATTAAAAAAAAAAAATGCGCTGTTACAGAAAGAAAGATTTTAGCTCATGATTGGTAAAGATAGTTGCAAGGAAATGTCCCTGGTGACCATGATGATTTGGTGAGATGTTCTTTGTGCCCTCCTAAGGGATGGCTTGAGTTCTATTAAGTTTCTGTTAACCTTTGCTATACCAGAAACAGACCACATCAAATCACCTTAACTAATGGCTCAGCGAAAGTCAACAAAAGAGAAGAAAGTAGAAATTCTTACTTCTTAAAGTTACTATTTGATAGAACTTAACTTTTAAAACAGGCTTTTGTGAATTGCTTGAGAAAATAGAGAGCTTTCATGATGTTATACCTAGAAAATGTATGTAAAAATTCACATATAACCTTTATACATTGGTGAGCATTAAGATTTCCTGTTCTTTGAGGCAAATATTGACCTTGACTTCACCTCGGTCAATATTTACCTCTCAGGTCAATAGATCTTGATGTTCACCTCAACAGAAGTCAATATCTACTTATTATCTCATTTCTATCTGTCAGGTAGCGGTGTGTAATCAGTAATGTGAATTTTCTTCCCTTATGCATTTCCTGAGGTTAAAATGGGATTAATTTTGGACCTTATGCTTTCCATTTGCTAAATACCTTCTTCCCACAGGAGTGAATAGAAGTTTTGTACAGAATTTTAACAATGTATTTTCATCTTCTTCTATGGCCTGGTCTCTGCTATCCATCCCAAATTAAGGAAGCACATGGGTAAAATAAAATATTTTCATATGAGAATTTCATTCATTTATGCAATAAATATTTACTGTCCATCATATATCTGACACCAGACTATATCTGGGTATATAGTTGGGATATAGTAGACATCTGGCCCATGCCCTCAGGAAGCTTACTGTTAAGTGCAGTACTTTCCGAATCTCAATTTGGAAGGATGTCAGGCAGGCTATAGTAGCATCACTAGAGGAGTGTTTAGGGTCTTTTTGTTTGTTTTTTTTCTGAGAGAAAGTATCATTATTACAAAGAGCAGCCACATACTCAATGGTGTGCTGGTGAGTAGGCCTTTACAGAAAAAAAGGGGAAAAGCCCCCAATTTGTTGCATTTTCTGAATTTCATGGTGTAAATGGCCAATTTCAAGCTACCATTGTGAAATCACTGGTTGCAAAGAGATGGATAGAGTCATGAGCAAATTCACACCAGCTCCAGCAGAGAACTGCCACCCTTTACCTATTATCTACCGTTAACATTTTATCCTCTTTGATTTCATAGTGTTGCTTTATTCTTCTCCTTCTCTTCCTCCTCATCCTCTTTTTTTTTTTTTCTTTCTTTTCTCTCTGCATAATTTTTTGGGGAGGAGGGGCTTTCTAAACAGAGTCCAAAACCTCAAATCTGTAGAGCTGCGGTGAGTTTCAGGATATGTTAAAAATTCCACAGGTGATACAAATGCATGGCCATGCTAAGAAACACTGGCCTAGTCCAAGCAGATCTCATATAATTTAACTTATTCAATTTTGAAATTTGGAACCTTATAGATTCCACCTTGACCTTTATTCAAGAAAGAACCAGATGAATTTTCCTGGACTCTTTCACCAAGCCATGGCACCCAGCCTTCTATCCATCTGGTTTCCATGTTTGGTTTGGCATAATCTATCCCTTGCCTGATCATTCGCTATAAAATCTGGTTTGAAGTTTTCCCTGTTCACTCTATTCATGTAGAAAAATTACTCCAAAAGGCTCTGTACCTACTCAGAGTAACAAGAATCTAACCATAAACTGAAAGTAGTACATAAGTAGTACATGAGGGAATAAGATATATTATTCTCATTCAAATGATCAAGGAATGCCTTTCAAGTCATTGATAAAGAACTTGAGATGGGCTTTGACATTTTTAATGCTTGTTAATGTACTCCTGGGAATGTTTTTGTAACTTCTGGATAAATTTAAGTGTTAAGCTCTGCCTTAATTTATATAGTTTCAGTAACAGATCTATTTACCAGACAGCTCAAACTATAACTTTTGGTTGACAAAATTCAATTGTAGACTTTCTCCATGAGAGCACTCAACCACAGCCTAGGGATGTACACACTGCAGTGGTGAAGCCACTGTCATGTGAAGAAGTGCTGAGATATAAACATCTTTATCCTGCCAGGTGGGTATGTCCTTTGAATGTCAGGACATCATGGTGTACTCAAAATGCCTGGCAGGTATACCTTGGAGCAGCATAGTTTTGAGGAAGAACAGAGGTTTACTATTACAAAAGACTTGCTGGCAATCTAACTACGTTGCCTCAAAAAAGTTACCTAGACTTTTTGAATCACCATTTCTTTATTGGTAAGTTAAGAGCAATAATAATACACACCTCACATTTCTGTTGTGAAGATTGAGATATCATAAAGAAAAATAGCCTAACAAAGTCTAATGGATAAAAGGACTGTAACAGATTTTATTTCCCTTCCCTATGCTCACCACCACTGCAACTACCACCCAGACGGTGATCACACCAATGGCAGTAATGTACATATATTTTAATGTATCACATATATGCACACATACACTCATATGTACACACAAATATACAAATATCTTTATAAAGTGGTGGCCAAAAAATGTAGAGTGATGAGTAAATGATGGTGGTAATGATGACAATGTTTTGTTTTTTTTTGTTTTTTTTTTTTTTTTTTTTTCAAAGATTTTATTTATTTATCTGACAGAGAGATCACAAGCAGGCAGAGAGAGAGGAGGAAGCAGGCTCCCCTAGAGAGCAGAGAGCCCGATGCGGGGCTCGATCCCAGGACTCTGAGATCATGACCTGAGCCGAAGGCAGCGGCTTAACCCACTGAGCCACCCAGGCGCCCCTGATGACAATGTTTTAAAAAAGAGAAACAAGAGGATGAATAGAAAGGGGAGCTTACAGCAACAACAAAAAAATCATCTGTTCATAATCGAAAGAACAGATTCATTGCTTGGATAAAAAGGGTGTTACAAAGTTATCAGAATGGTTTAATATTGGAATACTCTAGGAAACAGAGCTCAATTTTTTTTTAGGAAACGGTTAATTCTATTTGTTTACTTACAAAACACCAAGACAATAAATATTTTCTCTAGGTAAAGACTAACTTTATGAAAATTTAAATCTCCAGGAAACAACCTAAAAAAACTTCTCAAGTGGTGAAACTAAGGATGGCCACTTGTGAACGACAACCAACTGAAGAGCTATCAAGTCGTTTCACACTAACATTTTCTTAGAGGAAGGGCTAACATAGAAATGTAATTTTTATGAATGAAATTTTAGATTCATTCAAAAACATCCTAATACTATTTATACTTTTCAGAAACAGTCTAATATTTGTGTACACTTACTTGACATGATTGTTTAAAGTTCAATATTAAGCTCCAAACTAAATTCTGCCAAGAAATTCCTTAAAACCTACAATTCTCAGAGATGCTTCTTCCATATACCCTGGGAGGGCTCATTCTTTTCAAGAACTTCAACAACCTAACATGTTTGAGGTGTGTACAGAAATGATTTCAGTCTCATAATCTGATCTGCCAGTGGTTTGGATGACTTGTTTCCACTGAGGGAGGACTCAGATATTATAGACATTCCTGCAAACTAACTGTTCTCCCTCCCTGCTCTGCTTCATTTACCTGGAGAGGTAAATAATAGCCACCACAGAATTTCCCAGCTACTTTTCATTGTCTTATTACTTTATTTTTCATCTAAGATGTACAATATAGAATTCAGTCGCAAGAAAAACAGCTTCCAGTAGCAATGATACTCATTTCCAATAGATCTGTTAAGTCCGACACAGTTAAAATGGCGATCATTTCAGTTTTAAACTGACTGTGACGAAAATCAATAGATCTCTTTCACCTCTGAAAAACTGGGTTCAGATCTGAATTTGCTCTCAAGTGAAATCAATTTGGTGGCCTCTTAACCCAGTGTCTGGGAACCACTGGTCCCCATCACACAATCACCCTGTTGCTTTTATTCAGCATGGTTGCCTTTACTCTAGAGAGACAAGGGATCATAGGTGAGAGAAAAACCAAGATGGAGTTGAGGATGAAAGTTGACTTAGAGGAAATCTGACAACTACCAGTCAGGTGACAGTAGTGCTTTATGGAAGCGGGTCAGGTTTGATGAGGAGGAGGGGGAAGAACAATGGATTCTGTAACTTGATGTCAGGATTCACATCTTCACATAGAGCTTTACTCCTTCACTAATTCTTAGTATGCTGCTCATTTCCTTTACTCTTTTGAGACTGAAATGAGATTTACACTTAAAAATTCACAGTGAAAATAAAAAATTTTAAGATTTATAAAATGTTATTTATAGTTTTAAGTCTTTAAGAACCAAAAAGTTAAAAACATCCCAAATCTAAATTCAGCCAGGTTTTTGTGTGACAAACATGCTCTGACTTGGTGTCTTTGGTACTGATGTATCAAATAACATGTATATATTTTAAAATATAACATATATTATATATATGATAATTCTTTTCTTTTGACAAAGTTATCAGCCTCTATCATCAATTTTGAACAAGTAGATATTTTCAATTGGATCTTTCTTTGAAATATTTTAATTCTTTTTGAAATTAAAGAATTCAGTTTTTCAATACAGTAAAGTGTTTAACTTGACTTCTTGCAAAAATTGTGCTTTGGATTAATAGTCAACCAGTAGCTAAACCAACAGAGATACTTATCTTTAATAAAAATAAAATAGGAACTGAAACTGAAAGAGTTTTAATTTCATTTTTTTGGAACTCTCTTATTAATAGTCAAAAGAATTATTTTTATTTTTAAAGTTGTAAAATCACAATACATCTGGAGATTGAGCTTTTATATTTATTTGCTCTTAACACATTTACTTAAATAATTACTACAATCATGTTCTTTCTCTAAGGTGTACTGTAAAATCTAACTACAGTTGATCTTTGAACAACACAGGTTTGAATTGAGTGGGTCTGCTACTATGCAGATTTTTTTCAATATAGCATAGTATTTTATATGTATTTCCCCATCCTCATGATTTTTTAAAATAACATGTTCTTTTCTCTAGCTTACTTTATTGTAAGAATATAGTATATAATATGTTTAATATATAAAATACATGTTAATCAAATGTTTGTGTTATTGGTAAGGCTTCTGGTCAACAGTAGTAAAGTTTGAGGGAGCCAAAAATTATATGCGGATTTTTTACTGCAAGGGGGTTGATGCCCCTAACCCCTGCATTATTCAAGACTCAACTGTATACAAACCCATTGAAGGATCCTTGTGGTTTTGGGGATAAAGTCTGTTCTTCTTCACTGGGCTTATAAGGCTCATAATCTGTTCTTTTACTTTTTCAGTGTCCCTTGTACTTTAAGCATAATCAATATTATACTTCTTTTAGAGCCTCAAACTCAACAAAGTACTTTCTTGGCTCCTAGCCTTTGCAAATACCATTCCTTGTGGCTCTGATTCTTCTGCCTTTCCTATCTTCACATGACCAATACCTATTTTTTTCTCCTTTAAGTATATAATTCAATGATTTTTAGTAAATTTACAGAATTCTGCAACCATCATCAAAATCTGGTTTTGAACATTTTGATCAACTCAATAAGATTGGCAGTTTGCACTCAATTGCCATTCCCATGCCCAGCTCCAGGCAACTAATAATCTGCTCACTGCTTCTGCATTTTCTGGACTTTTTATACAAACAGAATCATAAAATATGCAGTCTTTTGTGTCTTTTTTCATTCAGCATATTTTTGACGTTTATCTGTGTTGTATCATGTATCAGTAGTTGGTTCCCTCTTATTACTAAATACAATATCCATTTTATGTATCACTTTTGTTCATGTAATCACCAGTTGTTGGTCTTTGGATTGTTTCCAAATCAACTATTATAACTAATGCTTCCATGAATATTCATGTAAAAATCTTTGTGTGAATAGATGGTTTTCATTTCTCTTGGGTAGTTATCTACGAGTAGAATTATGGGTTGTATGATAAATTAATATTTAACTTTTTAGGAAACTGCCCAGCTGTTTTCCAAAGTGGCCTTACCATCATATATTCCCACCAGCAGTGTGTGAAGATTCCAGTTTCTCTGCATCCTCACCAACACTTGGTATTGTCTCATTTTGATTATAGTCATTATAGTGGATCTAGTACATTGGTATTCATAATAGTCTTAATTTGCATTTCTAGAACTATTGATGTTGAGCATCTTTTCATGTGCTTATTAGCTACTTGTATACCTCCTTTAGTGAAAAAACTTCAAGTATTTAGCTCCTTTTTGTTTTACTTTAGTTTTATCACCTGATTATTGAGTTATAAGAGTAATTTATTTATATGTTCCAGATATGAGTGTCCTTTATCAAATATATGCTTTGCAAAAATTTTCTCTCCTGTGCCTTGCCTTTGCATTTTCTTAACTGTTCCCTTCTGAAGCACAAAAGATTTTAATTATGATAAAGTTCAATTATTAATATTTTTCTTTTATGAATTATGTTTTGGTGCTACATCTGAAAACTCACTGCCAAACCCAAGATCACAAAACTATTCTCCTATGATTTCATTAACAGTTTTATAATTTTTTAAAAGATTTTTATTTATTTATTTGACAGAGATCACAAGTAGGCAGAGAGGCAGAGAGAGAGAGAGAGAGGAGGAAGCAGGCTCCCTGCTGAGCAGAGAGCCCCATGTGGGGCTCTATCCCAGGACCCTGAGATCATGACCTGAGCCAAAGGCAGAGGCTTTAACCCACTGAGCCACCCAGGAGCCCCTAACAGTTTTATAATTTTATTTTTACTTTTAAATCTATAATCCAGTTTGAGTTGATTCTTCTTTTTTATATGGTGGGCAGTAAGATTCTAAATTCATCTTTTTTGCATGTAGGTATCCAATTGTTTCACAGTCATTTGTTGAAAAGACTATCCTTACCTACACTTAAGTGGCTTAGTACCTTTGTCAAAACTAATTGAACATAAATATAAGGGCTTATTTCTGGACTTTCAAATCTGTTCCATTGATAGGTTTATCCTTATGCCAGTACCACACCATTTTGATTACTGAACTTTGTAGTAAATTTTGAAATTGGAAAGTGTAAGTCCTCCAACTTTGTTCTCTTTCAAAATTTTTTTGGCTATTCTGTGTCTTTACATTTTTATATGAATTTTATGTATTATATGAATTTTACAAAGGAATATGTCAATTCCTGCAGAAAAGGGCCTGCTGGAATTGTGATAGCTTTTGCACTGAATGTGTATGTCAATATAGGGGTAATTGCCATCTTAACATTATTGAGTCTTCCAATTCATGAACATGGGATAGCTTATGATTTATTTAAATCTTTTAAAATTTTTCTCAGCCGTTTCACAGTCTTTAGTGTACACATCTGTACCTCTTTTTATTAAATTTATCCTGAAGTATTTTATTCTTCTTCATATTATTTTTAATGTAATTATTTCTTTAGTTTCATTTATGGAGGATTCATTAATACTAGATAGAAATATAATTGAGTTTTGTATCAAATAACCTGGCTGAACTCATTTCTTAGTTGTAGTTTCTGAGGATTCTGACTGTAGGTCAAAATCTTGTATGGGATCTTTTAGTCTGAACCATGAATAATTACAGACTTTGTCTGACTGGCCTCGAGGAGGGCAGCTTCCATTCTCATACCAAACTTGGTATACAGCCAGTGCATTGCAGTTTTCTCAATCCTGCAGTCAAAAACTTAGTTCCCCAATCTGAGCTAGCCATGCTCATATGCCTATCTGTTCCTAACCAAGGTACTTCCATAAAGAAGTGTCCTTATTGGGACCTAGAAAGAGGCACTTCACTTTCCCTGTACCTTTTCTGAGACCTCCTGATCAGAGGCCTTCGCTGGGGCACCTTGGGCCATTTTGACATAGTACCTTTCCATTCCTCGCTCTTTACCTTCTCCCTTCTCCCTTTCTCCTGAGTCAAGGGTCCATGAAGAAGCAGGATCCATTTGTACTCTATCCACCTGACCCCTGTCCAGGGCCATTCCATGAAGAAAATGGAACACTGAGAGCACGTGCCTAATTTTGCCTCTTGCTTGCTAGGTTAGCAAAGACTTGAGTGTTACCTTCAGTTTGTCTAACTGTCCTAATTGACCAACTCCATGTTTTCATGCAAGAGGTTTCTTTGTGTATTCATAGGATTTTCAACATATAGGATCATGTCATTCTGAACAAAGAGCGTTTTACTTCTTCCTTCCCAATCTAGATGCCTTTTATGTATTTGTTTTTTCTGTCTGACTCTACTGGATAGAATATCCAGTATAATTCTGAATAAAAGTAGTGAGAGCAGACATGCTTGCTTTGTTCCTGATCTTAGAAGGAATGCATTCAGTCTTTCATTATTAAGTATGAGATAGCTGTAAACTTCTTATAAATGTCCTTTATCAGATTGACAAAGTTCCCTTCTAGTCCTAGTTCATTAAGAGTTTTTATCATGAATGGATATTCACTTTTGTCTAATTCTTCTTCTGCACCTATTGAAATGATTATGTCACTTTTGTCCTTTATTGTATTGCTATGGTAAATTACACTAAAGTTGATTATGGGATGTGAAATCTGATTTGAATTTCTGGAATAAATTCCACTTGGTCATGGTATATGATCTTTATATACATTGCTGTATTCTGTTTGCTAATATTTTCTTGAGAATTTTTGTATCTACATTCACAAATTATGATGGTACATAGGGTTTTTTTTCCCTTGTACTATCTTTGTCTGATATCTTTGATATCAGAATAATTCTCAATTCATAAAATGAGTTGGGAAGTGTTCCTTACCCCTCTATTTTCTGGAAAAGCTTGGGAATGATGGGTATTCTTTATTCTTTATCTATTTGATAAAATTCATCTGTGAAACCATCTGAACCTGGACTTATCTTTGTGGGAATACTTTTGGTATTATTCAAATTTTTTATTCAAATTTTCTATATTTTCATATGTCATTTTTGATAGTTGTGTCTAAGAATTTGATCATTTTAACTACGTTTTCTGATCTATTATATAAAGATGTTCATAGGATTTTCTTTCAATCTTTTTCATTTCAGTGAGGATAGTAGTGATGCCCCTTCTTTTATTCCTGATTTCCTTGAGTCTTCTCTTTTTTTTGCTTGCTCAGTCTTTCTTGATAAAGGTTTGGCAATTTTTTTTTAATTTTCTTATGAAAGAACCGACTTTTTCATTGATTTCTTCTATAGTTTTTCTGTTTCCCATTTTTTGATAGATGTTTTATTTCCTTCCTTCAACTTGCTTTGGATTTAGTTGGCTCTCTTCTTTTTCTGGTCCCTTAAGTTATTTTTTGTGATCTTTCTTCTTTACTAATATAGGTTTTTAACACTATAAAATTTCCTCTAAATACTGTTTTAGCTATACCATAATTGTGTTTCTAATTTCAATCAATTCAGATTATTTCCCAATTTCCCTTGTGATTTCTTCTTTGACCCATGGGTTACTTAGATGTTTTTCTTTTTTTTTTTTTTCCCACATTACATACAACTCTATTTTCATAACAACCATGCATCATTACATCACAGCATTCATGGGACATGGCCTCTTAACCTAAATTTACAGTAAAAAACGTTTTCAGAAATAGGTACTTATGAAAATGACAAGCTAAAATAAGCTCTTAAGGGAAACAGCTACAAAACCAGGACAGAAGGCTCCTCAGTTTTTCATCTTCTAGAAACAGCTTCACAAATCATTTAGGAAATCAGCCTAGAGGTAATCATAATAAACCACATTTCTCACCCATTCTTGAAGCCAGTCTTTCTTGAGAATTGATCAAACAGCACCTGTTATTGAAGATAGTAATAAGGCCTGACCCTGATACTTAAGTTTTGATTCTCAATCAGTTTTCTGGCTTGGGCTGTCAGGAGTTACTTCCTTCAGAATCTTCACCCATGAATTTAAGTGAGTAGGCTTTAACATTATCTTCTCTTTCAGGTTCTGCAGCTTTTTCAGGCAGAAAGAAGTTGTGAATATCCATCTCAGATGCATTTGCTGTAGCTTTTGTTTTTAAGAGATAGCAGTCCATTTTGACATTAGAAAGGCAGAAATGACCTCTGAAGGCAGCCAGGGTGGTTTGGGTACACACAAATGGAATACAAATGGAAACCAAAGGGAATCCCATAGGAAGTACAGAATAAAAAGTTGTTAAGGGCCACGTTTGAACAAACTTTCAACGCCAGCTAGGAAGGGAGCTTCCCAAACCAGGTTATTTGTGACTCTGGAGAAGACCACAGCCCTGAGGGACCATGAGGGTCCCATACTAGTTGCACAGATTCAGCGAGCACAGTGTAGCACTGTGCACACTGGCACACTGTGCACCTCTTGTGCTATAGGCACAGACTGCCTTTCTGTGAGTCTGATGGCAGCTCCTCACCCCCAAGGGCTGTAGGGCCAAGCAGTGAAAACCCATTCACCCACTGTGTGTCCCACTCCATAGAAGCTGTACAAGAAATTTTGCCAGTTGCCTTATTAGTACCATCACAAAAGTCACCCCACCGCAGCTTTGCTTGGTATGAGCAATGCCATCACAGGAGAGCTGCCATCTTCCTTCAGCCCATGCTTCCATTTCAAACACCTAGATGTGTTTCTTTCTTATTTTCCATAGGTTCCTATACTTCCAAAATTTCTTTCAGTTGTTGATTTTTTATTCAATAGCACTGGTCCAGAAAATATACTTTGTACAATTTTTGTTAATTATGCCTTGACAAAGTTGGAAAAAAATTATAGGAAGGCATGACACAGTGACTAAAATATTCATAAAGAGATAAAATTACTTTCAAAGTTCAGTCAATTTATCCTGCTTTTGCTTTCTGCTGGGTCTTCAGATGTCTCCCCTGAGCATTCTCTAGGCTTCACATTGAGCCAGGGGCCAGTACAATAACTAGGCCTTTTCTCCTCTCTCTTAGGAATGTGCATAGCCTTTTATGAGCATGCATCCTCAAAACCACCAGGGATATGTGAGAGCTTATCAAGGCTCACGGTGGCTACCTCATTTACCCAGAT
The DNA here is from genome assembly GCF_002288905.1 of Enhydra lutris kenyoni. NCBI lineage: Eukaryota > Metazoa > Chordata > Mammalia > Carnivora > Mustelidae > Enhydra > Enhydra lutris. The sequence continues at coordinate 44,299,416 of NW_019154087.1, read as the reverse complement.
CTCCCTACTGAATTTCTAGCCAGTGTGTTGGTCTGTTGCTTACCCCACCCAACTCAATGACAACTCAAACTAGCTGTGAAGCTGGAATTCTCTGATTGCCACTGAGATTGCTACTGTTTATAATTCGCATGCACCTGCTCCAAATCAAGCAGCCCCCTCAAGTAATTCCTACACCTTACCCTTCACTGGTAGAACCTCTATGCCAATAGAGCTGAAGAGCTAAAACCCTACTGTTACTTAAGATTGAGTTGTTTTTCTTGGATAAATGTTTCTAAATTTGTTGTATATCTGTGGTCAATTTCTAGAGTCCTTAAATGGATGTTTTTGAAAGATTCATCCAGTTCTTCCATTGATTTTTGAGAAAAGGACTTAGCTAGCACCATCCTCTGCTATTCCAGAAGTTCCTTTCCAATACCTACCATTTTTGCATGTATCTAACACCAATTCCTTTAATATCATTTCCTAAGACTTAAATCCCTCCTCAAAGTATCTTAACTTACAACCTTGTGCTGTTTCAAAGGATTTTTCACATTAGTCACAGGTAACTGTCTGTTTATTTATATGGCTTCCTCACCAGACTCTAAACTCACAGAGGACAGGGTATATGTCTCTTCTGTTCACTGACTACCGCAGCAGCTAGCATAGCATTCAACACATGGCAGACACTAAATGAAAATAATGGATTTACCTGGATTAATTAAATGAATTTAAACCCATAGACTCATTTATGGAGAGTAGCTATTGTAATTCCAACATGGAGACAGAACTGAGGTCATTTGATGGTTTCTAGCCATAATCTTTGACTCAGACTACTTATCCAAAATGTCAGATGAATGTCAATGAATATTGCTGAGGGGAAAAAAAAATTCTGTTACTCAAACCCTGGCAGCTCAGAAACATTACAACACATTGTATTTTCCAGTGGGAGGGTCACATGGATGATCAGCTACACTGCAAGAGAACTTGCAGTTACCACCACTTGATTCATGAAATATAGTTAACATTGACTTATTTGGGCTGGCAAATATCAACATACCTCTGAACGTAAGAGTATCAAGATGCAGTACACACACTAAAAGCACTGCCCTAAATTATGTAAATATCTAGTGCAGTGTCTTCATAATGGTGGGAATAAAATCTGTCAAGGATTTTTGGTCTCACCTTTAGTTTTAGCTAGGAAAGCAAGAACAGACGCCAGTGTCATGCTTATTTTAGAGCCTCTCAAAGACATGCCCTCTGTTTATTATCAGAAGGAGATTGGGCCAGGGACAGAAAAGGACAGAACTTTCTCAGTAACTATATGGTTGTATACAGGAAGGACTCAGTGAATAATGTTTGAACAACATTTATTGAACACTTTAAATTTTATGCCATCAGTTTTCAAACTATGCTCCACGGATTGCTACAGAAGTGCCTCAAAAAAAAGTAGCTAAGAATAGGAAAAATTGAGTGAACAGGTGCCTGACAGCTTCTATCCTTTCACCCCCACTTTTATGTGTTTTATATATTGGAGTTTTACATATTGGAGTTTCTCATAATGTTTTTTATTGGATTCATGGCCATAAAATATTTGAAAACTACTGAATTGTATTATGTAAACACAACTGCTTGATATATTTAAAAAAAAAAAAAAACTTTCTCACAGATGGCCAGTAGACATATGAAAAGGTGCTCAACATCATTAACCACTAGGGACATGCAAGTCAAAACCACAAAGAGATATCACCTCACTCCTGTCAGAATGGCTAGAATCAAAAGACAAGAAGTAACAAGTGTTGGCAAGAATGTGGAGAACAAGGAACCCTTTGTGCACTATTGATGGATATGAAAATTGGTGCAGCCACTGTGGAAAACTGTAAAGAGATTCCTCAAAAAATTAAAAATAGAAATACCATGTGATCCAGTAATTCCACTATTGGATATTTACCCTAAGAAAACGAAAACACTAACTCAAAAAGATATTTCATCCCTATATTTACTGCAGCATTATTTACGATAGCCAGACATGGAAGCAGCCCAAGTGTCCACAGATAGATGAAAATATATCATATATATGGATATATATGGATATATGATAATTATATATATACATAGATATATTCCCCAGCCATAAAAATGAATGAGATCTTGCCATTTCTAACAACGTGAATGAACCTAAAGGGTATTATGCCAAGTGGAATAAGTCAGACAGAGAAAATTAAATACCATGTGATTTCATTTATATATGGAATCCAAAAAAAAAAAAAAAAAAAGAATAAAAGACCAGAAACAGACCTATAAATACAGAGAACAAATCGATGGTCGCCAGAGAAAAGGGGGTGGGAGGATGGGCAAAATGGGTAAAGGGGAGTGGGAGATCCAGGCTTCCAGTTATGGAATGAGTAAGTCATGGGGATAAAAGCTACAGCACAGGGAACAGAGTCATGGTTTTGTAAGAGCATTGTATGGTGACAGGCAGTAGCTACACTTGTGGTGAGTTTAGCATGACACACAGACTTGTCGATCACCATGCTGCATATCTAAAACTAACATAACTTCGTGTGTCCACTATACCTCAATGAAAAAAAATAAGTAAATAAAATAACTTTGTCACTGGATTATTGTGATTATTAAATAAAATGTTATATTTGAAAATACTTTACAAACTGTAAAATTCTTATAAAGCTAGATATTATATATGATTGTTGTCCTTGTGAAATTTGTGGCCAAAGGGAAACCACAGGGAACATATTTATACCATACCTACATCTCAACCTCTTTGTCATTTATACTTATATTTTTCTTTGCAGAATTTTTTTTTTCTTTTGGAGGCATTCATAGAATCCAGTGATTTGGTCCATTATTGTCCCTTATTGTCTCTACTAAGACAGAGTCTGCAGGGACAGAGTTTCATTGCCTATAGTGCTATCATAAAACAATGTCCTTCAAGAGAAAATGGGAAGAGCTGGAGTTTTTTAATTAAAATATCATAGTTCTACTCTGTCTTTTATGTTGTGGTGACACAAGTTAAGGAGGAACAATGTTTGTTTAAATCTGATTTTATCTCACAGCCCCATGCCTTAAGAGAAGGAAAACAAGAAACCATGTCATTTTGATAATAAAGAATGTTCTCTTAATTTCCTATTGTTGTGTACAAGATTTAGTGCTTACTCTTTAATTTCAGTGTCAGAATGTGAACTGTAATTAATTTTCATAAAATGGAAAGCAATAAAGTCAGATATTGCTGGCTGTAGAGGTTGAGATTGTATAATTTACAATTAGGGGTGGTGGGGGAAGAAACAGCCTACACATTAAATGAGTAATAACTCATCTTGGCTTCAGCTTCAGGATTATGAAAGTGGTCAAGAAAGCTGCTCAAACAAAACCCCCAAATCTATGGGGTGTTTGGAACCTTCTCAGAAAAGTCTACCAAACTTGATGTCACCTCTCCCTATACCAACATTGGGATTGTTTTTATTATCATTAATTAACAATAATAATATGCATGGACTTAAATTACCACCTAATGAATCAACTAAAACCTTTCCTAGACATTATTTGTAACAAACTATAGATAATAGACCATAACTCTATATCAACCATAAAAAAAGTCAGCTGCCTACTCATTATAAATGCAGGTTCTCTTTATCTTACTATCAGAATTTCCATACAGAAGGTATGTTTGAAATTGGGAAATATTTGTATGGTGGTTATTTATAAGTTTTAGGCTATATACTAAAACAAAGGATGCTATATATAAAACTAGACATATGTAAAACTTTTCCATATTTAAAAGAAAGCATATTCATGTTGGAGGAATTCAAATAAGCACACTCTTCTATCTTCTGTCTTGTTTGATTAAGGACGTGCTTCTTAGGGAATTAGACTATGGATTTTTCATTAGTCATTAGTCATTAAAAGAGCAGAAAGTTAAAACAGAAACTTACTCTAGAAAGCATTGGTACAAACTTTACAGTTTACAAAGATCTTCCACATACTTCATCTCAATGTAATCTTTCTTTTGCTTTTAAAGATGTATTCATTTACTTTAGAGAGAGATAGTACCAGAGGGCTGTGGGGGGTGGGGAGGGAGAGAATCTCAAGCAGACTATGTGTTGAGCATGAGCCTGAGACTGAGATCATGACCTGAGCCAAAACAAAGAGGCAGGCACTTAACCAACAGCACCACCCAGGCACCTCCCAATGTAATTGTTCAATAGCCCTAAGGGGAGAACAGAGTGAACTCTGATATTCTATGTTTCAAGAAGAACACTGAGAAGTAGAGTTGCCCCTCCAAGTTCACACCACCAATAAATGGCCAAACCAAAAACTGAATGTAGGTTTAGGACTCTCTAAATTCAGTCCTGGAACCAAAAGAGACAATAGCTAATAAGACCAAGAGAGAGTTCATTATTTCGTGTGGACCATATCCTGCAGAACTGTGCTTGAATGTATTTTCAAATATAAAGGGAAAGAAGATGGTCCCCAGACATTAAAAGCGGAACAAGGACAGCAACCTCAGGTATTACTTTGAAAATGAAGGGGAAACAAATGATGATGATGATGATGATGATGATGATGATGATGATGGAAGAAAACAATAACCAAGTTGCAATTATTTCCAACCTATTGGAAGGGCCACAGCCACGAGACAGGTTAATGCAGAAAAGACACAGAAACTATATGGATCTTAGCTTTAGGTGCAATTAATTACCCACAGTTTATTTACCCCATAGAAAGGAATACAAATTGGACATGTTCAGTTCCCTATGGCTCTTACTGCTGAGGGCTGGAAAGTAGGTGACTGGTCAACTGGCAGTTACAATGGAAATAAAAAAGAGCCCCACACTGGAGCAGTGAAAGATTACAAAATAGTAAGTGATTATTTTATATACACATTAAAATTAGTGTATGTATGAGAAAAAAAATCTAGGAGAAAATTAAATCACATTGTTAATTTCAAATTTACTGAGAGGTAGATTTATGGGAAACAGTCCTTTTCTTAACCTTACATGTCTATATTACTTGATTTGTAATGAACAGTTGCTGCTTTTATAAAAGGAAACTGAACATGAGGATTACATTTTGTAAAGACCTAAGTTGCAGCCTCTCTAACTTTCCATGAAATATATTAGTTGACCTGAGAACATTGCTCAAATTAGGTGTCAGCAGAGGCCTACATTCTAGTCTCAGCTGACATAAAACTTTCTCCAAGAGGCCTCCCCTGACATAGACCACACACCACTGCTCTAAACAGGGTTCCTACAGATGCCCCCTGCTAGCCCTCAGTCTTCTTCCTCCATATTCCTTCTCACAGCCTGTAACTACATATGCATGTGTAAGGTTACCAGCAAGCAGCACTTAAACGCAGGCAAAGGGATTCTATCCTAGGCCTCTTGCTTTAGAGAACCACACATATCAAAAATATCAAAATGAATACACTGGTTTTTTTTAGACTCCAAAGAAAGACGGTTGAGAGTTCAATCTACTTTTGAGTGAATTATGGAAGAGAGATGCACTGAGCAAGCTACACCATGCAAGACAAAGCATGCCAGGCTGAGAGCAAAGGAGACTGTGCTGGTTGAGGAGGAAGAAAACCTTAGCCTCTGCCCTGGGAAATGAATAGCAAGAAGCCCCCTTTGTTTGAAGTTGTTGGCCTCAGAACACCCAAAGCAGATAGGGTTTCCCAAATGACTATACTCTATCCCTCTCCTCTACAGCTGCCTAAAAGAAGATGAGAAAGTGAGTCCCAGCCGAGTTCCCTGGGCACCTGCACAATGTCTGTTCCTATGCCAGTTTCTGATTCAGTCACCACCCTGGACACAACACACCTTCTTTATTGCCCTATGCCAGAAGCTCCTTGTTGCCACTCAGGGTCAAAGTTGTAAGGACTGAATTGGGAGAGAGCAGGTCTCCTTTAACCTCCAAGTTGAAAGGAAATTCCCAGAGTTTGAGCCCTGAGGTTCTAGAAGAAAACATGAACTGGGCCAAAGTCAGAGCTTATCACTTCTAAATATTTAAATATCTGATACATGGCATCCACTTGTCCTTTTGCCCCAGGCCCCACAAATATCAGATGGAGAGCTGATTATTATTTTAATGACTGTCTTCCTTACTAATGGATATGCTCTATAAAATAAAAGATCATACTTCCTTTATTTAAAGCCTTTGTATAGGGTCTAGCACAGCTTACTTATTTTATTTAAAACCCCAGTATAGGATCTAGCACACAACAAAAACATAGAGTGAACAAATAGCTAAAAACAATGTTGATACATAATATAGCCATGTGCCTTGTCCTAAAAACACTTGTGAAAAAAGTTAATATATATATAAAAATGTTGAAAAGCAAGTAGAACACAATGTGCATTAAACCTATAATTAGAACTGGAATTCCTGTATTCTAGATCAGGGATGACATTATATGTTCTGATCAGCACCTACCACCTTGCAAGCCTCTACTAACTGAGAAATGGTCATTTCAACTCAGCCAGCAGCCAACTTCAGGTAAGTCACTTTCTTACATGATGCTCTCTACCAATGGGCAAATGAATGCCTCAGAGTTCAGCAAACTCTTACTAATGAACACTTCCTTTTCATAACTTTTGAAATAATACAATGATTCATATGCAGGAGTTTGTAGGTATAAGAATGGACAAAAACAGTGATACATATTAAGGGAAAAACATATGTGAATCTACTGGTGGAAAGAAAAAGTGTTAAGGGCAGCTAAACTTATTTTTCATTTTCAATTCATTTCTAGAGCCTTGAAAAAACATTTAAGCAACAAAATAAGAAATACTGCCAGAGCACTGGCAACCCCAGAGTAAAAGAAATGGAGCAATGTTAGCAACAGTCTGATTCAGACGAACTTAACTATTTTATACTGCCTTATGATTTATAAAGCTTTCATTACCATTGTCTCAGTTGATCTTGCACATACCATGTGAGGTTACTCACTGTCCTGTTTAATGATGAGAAAACTGAATCAGACTTTCGTTAGAAGGTTGGTTGCCCCTCCCCAGTGTCTGCCTTCTCTTTTCTCCTTCCCTTGATTTATCCACACCTCCACCCTCCTCCGTATTGCCTTAGATGTTGGGGAAGGTGGGCCCCATCCCCAGCCTAAGGACCAGTTCTGATTAACCAAGCCAAATATGGTGATCCCATTGCCCTTCCCAATGACTGGCTTAGGCAGTGCTATGTGATGCAATTCTAGCCAAGAGTATAAGGATAAATCTGAGGAACTTTCCTCTCTCTTGGAAACAGATAAAGCATGGAAGACCCTTTTCTGCCTATTTGATTGGGATTAGATTTGATTGGGATTAGATTAGATTAGATTGATTGGGATTTGATTTGATTAGAGATTGCTATAGCCATTTCACATAGAGGTCAATGACCCAAACCTGATATCTCCAGTTCTGATCTTTCCCCCATACTTCAGATAGTACATCCACCTGACTGTTTGATAATCCCATCTGTATATTTAATTGGTACCTCAAAGTTAGCATTCAAATCAGGTTACCATCTCAGTAAATGTCACTACCACTCATCCAGATGCTCAATGGTGAATCTAAATCTATCAAGTCCTGTGAATGCTCACCCTAAAACATAGCCCGCATCTGTCCATTTCTATGCATTTTCAGTGTTACCATTCTCAATCAGGTCCATTGTCTTTTGCTTGTGTTATTGCAACTCCCTGCTTCTGCTAATCTTTCTGCTTCTGCTCTAGCCCTCTTCAAAATTTAGTCTCCATGCACCAGCCAGAACCAACTTTGAGAAAAGTAAATCAAGTCATATCACTCCTTGCTGAAACCCCTCAACTGACTTTTATTCACATTCAGAATAAAATCCGAACTCCTTAAGGCAGCCTATGTGGCCCTATAATACCCCAACCCCATTAGGTCTATAAATGCATCTTCTATCCTTTTCTAGCTACTAGAATACATCAAGCTGATTGCTGCTTGAAGCCTTTGCATCCACTCCTTCCTCTGCTTGGTATGTCCTCTCACTTACATTGTAGAGTCGGCTTCATCTTGACAGGTTTCAATTAAAATCTCATATTTTCAAAAGGGTCTATCAATCTGAACTAGCCCGCACATGCACAATCTCCATCACATCACTCAATTCTATTTTCTCCAGAGCCGTCGTATTATGTCATTCATTGATAATGTGCTTAGTACCTTTTCTCCTCACTATAATACAAACACCATGAAAACTGTAATATTTTCTGTCTTGTTTATCAGCTTTACCAGGGTTGAAAACTGGCTAATACAAAGATGGCACTCAATAAATATTTGTTAAATCAATGAATGAATGCTTGTCACTTTGCTCAATGCTAGAAATATTAGAATAAATAAACATTATCCCTTCTATGAACATTCTGCTCAATAATTAATTCTAGAATTTTGCTAGAGATATTGGGCTCAGAATTTAGATAATGAAGTAGGATATCTACCCAACAAGAAACACTTTCATTAAATTATTGTGTGGGTAAAAAAGTGACCTCATTATTTTAATCCACTGAAATTTGAGAGCTTTATATTATAGCTTATACCTACACTGATTAATACAGACATTTGTGTGGGTTTTACAGTAGTTGATGTACCCTGAGTAAGACAGAAGAAAAGGAGGTAAAGAGAAGGTGGGAAGGTTTGAGGGAAGGGCTTGAGGAAGAGGAAAATGTCAAGGCTTGGGAATGGGAGGGTCACTGACTAGAGAGAAACAAAAAATAGCATGACTGAGTAAAAGTGGTAAGAATTCTGGAATTAACAGATGACATACAATTTTGCCTTGAGCATGTTTATGATATATACACATTTCTTTATCAAGTCTATTTATCGAGACTTCTCTTTAAATACAGATTAATATTGCATAAGCATTTTTTGTAACTACACAAACTTGTCTTTTCTGCTGTCAGGCCAAATCTACCCCAATCATATTTAATCAATACACTTTCCTTGAAAATTAAGCATGTAGATTTTTTTCTACTGTGTCTCTACAATATCATTTGATATTTTCAGTTCTACATTCCATTTGAATCTACCCAGTGTATTGGCTAGCTCACCCAACTTTGTGAGTATTCACAAAGTTCCTAAGCTTCCACATTGCCATTTAATATGATGATTAAAACATTAATTAATGCCATGACCATCAAAAAAATCTATAATAAAATGGTCTTTTTAGTATTCTTCACAAATGTTTGCTTGACATAAACCCACCTGACAATATTCTCATGTATCCTACATTTCTCTTCCATGTCCCTACAGTATCACAGAAACTAGTAATACTTTACTGAATACAGGATATACGACACCTGAAGTCGCTTTTCCCCAAGTTTGTTCCATGTAACACTAATCCTGATCAAATAATTTTCAGGGATAAAAAAAAACACTGCCTGAGTCATAAAACACATTATCTTAAACTGCGGTGATTTTAATTATTTTTTTTTAAGATTTTTTATTTATTCATTTGAGAGAGATAGAGAGAATGAGCAAGAGCACAAGCAGAGGGGAGGGGTGGAGAAAGAACCAAACTCCCCACTGAGCCCAACACAGGGCTTGATCCCAAAACCTTGAGATCATGATCTGAGCTGAAGGTAGATGCTTAACTGACTGAGTCACCCAGGCACCCCCCTAAATTCTTTTTTAAAAATCTTACAATAAAGAACCTCATGAATTTTTCAACTATAATTGGCCGTGGATCTCTTTGTTTTTCTTCACACAAAACCTGTTGCCTTCCCATAGAATTGGTATAATTTGAAGGTAATATAGATAAGATTGCAATTGGATTGAATATTGGATATGGGCAGAGTCAAAAACTCCAAAGTTCTGAACCTGAGAAATATGGTTGTCATCTGTTGAGATGTGTAAAACTAAAGAAGTAGTTTGGGGAAGAAAAAGATGAAAACCTTGAGTCTAGTACTGGTCATGCTAAATTTGAGGCACCTGTGAGACATCCAAGTAGAAACCTGAAATTAAGGAATAGTTTTCTGTTACATCCTCTACCATTTAAGCAACTAAATTATTGGCAAAATGACTCTAGATTATGTACATACTCAACTTTTATGGAATAGTCATTCATCATTATTGTATTTTGCCTCTGTGTCAAGAAAGCATGATATGTGTCACCTATATGACTAAGCAGTTTATGGTAACTTCCGATGATCAATAATAATTCTATTTTTCTCTTTCCTCACACAGATGTTCTTTCATCTTGATGTTTATGGATTTTCATAACTTTTATTCAATTATATACTTCCTTTATGGATTTCCATACCTTTGCATTCGATTACAGACTTCCTTCCCATTTACCTACTGCCATATATAACAAACCACCAAAAGGTTAGTGACTTAAATAACATCCTTGGTGGTGGTGCCAACATTGTCATCATTGTTAAATTGTTTTTAAGTATCTCACAATTTCATGGGTCAGGAATTCCAGACTCAGATGGAAGTTTCTTCCATTCCACATGGCACTGACTGAAGGCACTTGGTGATACTCAGCTGGCAAAGGGGTTAGAGTGGATAACTCTATTTGCATGTCTGGCGTTCTAGAGATGATGGCCGGAAGGCTGGTCACATTTGGGGCCCCCTTGTAAGACCTCTCCAAAATGACTGTCTCAAGCAAGTCAGACTTCTTTTTTTTTTAAGATTTTATTTATTTATTCGAGAGAGAGGGCATGAAAGAGAGAGAGAGAGAAAGAAAGCACACGGTGGGCGGGGGGCACAGACAGAGGGAGAAGTAGACTCCCTGCTGAGGAGGGGAGCCCAATGCGGGCCTCGATGCCAGGAATCCAGGATCATGACCTAAGCTAAAGGCAGTTGCTTAACCAACTGAGCCACCCAGGAGCCCTAGTGAGACTTTTTACATGGCCAGGTACCTTAAAGAGATAGGAAGTAAAAGCAACCAGTCTTTTAAATCCAAGGCTCAGCAATTATGATGTTGTCTCCTACATATTCTACTGAGCAAAGCAGTCACATAACTGACCCAGACTCAAAGGGAGGAAGGCCAAGATCTCAAGTCTAAATGAGAGACATGTCAAGGAATTTGCGGATATATTTAATTTGTTACATGTTATCATTATGATCTGACTCTCCACCATTTGCTTATTTAACTTTTCCCTGTCTTGGTTTCCTTGTCTGTAAAATGGGGATAATAAATGTATTCATTCAACAAATATGTATGGAGTATAGAGTATGCAGCAGATGGCTGAGAACAAAAAGGAGAATAAGCTGATCTATGCTTTTAAGTAGTACACAGTCTAGACTAATAGAAGAAAAGATGTGCATTCATTCATTCTTTCAACAAATATTTAATACATACTTACAAAACACCAATAGAAGCATATGTGTAAATCCCTGCTGTGTAACGGAATGGAATCAAGGTTGTAAAGGTCAAGTTCTTTTCTCAAACTGTATTTTAATTAAAAGGGACCTTAAAATCATTTATTTCCAAATTGTGGTTGGTAAACACAGAGACTTGACCTGAGCATTCTTCTCTCAAATGACATTTAGACAAAATCCCTAGTTTCCTTTCTGGGTTCTCTTGTCTTCATACTAGTTAAGAACTATACAATCACAGCCCACACAAACACATAACAAAAATGGTAGAAGACTCCATTTCTGGTTTTTTTCTGTAGATATAAAATAACTTTTTCATTTCATTCAAGTTGAATCATTTTTACACTGAATTTGAACGTCAGATGAGATGCAGGAACAATGGAGAGGCCACTGCTTGATGAGCTTAATAGAAATGACATATACTACCTGAAACCTCTCATCTTTACTAAAAACCCCTTTATGAATGCAGAATCATGTGGATGCTTGCTGACAGGGCCTACCTGGAGGTTTTCAGCCTTAGTTTGGTTTTGGCATTTCAATAATAATTTCAACCATTAATAACCCTTACTCTAAATCTTAATGAAGAGTCTTTAAAAGAAAAATCAAAAACTAAAATAGACTCCGATGTCATTGTTTTATTGATGAAGGAGATAGTAAAAGCAACACATTGTCAACATTCTGAAATGATTTTGTAAAACTCTTAAGTGGACATAGATAACTGGAAGTGGAATATAAAGTTATTGATGTTTTTTGTCTCTCATCATCCCGGGCTCATGCATTTGACAAGATACATAAAGATTTGCTCACTTTGTATTTCACTACATTTGTATTTCACCACAGGACGCTACTAAGACCTAGTTCTTAATCAAAACCTTGCCTGTGATTTTATATAAAATAATAAGTTTTAAACAAATAAATGCATTCTTATTTGCTGCCAAGCAGAACTAAGCAACAAGGCAAAATGGTTAGGTATATGCCTTTGAAGTGAGACAGGACTGTGATTAAATCCAAGCTGTGCCACTTCTTAAAAGACTAGAGTTTCTAAGCTCAGACTCCATGTATAAAATGGAAATAATAAAAACAGAAACCACAAAGAGTAGCTGGGAGAATTTAATAATCAATTAAAGCACTTAGCGCAGTGCTTTGATATTGTATGTTTCCACTAAATGACAGTTGTAATTTTGTCATCCTCATTGTTATTTAGGGAAGGCAGTGCAACAAAATGTCCCATTATTATTCCCCTCCCTATTGGTACTTCAACACCCACCCACCCCCATCATAGACATGCTCTTTGGTGATATCTAAACCACGGCAAAGAAAGACATGGAAGAATGAAGATTTATTGAGACAAGAGTATCAGTTCCCTGGGATAGGACTCTGTCCTACGACTCTTCAAACCAGCTCTTTGAACACAGGAGATGCTCACTAAATGTTTTTGATGATAGTAACAAGATACTTAATTTTCATGTGAAAAAATTCAACATATTTCAAAGCTATTAACAGCAAATTGATAACTTTATGCAAAAAAAGATAATCCCTTTAAAAAATTCTTTTAAAATAAAATGAATTTCATGAGCTTGCACAGAAATAAAGTATTAAACGCTATTATTAACATGTAAGGAGAAGTTTACTGCCTTTCACAATTTCTAATGACTATTCTCTCAAATCTTTTCAAAGTGTTGTCTCATGAACAGCCAAGCTCTGCCCTGTGGATGCCTGTACCCAGAGCTGCTTTTGAATTATAAATTTGCAACCCTGGTGAATCATGTCTCAGAAGGAGGCAAATACTAGCCCACATGATAATGCCTTTGTTACACTATGAATAAAGTGGTTGAAATCGCAAAAAAAAACTACTGATTCATGAGAATAAGCTAGTAGTAAAGGGTAAGGAGAGGGGTGGGCATTGTGTTAGCATTTTATACAACTCACGTGTCATAAATAAAAGGGAATAAAATCCCTGCCACCTACCCAAACCAGATCCTTCCTTCACCCTTTAACATGTCCTCCTCGTGGTATAATTAAGGCTGGAAACTAAGCCCCAGGTTCCTCATGTGGATAGTCCTTTGGCATCTATTACACATACTTTCTATAAGGAGGAAGAATTTTCTGAACCTTTCCTCTTTATAGGCAAAAGGCCCACACACATGCTTTTTTTCTGCGAGAGTTATCTCATCTCTGAAAAAGCACCTTCACCCTCCTGAGAATCTCCGGAAGAAAAGGCCAATGAACTGGAAGAGTAGATCTGCAGATTCCCAAGGACAGCTCCAACTTATCCTTCTCAAAGTCTGCAAGCCAGTCCACAGAGCTGGAAACTCTCAGAAGCCAAGACAAGAACTTCGGATGCAGTGATCAAGTCTAAATAGCTTTAGAATCTGTAGGATAATGCAAAGACTATCTAGCACAGTCCAATTTCAGAGAGTCCATTTGATGAAGATAAGATTACATCCCACTTTTAAACCCACTTAATTGCCTTTATATGCTTAAAGTGTTTGGAAATACGATGTTTGGTTTGAGAATGCGGACTGTGTCGTGTTCCCATCCCTCCTCATCCTTTACTTGACAGACAGCTTTACTTTACAGACAGACAGACAAGGTTTTTGGCCCCTGCTGGTGACAGAGAGGTGAGGGAGCAGGCTAGGGGAAAGGGGCAGAGAGGGAGGGCTGGCACTTCAGGAGGCAACTTCCAGTCCACTTCCTTCCTTCAGAATTTCACAAACCATTCTAAGAAGTGCAATCCTCCCCAATGAAACCAGTCGCGTCTGACATCCTGGCTGCTCTGTATTAAACTGGCATCCAGGCACTTAACCTGCTGGATCGCCTTTCTCCAGACACCTGCCCAGCAGCAGACTAAACAAACAGGGATTCTCCACTGCGCAAAACTTGGCTTCTTTCACTGGGTCTCCCATCTGTTAAAAAGCCATTGTCTGAGAAAGTGTTCGGCTAGCTGGGGAGCGGAGCGATTGCATACTGAACTGCCCCTTTTCCCCATAAAAAGTCCTCGTTAGCATTTTCTTTTCTCCCTGGTTTTCATTGCCTGATTTATTCATTGGTTTCACCTCTTCTCCCCTCCCCCTTGGTTCGGGAGGAGAGCCTCCTTGTCTTTGGTTTCTCAGGGGTCATGTCTTTTCAGTCACCAGGACAATACCCGCTGCTGGCATCTGCTTCCAGATCCAATCAGCCATATTGTGAACACATCCTGCCAGAGAATTGTTCCTCCTTTTGCTCGGCTTTGTTGCCAATTTCATGCCATGTATTGCTCCATGTTTTGTGCTTCATGAAGCTGTCACGGGCATAAAAGTGGTCTGACCAGGGTCGTAGTAAAAGGGGTGGGAATGAAACATCCACCAAAATGTTGAGCAGGCCACCCACAGTCCACACACACACACACACACACACACAAACACACGTACACACATACACTCAGACACATACAATCCCAACACTCACACCCAGCCCACACATACTTACCATCTCCACACAAACACACACAGTCCACACATGCAGAAAATACAGTCCACACACACTCACAATTCACACACGCAATACACAGTCACATCCCCACACAACTGCCACATAGTCACAACAGAGACATGAGCACACCCAGATCTGGGACCCTCACACATTTTCTTTACTTTCCCCACGATTTAACTGGCACCCCAGTGAGATACATTATGCTTCTCCACAGGGGTAAACAGTTTTAAAAGGAGACATAGAGTTTTATTCCTTTAATAATGATAAGGAATATATTAAATTGGGGAGGGTATGTAAAAGTTAAAAAAGAGTTTAGGGTTTTTTTCTTTTTTCTTCAGGTATTTTTAGTCACACATATATAATAACAATCCTTTGGTGCACAATCTTAAAAACACACCAAAAAGTGCTTTACAAGGTAAGTTAGACTACTCCAGATTAAAATGACAACACCATATGGTGCATATTCACTTTTTTTGAGATATTAACCTCTCATAAAGAACAATATATAAACAGAGGGAAATGTCAACAAAACATACACATTAACCATTTGGGTTTGGGAGGAAAGTGTCTATGAGCTCCCTTCTCTCTGAGTTGTGGTCCCTGAATACAGGAATATCCCGATTTATCAAGAAGCTCTTTGTAAAGCATGGATTAGCCTGTCAGAGCACAAAAGACTAAACTCCATTGCAAAGCTTTGCTGAAACCCAGACTTCAGGAGGAAGCTGCAGTTGCCCATCCCATCACCCAATGCCCACAGATTGAATTGGGCCCAACTACTGGCAGCCAGCCAGCTCAAGGGAAGTTGCCTTTCTCCTTAGTGTCATAAGTTAAGGGAAAAGAAGGACAGAAAATGGGGAATGAAAACTCAAAATCCTCACAGTGGAAATTTCACTGAAGTTTCTCATTTTATTTCTACAATGTGTTCTTCGCTTTTATTTCAAAAAGTTCTAAAGATTCTGAATGTAGCTTCTTTACAGTGTACAATATCTATATTTAGAGTTTCCCATTTTCTATTCCAGCACCATGAGTAGGTCCCCTTGCCATTTTCTCTGAGGGCATTTTCTGGTTGTTGTTTGTCAGTTGTGAATGCCAAAGAGTTTTAGAGAAGAGCAGAGCCCTATGTGTGGACACAGGAAAAGGCTGCCTGCTGTAGTAATTCTCCTTTTCATCTCCACATCTCTATCAAACTCATGCAGAGGCCTATTCTGGTGCTTAACATTTCCACCCTTGGAGTCCCTTCTCTCCAGAAAGCTATAAGCCATTATCATAAGTAAAATAGATAGATAGATAGATAGATAGATAACAAAAATGCAAATCTGCAACCCTCAGAGTGCATTAAAACAAAGTTTTTAACATTCACTTCCACCAATAACCACAAGTACGGAATAGATGTTCCCAAATTAATGAAACGAAGGATGGGTAAACTGTGATCAACAGAATGAAGTGTAAGTTGGAAAACCTAAAGACCTGAAGCACAGGTGCCTAGAAGCAAGCCAGCTTTGCTTCTCTGTAGGGAATAGAGGATGGCAGGAGAAACCTGCCCCAGGAATAAAGGAGAAGAGAAGATACAAGGAGGTTAATGCCAAGACAGCCAAGCTGAGCTATATGCAACCTCCTTGGTATTTTAGAACTACTAAAGAAAGTCTCTATACCCCAAACTCTTGGCTGAGACATGATATTCTACTTGGAGCTTTATTTAATTAGCCAAAAACTTTAGTCACAACTTAAGGGCTTCACCCTGTTATGAACTAAATATTTGTGTCCTTCTCAAATTCATATGTGGAAGCCCTAACCCTCAATGTGGCTATTAGTTGAAACTGGGACCTCTCAGGAAATAATTAAGGTTAAATAAGGTCATAAGGATAGGGCCCTCCTCCAATAAGATTAGTGTCTTTAAAAGAAGAGAACTCAGAAAATGAGCTCTAGCTCTCCATACACACAAAGAAGACGTCGTGTGAGCACACAGCAAGATGGTAACCACCTAAAAGCCAAGAAAAGATGCCTCAGATGAAACCTACCTTGCTGACATCTTGATCTTGAAGTAGGAGCCTCCAGAACTGTAGGAAATACACTTCTGTTGTTTAAGCCACCCAATCATTTTATTTTGTTAGGGCAGCTTGAGCTGACTAAGACACACCGCAGGGTGAAGTAAGGGTGACTCAAAATTTCAGAGAAATGGTAAAACATATGAGCATGGCATGCCACTGTAAAAAATGGGGTATCCCTTCACAGAATGCCCTGGGACAGGATTGTTTGGAGGTGGGTCTTTTCTCTACCCTGACCTACCTCAATCTTTACTAGCCTCCTATCCTTTTGAACCCCTTAACCCCTCTGAGTGATTTCCACTCCCACAATGTATTTCATCAGGGTTTTCTGAGAAATAGGACACATCATTGCCAAAAAGTAACATATACAAAATCAAAGTGAAGAAAGCCTCACTCAAGGAACTACTAAAAGCTTACATCTTACCCACCTCCCCTGGGAGCAAATTATGAACTTGGCTCCCATTCAACTTCACTGTCCACTAGACACTGGTTAAGCATCTACTTACTGTATCTCAGCTGCTACGCTGAGCTCTGACAGACAGAGATGAGTGCGTCACAGCCCCTGCCTGCAAGAGCTTCGAATCTTGAGGGAAACAGGCACATCAAATGTTACAATTCCAATATATGTCACAGTATAAAAACTGTTCTATGAAAAGTGGAATGGAGAGTAACTTCCTAGGAAAAGCACTTTCCTTCTGTAAAAGGACATTCCTTTTGCAAGTGAAAGGACCTGGTATAAGAATGAAGAGAGGAATGTGCAGTAAGGTCAAAATGAAACGTAAGATATAGAGACTCACAGGATGGGAGGGTTAGGATACTGGATACCAAGGGATAAAACAGATGAAGACCATCCTGAGAAACTGCTTTCCATGGCACCCAGGACTGGAGGATGGTGGGAGGAGACAGTAATACCTTGGTGATACCAGTTCTGAGAAAAAACAAGATAACCTCAAATATCCAATTTCTTAACCTAACCCCTGACACCCCAATCCTTTGTTTCTCTTGTGACTTCATTATTTCTAACTTTTTCAAGGGCCTTTGAAATTTTAAATGCATCCAATGTAACCAAAGTCCAAAATATGTTCCCTTTTTTGTCATTTCATGAATTTTTCTTTCTTTCCTAGCCCTATATTACTTTTTATTTATGTTTAATAAGGACATTGAGCCAGCAAGACTCATAAGAGGGCCAGAGCCAGCTTTGTGCTCTGTGTGAGCGTGTATGTGTGTGTTAAACAATTTCATGGACATCTGTCATGCACAGTTAACTTTGCATTGCTGCATTTTAAGTGGTGGGCCCAGGCTTGGCCGGCAGTGATAAAGTAGCTGGCAGTTTTCAAAAAGCCACAGGATAACAGAGCATGAATCATAAAACACACTACTGTGTAGCAATATCCAAGTTCATTCAATGCAATGAAACCATGCAGAGGCCCTTTATCCCCAGCTAATTATGTGGAAACGTCTAAGACAATAAAGCATCTGGTGGTCTTTCTTCCCCGTTTCAATTTTTCTCAATATTGTGACAGGGGAAAGTATTGTGCCTTTCCCAGGGTAGTTGCAGTGAAGAGAAGTAAAAGCAAGGGTCAGGGAAGAGCAAATAGATGAATTTATAACTTTCTTTTTATTTATTCCTTTCCCATTGTCTCTCTGGAAGTCTTCCTTGAGGGCTGTATTTTGGGATCACTATTCTCATTGCACTCTGCTTGAATCCCCTTTTCTCCCTCTTTTAAAAAAAAAAATACCACCCAAACTGCCAGACCTTCTAAGATTCCCTGTTGCCGATGGGGCTCTCTACCCCAATGAGTGTCCAGAAATTTAAGTCTAAGATTTATAATCACTCTCTGGACTCAGGTTAAGGGAAGGGTTCATACTTCTAGGAATGAAACCTAATATGTGATGTACTTTCTAAAAAGAGGTGATGAGAATGGTCCTTGTGATTAAGGTTTTCCCAGAGAGGGTTCCCTATAATTGCCTTGCACATGGCTCTTTTTGCCATTCTCTGGAAAACACACGCAAATGCCATGTGTTGCACTCCTGGGGGTTTTGATGAAAGCCCCTTTATAGCTAAGCGCTGTGCAATGAGACCCGAGCCAGAGTCTGATGAGGTGACTAATTGGTACCACTAGCTTAAAAAGCTAATAAGTTAATTAGATTAACTTCGTTCATGTTTGCACAAGGCTTTGAAGAGGGAAACACTACAGGAGTCCTAAGCTTCTCTGAATTGAGATCTGATGCAGCTCCATGCTGAGTACAAGCTTTCCTCTGGAAGGACATGAGTCTATTATGGTTATATTCTGTTTTTTGTTCTATTATTTAATTCCTCAGCCACCTCCCAATCTTTCTCAAAAGCCAAATTAAAGTGACATAATATGCCTTCAGTGTCTCCTAATGCAACATTTTTAGTCATTATAAATCTAAATTTCATCCGTACCATTATGTTTTTATTTTCCCACTTTCCCTATGTATTATTGTCATAACATCCAAACCATTTTAATGACAACTCAAGAATCAAGTCAGATTATTTTTAATGCAAAGATAGAAATGACTACAAGGCAATTTAACTAAGTAATATTTGCATTTTCTTTGGATGGCTTAATTATCCCACTGTTTGAAAATCCAGTGATGCCCAGATATACAGTACTGTTATTGTTTGTGGAGTTTTAGCATTAAGTAAATTTTGTATACATCATCAATGCCCCCCTTATCTATCTATCTATCTTATGTATTCAGCAAACATTAAACAAGACACTAATGTGATGCTCAAGAGATACATGGTGATGAAGACAGCCCTCAAGGAACTTTTCATCTAGGACATATAACATATCCTCTAGGTAAAATACCTCAGGGCAGAGGAAAGAAAGAGATGAAAGAGATGATTCTCCCTTGAAGGGAGACTTCAAGGACAAGATAGCTTCTGAACTGAAACTTAAATCATTTTGACAAGTGGACATGGAGGAAAGGACATACTCTGAGTGAAAGAGACTGCATAAACAAAGTTTCTGACAAGAAAGGGCACGTGGCACATCCAATTAGCAGAAAATAGTGCAGTATGGCGGAGGCACACACATAGAAGGAAGGGAAAGACAGGGCTGACAAAGCAGATGAGATTGATCAGGAATAGTCTTTCTCAGGTTTATGGTTTTTGTGTATGTTTGTCTGAGCAGGAAAGGATGCCGGCAAGAAATAACTGGGAAGGTCAGTGAAGGCATTTTTGAGATTGTCCCTTAAAAAGCAATAAAGATCCAAACCAAAGGGTGGCAAAAGGTAATAAAAAAAGAAAGGGGGGAAAATGATGCATCAAACACTCATGAGACTTCCAAATGAAAAAAATTTTAAGAGTGGATCACAAATCAAAACGTATGATTTAATCACATAAAATCATATTTTTTATTTTAAAAGATTTTATTTATTTGAGAGAGAGAGCACAAGCAGGGGAAGGGGCAGAAAGAGAAGGAGATTATGCTGAGTGAAATAAGTCAAGCAAAGAGAGTCAATTATCTTATGGTTTCACTTACTTGTGGAGCATAAGGAATAACACGGAAGACATTGGAAGATGGAGAGGAGAAGTGAGTTGGGGGAAACTGGAGGGGGAGAAAACCATGAGAGACTGTGGACTCTGAGAAACAAACTGAGGGTTTGGGAGAGGAGGAGTGTTGGGGGTTGAGTGAGCCTGGTAGTGGGTATTAGGGAGGGCACATATTGCATGGAGCACTGGAGATGGTGCATAAACAATGAATTTTGGAATGCTGAAAAAAATTAAATTAAATATAATTTTTTTTAAAAGGAGAGGGAGAAGCAGACTCCTCGCTGAGCAGGGTGCCCAACTTGGGGTTCAATCCCAGGACCCCGAGATCATGACCCTAGCCTAAGGCAGACACAGCCAACTGAACCACCCAGGGGCCCCAAAATAACATTTTTTTTAAATAAAGTTTTATCATCTCTAGATGGTAGGTTTAAAGTGCTTGGGGGGCACCTGGCTCAGTCAGTAGAACATGAGACTCTTGATCTTGGGGTCATGAGTTCAGCCCCACATTAGGGGAAGATTTTACCTTTAAAAAAAAAAGTGTTTGCCAAATAATCCAGTTAAGAAATGGGCAGAAAGGGGCACCTGGGTGGCTCAGCGGGTTAAGGCCTCTGCCTTCGGCTCAGGTCATGATCCCAGGATCCTGGGATCGAGCCCCACATCGGGCTCTCTGCTCGGCGGGGAGCCTGCTTCCTCCTCTCTCTCTGCCTGCCTCTCTGCCTACTTGTGATCTCTGTCAAATAAATAAATAAAATCTTTAAAAAAAAAAAAAAAAAGAAAGAAATGGGCAGAAAACATGCACAGACACTTTTCCAAAGAAGACATACAAATGGCTAACAGACACATGAAAAAATGTTCAACATCACTAGCCATCAGGGAGATTCAAATCAAAATCACAATGAGATACCACCTTATACCAGTTAGAATGGCAAAAATTAACAAGACAGGAAACAATAAATGTTGGCCAGGTTGTGGAGAAAGGGATACCTTCTTCCACTGTTGATGTGAATGCAAGCTGGTACAGCCACTCTGGAAAACAGTATGGAGGTTCCTCAAGATGTTAAAAATAGAGTTACCTTATGAACCAGCAATTGCACTACTAGGTATTTACCCCAAAGATACAGATGTAGAGAAAAGAAGGGGCACATCCACCCAAATGTTCATAGCAACAATGTCCACAACAGCCTGTGGGAAAGAGCTGAGATACCCTTCATAGATGAATGGATAAAGAAGATGTGGTTCATATACACAATGAAATATTACTCAGCCATCAGAAAGGATGAATATCTACCATTTGCATTGATATGGACAGAACTAGAAGGAATTACGCTAAGTGAAATAAGTCAAGCAGAGAAAGACAATTATCATATGGTTTCACTCATATGTGGAACATAAGGAATAGTGTAGAGGACCACAGGGAAAGGGAGGGAAAACTGAATGGGAAGAAATCAGAGAGGGAGATTGGCCATGAGAGACTCTGGACTCTGAGAAACAAACTGAAGATTACAGAAGGGAGGGGGTGGGGGATAGGGTAACTGGGTGAAGGGTGTTAAGAAGGGCACGTGTGGTGATGAGCACTGGGTGTGATATGCAATAATGAATCGTTAAACACTATATCAAAAACTAATGATGACTATAAGTTGGTTAACTGAACATAATAAAATAAATCAGATGAAGTGATGATGGCCATGCTAAAACAAACAAAAAAGTGTTGAAACTCGAGGTGGTATAGTAGACAAGCATCTCAAGAATTAAAGGTAAAACTGCTTCGTAAAACTACATCACAACATAACTAAGTATAGCTCTGGGCCAGAGCTATCTCCAACTCTATTTTCTCATCTGTAAAACATGGTAATAATTGTGCCTGCTTTACAAGGTTCTTGTTAGGATGAACAGAGTTAGCCCATGCGAAGAGCCTAACTCACTTTAGATACTCAATCCATGGTACTCTCCTACCCCCTCAAAACCCAGTGTCAGAACCTATTAGAGTGTCTGTATAAAGGCACAGAGAGAGAGCATCAGGACAAAATTTCTCATTATTCACTTCACCTGGGAAACCTTGGAAACCCAAACTGTTCAGGGAAAAAGGACAGTACCAAGCAGCCCTTCCTATTCTGGAAGTATACTGCATCCTTGCTTCCAATGAGTTGCCTCTTCCTCCTCCTCTTTATCCTCCCAGCGTGGAAGTCTCTACTGCATGCAAGCTTGGATGAAGACACAGAGATACTATCTTTGCCTGTATTCATTGCTAGGGTAGTCATGATAAAGTACCACAAACTTAGTAGCTTAAAAAAACAGAAATTTATTTCTCTCACAGTTCTGGAGTTCAGATGTCCAAAATCAAGGTTTTCATCGGGCTATGTTCACTCCAAAGACTTTAGGGAAGAACCTTTCCTCGTCTCTTCCAGCTTTTGGGATTCTTTGGCTTGTAGCAGCATAACCCGAATCTCTGCACGTGGTCTTCCCTGTGACTCTGTGTGTCCTTTTCTGTCTCTACACTCTATTTGAATTTAGGGCCCACCCTGATTAATCTAGTCATCTTGATCTTTACCTTAATTACATATGAAAAGGCCCTATTTCCAAATAAGGTTACATTCTGAGGTTTCCAGTGAATGAACAAGTTTTGAGGGGACACTATTAAACTCACTGCAATGCCTGAAATATTCATTTTTTTGTTATGTTATGCTAGTCACCATACAGTACATCATTAGTTTTTGATGTAGTGTTTCACGATTCATTGTTTGCGTATAATGCTCCATGCAATATGTGCCCTCCTCAATACCAATCATTGGGCTAACCCATCTCCCTAACCCCCTCCCCGCTAAAACCCTCAGTTTGTTTCTCGGAATCCATAGTCTCTCATGGCTTGTCTCCCCCTCTGACTTACCCCTCTTCATTTCCCCTTCCTTCTCCTAATGTCCTCCATATGCATCCCAATGTTCATAGCATGTCCACAACAGCCAAACTGTGGAAACAGCCCAGATGCCCTTCAACAGACGAATGGATAAAGAAGATGTGATCCATATATACAATGGAATATTACTCAGCCATCAGAAAGGATGAATACCTAACTTTTGCATCAATACAGATGAGACTAGAGGAGATTATTCTAAGTGATAAAAGTCAAGCAATGTTTTAATCAAATTGGTTTTTCTGTCAGTTGAAGAAGCATAAAAGAAATGATATCCCTGTAGCAACAAGCATACTTAGGTCCCAGATCTTAGTTTCTTTTTTTTTTAAGATTTTATTTATTTATTTGAGAGACAAAGAGAGCACAAGCAGGATGTGAGGAGCAGAAGGAGAGGGAGAAGCAGACTCTCTGCTGAGCAGGGAGCCCAACATGGGGCTAGATCCCAGGACCCTAGGATCATAACCTGAGCCAAAGGCAGACACTTAACCCACCACAGAGCCACCCAGGCACCCCATATCTTGGTTTCTAATACCATTCTCCAATGAAAGGAACTAGGACTCCTTACAGAGATGACCAATTCTAGTACTGGAACAGGAAACATACAAGATGATCTTGAAACATCTTGTGTCAGAAAGTAACAAAGTGCTAACACTTACACACACACACACACACACACACACAGAGAAAGAGAGAGAGACAAGGATGGAGATATGTCAAAGGAGCATACTGTATATATGAGTGACCCTCATGGCATACCACCTGGACAGATGAACTATCTGCTTAAGTCCAGTCAACCCACAGAAATATAAGAAAGAATAAGTCATGTTATTTTAAGCCACTAAGTTTTGGCTTTGTTTCACAGCAATAGATAACAAACATACATAACTTTTCCTCTTATTAAATTGAAAAAGATATGTTTTTAAAGTGTTAGTGCCATCAAGAGTGCATCAAGATATGGTGAGTCAATATTAAAATTGTTATAATTTCTCTGGCAAAAAAAGGAGCATAGAAGCAACTAAAAGTGTTTCCAGAACTAGAAAAAATTGAACAGCATAATTAAAAAACTAGTATAGAATTATAGCACAAAGTATAAAATAAATATCCATAAGTATCCATAGTAATATACATAACAATTTAATAAATTAATAAATGGGAGACAACATGAATCTTCATTGCAGAATTCAAAATCATTTATGTAGATACACCACCCTACAGGAAGGAGTGGGTCTGCACATAATGGCTTCTTTCCAAAGCACACAGTATGGAAAGGGGCAGAAAGAGTAGCTTTTCAGTGGAGAAAACTGACAAACACTACATCAGCGAGGTGACCAAGGGTCAACATCAACACTCATAAACCATGTTCATAGTATGTACCCTTGACATGATATGATAAAAATAGCACTTTACCTCTGTGGTCTCCCTCTCAATAACCAACAACCCATCTCATCATGAGGAAAACATCAGACAAATTCTAATAGTTGGGCATCCTACAAAATATTTGATCTGTACTCCTCCAAACTGTCAATGTCATCAAAAACAAGGAAAATCTGAGAAACTGCTACAGCCAAAAGGACCTTAAGAGACATAATGATTAGATGTAATGTGGTACCCTGGATGGATTCCTGGGTCAGGAAAAGGACACTAGATAACTAAGGAAATCTAGGGATGCCTGGGTGGCTCAGTCCGTTAAGCATCTGCTATCAGCTCAGGTCATAACCCCAGGGTCCTGCGATAGAGTCCCACATCAGGCTCCTTGCTGGGTGGGGAGCCTGGTTTTCCCTCTGCCTGCCACTACCCACCACTTGTGCTTGCCCTCTCTCTCTGTCAAATAATTAAATAAAATCTTAAAAAAAAAAAAAGATAACTAAGGAAATCTAAAAAAAACTCTTGGTGTTAGTTAATAATGTATTAACTTTGGTCCATAAATCATAACAAATGTATTATACTGATATATGATATTAATAAAAGAAGAACCTGAATATGAGATACATGGGAACTTTCTAAACTAGGTTTTCAGTTTTGCTGCAAATCTAAAACTGTTCTAAAAAATAAAATCAATTTTAAAAACGTATCACTCAAAAAAATCAAATTGTGCCCATTCCCCTTAACACAATGGTATAAATTTAAAGAAAGCTAATAAGAACAGAGATGGTGTTTGTTTGTTTGCTTTGTCTACTGATATAACTTAAGGGCTTAAAACATATTGTGGCATCCTGCAGGCACACAATAAGTATTTTTTTTATTTCTAATAATCTATTTTTTCCTCACATAGTTACTGAACAACCCCTATGTACAAGCCTTATACCAAGCATTGGGGATAAAACTGAATTTGAAATTTATTTCCAGATCCCTTACAGAATAAATAGTTTTAATAGGAGATATTTCTAATTTACAAGCTCTGTGTGGCATTAGCTCTGCTATTCCAATCCCACTCTTTGGGATAGTTTTCTTCTTATTGATGGTGACCAAAGACACAATGATCCTCCTGTTCTAGGCTTTTAATTGTGTGAAAAACTAGTTTATTAGATAAGCTAGATGTTTCAGTAAATACTTTTAAATGAATTAAAATATAAATAAAAATGTACAAAGAAACTTACAGGGGCTAAATCTTTCTGCTACTTTCTGACTTCCCATTTCTCATTCGCTTGTTCTATTTGTTCTTCCTGGCATGCTTCCCATCAGGGAAAGAAATTTCTTTGAGTAAAATGTTGCTGAGCATTTTAAAACTTTTTAGATCCTTCAACCAGTTTATTAACAAATGACTCCAAATGCAGGATATTTCTTTGCATGTAAACACATCTCTTTCCCACCCAGTGCACTTATAGATATTAGCACAAGGACCTCACGAGACACATTTCAGGTCCATTCCACCCAAACACTTCCAGGGGATGAGTGACCTAGACTCAAGCTAACTCTACATAATGTCAAATATCTGATGACTCAGGAATCTACTGACATATTCACAAATCGTTAGAAGCATCTGATTACAAGTTTCAATCTTGCCATTGTTCGTGGCCTTCTTCATGGTTGACAATTTTCTATTTAAAATATCAGTTGCCTTGCTTGCATATTTAGAGATGCAGAAGGCCTTATATTCTTATTTTTTAATCTATATTTTTAAATGTAGGGTTAAAGGAAGGCAATACTTTCAAGGTTCGATTCTTCCAGCTGAGGAAATGCACCCTTTTGACTGAAACTCTGAGAAATTGTAAACATAAGCATCTGAAAAAGAAAAAAGGAAGGCAAACAATGCTGAAATGAGAAAATTTAGAGCACAAGACTTTAAAGGGTTTCTTGATTGTCAGAATTGTAAGGTGCTTGGATCACTAGGCTGAAATCACTTCCCCAGTGGAGGAGAAAATATTAAAAAGAGTGGCCACCCACTATCTAACATTGGTGATTTCTGTGAGTTAAGAGGTGATCAGATCAGGTGCCTGGGTGGCTCAGTGGGTTAAGCCTCTGCCTTCGTTCGGCTCAGGAAATGATCTCAGGGTCCTGGGATCAAGTCTCACGTCAGGCTCTCTGCTCACCAGGCAGCCTGCTTCCCCCTCTCTCTCTGCCTAGTTGTAATCTTTCTCTGTGTGTCAAATAAATGAATAACATCTTTAAAAAAAATTCACTCTTAAAAAAAAAGAGGTGATCAGATCATTTAAAAATGTTAATTAGATCCATCCACGTCACTGCAAATGGAAAGATTTCATTTCTTTTGATGGCTGAATAGTATTCCATTGTATATATATACCACCTCTTCTTTATCCATTCATCAGTTGATGGACATCTAGGTTCTTTCCATAGTTTGGCTATTGTGGACATTGCTGCTATAAGCATTCAGGTGCATGTGCCCCTTCAGATCCCTACATTTGTATCTTTAGAATAAATACCCAGTAGTGCGATTGCTGGGCTGTAGGGTAGCTCTATTTTCAACTTTTTAAAGAACCTCCATGCTGTTTTCCAGAGTGGTTGTATCAGCTTGCATTCCCACCAACAGTGTAAGAGGGAGGTTCCCCTTTCTCCACATCCCCGCCAGCATCTGTCATTCCCTGACTTGTTAATTTTAACCATTCTGACTGGTGTGAGGTCGCATGTCATTGAGGTTTTGATTTGTATTTTCCTGATGCCAAGTGATGTTGAGCACTTTTTCACGTGTCTGTTGGCCACTTGGATGTCTTTTTTGCAGAAATGTCTATTCATGTCTTCTGCCCATTTCTTGATTGGATTATTTGTTCTTTGCATGTTGAGTTTGATAAGTTCTTTACAGATTTTGATACTAGCCCTCTATCTGATATGTCATTTGTGAATATCTTCTCCCATTATGTCAGTTATCTTTTGGTTTCCTTGACTGTTTCCTTTGCTGTGCAAAAGCTTTTGATCATGATGAAGTCCCAACAGTTCATTTTTGCCCTTGCTTCCCTTGCCTTTAGTGATGTTTCTAGGAAGAAGTTGCTGTGGTGGAGGTCGAAGAGGTTGCTGCCTGTGTTCTCCTCAAAAAATGCCATTTCTTTCACATGTTGCCTTTCTCACAGCATATCATGCAGTCTCTTCCACCCAGGAGTCAGTTAATATTACTGACTAAATGAAAAGGAACCAAGGGGTGGGGTATATAAATAGAAAAGAAAGGGACATATGATTGTCAATTTGCTTGGGGAATCAGCAGGATTTAGTAACTTTTTAGATATCTTGATAACAGATAGGAAACAATGAAAGGCCAAGTATTCTTGTCAGGGGATTACGAGAAGCTGGCACTTTTTTTAGGATTCAAATGTCATTTTCAGCAACTGATTTCAGAAGCAAGAAAATGAATGTGGTTCAGACCTGCTGACTGGAGTTGTTTAGTCAAATATCCAAATGGAAAAACTCAGATCATGGCTGAATGGATGATTCTACACTTGATCTTAGCCAAAAGGCCAAGAAGCAATGGCTGAATGGATGATTCTAGAGCCCAGGAGAAGATTCTGGACATCACTCTAGATGTGAGAGTCACCTCTAGGAAGGTAGGAACTGAAGATTCCGAGGGAGGTGTTACTATTACAAGGAACATGAAAAAAAAAAAAAAAAAGCCAGAGAAAACTTCCAAGAATAGAAACAGTGGCAGGAAGAGAAATGAGAAGATTTAAAGGAGTCTGAGGCAAAGTAACAGGAGAAGATAGAAAGGAGTCTATCTTGAGTATCCCAGAGGTAACAAAACATGAAAGGAATTTCTTGAAGGAGCATGTAGTCAACCTTGTCAAACACACCAGGGTCAGAGGAAGCTGAGAAAGGATGAGAAAAAGCCATTGGCTTGTCAGGGAGCATATTTAGGAGCCTCGTGGAGCCAGGGTGGCCATTGTGAAAAGCCAACACCTCCAAAAGCCTTAAGAAAATTAAGGGAAGGATTGTGGCCACTTTCAAGAAGCTGGAGCTGAAGAGAAAGGATTTAACACGTTTTTGTCATCTGAACAAGTGGAGTATTCAAATGAACAGGTCCTGCTGGGTGTGGGTATAGGGAAGCCATGAGACAGAAAGATGCAGATGGACTATCCAACATCTGACCTGGAAGGGACTTTCAAGACAGCATCAAGGTCAAACCTCCAATGTTCCCTAGGAAGAAACTCAGAATGGTTGGGTAGCTAGTTCATGGTAGAAGAGAGATTTGAATGAAGATCTGCAATGCCCCAGGTGGCAGATTTCTTCACCATACTCTCTTTGCAACATGAATCTTAAGCTTGGCAAGTAAGAAACAAAAATAAAAGAAACAGTTATACCTGTTCTTGTTCTCCATCCAGTTACTCCTTCTAGCCCATCTATCACCCCTCATGAAGACATAATATTCATCCTTCCCAATTGGTCTGTGATAAACTGCTGCTTGCCAGGGAAAGACGGCAAGTGGATGCTTCCAAGATTATTGGACAGTATAGTTTTCCCTATCTCACTGACTTTCACCTTGCCATGAATACACTAGGTTCCAAGTGGCCAAATTCACATGTGCATGGAGAAGTTGGCAGAAGCAATGGCAGGGGACCAGGGGGAAGGCAGTTTTTCCTCTTAGTTTCACACAGGCAGAGTCTACACACCCAAAGTGGGCTAGAAGGGAAGACTGAGTGATAATCTGGCAAACTCAGGCAGTGTAAATACCCAATCCAGCCACTGGGGCCTCCAGGCAAAGGAAAACATTGTCTCTGACCCTGCCAACTTCCCTCCTCATGCATGAAAACTGCTCCAAGACCTGGGCCTGAGGGATTCATGGTTCCCAAATGATGGCAATGCCAAGTTGGCATGGGATTGTGTCCAATAGCACACTGGACTCCATCCTCCCTTCCCCCATTTTATTCCTCTGTGGCACTAAGAGAGTACTTGGGAAGTAACACCCTCTGTGTAGCCATTACGGGACTGTTTAATGCACTGTATGAGTAATGCAGTGTCAGGGTTCTGGCTAACATAGATTCACTGGCAAAGGATCCAGATGCTATGGTTATAGGTGAGTTACTACAATGCTGGGTAACTACAATGCTGCATTTATTACTTTATGCACAGGCTTCACTTATTGACTGGCTCCAGCCTGTTCTGGTGGAAGAAGATATTTCTCATCAGTAAGTCATTTTATGCTTTCCTTGGATTGCCTGTTCTACCAATCTAAGTCCAGACTTTTAAATTAAAATGGAAGACTGTGTGTCAGTATTTTCTCCACATAAAAGGGGACCTGCAGTATCAGGTATTATGGACTCTTCTCTTTATGTCTAAGTCACTAGGTGAATAACTGACAAATCCTTCAGGCCAGCGGAAGCCTTGGAAATTTGGAATCATTTCTTTAGAATACTTACCTCCTTGAGTTTCTCTGGCCCTTCTCTACCTGACTACACCTGCCCCAGCTAGGAACATGGCAATTTTGTCAGAGCCACGCTCATTTTCAACATGACTGTATCTATTCACATAGGAATAAGATTTTATGGGGCTGCTATATTTACCTAGCCACAAAAGCAGATTTTACTAAAAAATTTTTTTACTCAGATTTTACTCAGATTTTTCTCCTTTTTATTTTTGCCCACCCCCTAAAAAAAGCCCTAACAACAGCAATATTGGAGACAAGCTGGGAAATCTGCCTCTTTACAAAGCTGACACAAACACTGGAGGACTAGTAATGTATTCAGCAGCCACCTAGTCAGCAATGCAAAATGGTCCCTGGGTTCAAGGCTATGATACATTAGAATATAATTTGGCTGGAGCTTCTCTCTCTATTATGGAGAACAAATGCATTTTTGAATGACTTGAAGAAGAGGTCTTGCTATTACTTATGATGGGTAAACTCAAAGAGGGTCAGAGAGGAGACGCAGTTCAGATAAGCCCCTGGAAAGTATATATGCTCTTTTAAATCTAATCCTATTTTTTAGGTCTCTCTCTTCACTTTCAGGGCAGGAAACTTGGCTGCCATCTGGGGCTCTATTTTCAGCTTCTTGGGAGTTTCAGACAACTGCTGAATCTCTCAGTGAGCCCCTATTACTCCACCTACAGAGTATGGAAAACGCCACCAACCTCAGATTACAGGGAACACTGCAAAGTTGCTACAGCAGCTTTTGCAGTGATTTTTTTCTCAAAAAACTAGAACTTGGCCAATTTCTGAGAGTTTTAAGATAGCTAGGTGACATGGGTTTTCTTCCTAAGTATAGCATGTTTAAAAAGATGCCTGTGTGCTCAAAGCTTTGTCATTTTTTCAGTCCCTCCTTTTGTCTGTTTTGTACACAGGCTGAAATCCACGAAAGAACCAGTTTAAGTTCTTCACTGAAGATCTCAAGTTCCTAATTCTCACAACCAATCAGGTAGTATATTTAGAGAAAAGTCAAATATGCCTTCAATATTCTTAGCTAAACTTTATAGAGAAAATTGCTTAGCACTGTATTCTATTTGCAGTCTACCCTTCCCTAATTAAACTGGGTTAAAGAAGGCTTGAGAAAATTGCATAATTACATGAAAAATCAATCTCACTTACTCTGATGGGCCTTGAGTGCATTGTTAGAAATCATGACTAGAAGACATTTTTTTTCCTTTGTTCACATATTTTTCCACATGTGCTATAGGTTGAGTGAGCTTCCAAGTCCAGGTTATAGCAATCCCTGTTGGCGCCCATTGATAGAGGCAGAGTGGACCACATGAGGGCCAGGTTCAGCCCACTCTATGAACAGTCCACAGTACTCAGAGCAAGTCTTGGCTGCACATCCTTCAGCTTCTGCACCAAGTTTCTTTTGCTCAAAAAAAAGTCACAGTCCATCTGCTGTGCAAATACACAAATACAAAACCATCCCCCGTTTCATTAGGAGTTAGTCCCCACCAGGATACAGCAGCCCTTTCACCTTTCAGATGAGGAATGAATGTTTTAATTGTAGATCAAGTTCCTGAGGCACTTCCCAGGCAAGGGACGGAGTCAGCCCTGGCTCCAGGGAGCTCCCAAACCAGTGGTGCCCCAGCAAGTTCTATACCCAGTACAAAGACGACACAGGCCAGTTCTTAGCCTACCTCCTCTTGCACTGTTTTCTACCCCATGAAGTGAGTTTGATAGCAAGAACTGAGGACCTGAGTGGAGGTGACTTCCAGATATCCACAACACCTGTAGCAGTCCAGAGCAAGTAAATCAGCTCTCTGTATCTTCCTCATAAAGACTATTTTCAGTCAGTTTCTGAACTATAAATACTCTAAAAAGTCAGGCAGATTTTATACAGTTCTGCATTCTTCTAAACTTCTTAATAATTGATCAGGTATTATTTCTATAACTAGAAAAAAAAAAAGAATCTAATGTTTGACCTTTTACATGATTCCTTCCAGGCTTGGGCAGTATCAAAGAGATTAAAGAAGAGCAAAATTTAAAACTGAGTCTCATGTATATGCATAAACTACCTCTGGAAGAGTCCAAAACACCTGGTAACAGTGGTTGTCCCTAGGAAGAAAGGTGGATGCTAAGGAAAAGGATGTCACTGATATTCTATCCCTGGTGGCGGGGGGGGGGGGGCAGAAGATGAGAAAGAGAAAGGGGTGGGTGCTGTCGTTTTCAGAGAGATGCAATTTTGTTTCACACAGAAAACAAAGACATTTCTAATTTCAGACATAGGCAAAACTTCCCCAGTTCATTTAAAACAAAACAAAACAAGACAAAACAAAAACCTGCGTTGAGATGGCTATCAGAAAAGATAAATTCCTATAGTCAGCCTACAATGCAAATGAATCCTTGAATGTGTCATCAACCTATTTTATTTTCTCCCTCTCTGATATGGTCTTCAGCAGTCTCCTCTTCCTCTTTTGGACACATCCATAGAAAAGACACAAGTTTCCACACCTAAAATCCTGGTTATCCAAAACAGTTTATTCTTCCTTTGCCCTCATCATCCCTTCTTTTCAGTATGTATTCCCTTGCATAACTTTCTCAACCCTCCATAGATTTCCATCAGTTAATTTAACTATCTTTCCTTTCTTCTCTAGTAGCATTTATTGAGTGCTTTCTATATTCTCTCTTTAACATCATTTATTGAGTGCTTATTAGACACCAGTGCTTAATGTGCAGTATCTCATTTAATCCTCAGAACCACTTTATGAAATACTATTGTTATTGTCATTTTGCAAATGAGAAAGTCAGATATTACACATATGAAGTACATTGACCCAAGTTATGTAGCTAACCAAGAAGGGTCCACTAAAAGCCTACATATTAAGTTGTAAAAGTGTTATTCTTATCTCACCCCTTAATCTTTTTATCCAAATTTCATTTTTTTTTCAAATTCCCATTCACTATCCAATGCCTTCATATTAATTGCCTCTTCCTCTCTTCCTCATTGTTTACCCCTGCCCAGGTGGCTTGCTTATTTATTTATTTATTTACTTATTTTGCTCAGGTCCAAAAATACAACTAGGGGATTATTTTTCAGGGCCTTCTTTCATGCCATTCAAAGTCATAGTGAAGGCACAGAAATGGTAGCAATGACTACAGCTATGTTTTTGGAAGGCAGGTGATTCCCTGCTTAATTACAAGTATGACCCTTAGAAAAATGCTTGTTTGTCTGTGCTTGAAAATGGTGCTTGTCCCCAAAGATGGGTGACCTGTCATCAAGTACCTTAGTAAGGTAATAGAAAGAGAAGGATTGTATTTGACTATACATTACTGTCTAACTAGTGTTGGTAAGTTAGTAAAATACATATTTTCCCATGCAATAAAATGTTTATGCTTGTGAGAAAAGCAAACAAAATCCTGTCGCGAACAAATGCTTTTATTTTGAGTTCCAACATATCAATCTTTGCGAAGATGTTAAGCATAAAACAACATTCCACAAGTGAGTTGCACTTTTTGTATTCACATCACTATATTTCTGAGAGGGCTCTAATCCTTATCATTGTTAGTACATAAAAGAGAAGGAGAACTTGAAGGAAGAACATCAAGATTCCAAAAATAAAATTTATATATATGTCTTACCCCCACCTTTGCACCTAATAACTATGGATTAACAAGAAAATATGTGGTCCCACAACAAAAGAAAAGCATACTTATCTAAAATTCATATTCCAAAGGCTAAACGAAAAGAAGGAAAAGATTTCTGTCTAAAGATACATACACATGTGGACGTAGACACGCACACACTCAACCTCCCCATGTCAGAAGGTTGGCCCAGCAGAGCCTATGGCAGAGACTCAACTGTGTGACATCACTGCATCTTGGGTAATATGTGGTAATGAATTCATTGCATGGGATCTACGACCAGAAATTCATCCCTGCCCTCCCCCTTGCCCACCCCTTCCGCAACAGCAAGCCAAATTTGTGTGGTACCACTGTGCTGCTCAGCCTGTGTGCTTAATGCATTCATTAAACAGGAGACTCGAGATGGTTTCCTATGTTTCTCATTATTTAAAAGAACAAGTTAATCTCCCCTTTGGGGGGCAGCAGGGGAACTGAAAACCACATGATCCTCTTAAATAGTTCTTTGCCTGGTCCTCCCCTGTTGACAGGTCTGCCTTCATAATTTTATTGTCGTGGCTCTGAAGCAAATTTTAGAGAGGTAGAGTTAGCTGATGGAAGGGTGGAAATGAGCAGAAGGAAGATGAGGCTGGGAAACAGATAGGGGGTGAGGGAAAGAAATCCAACCGCCTGATATATGGCAAGTCTTTTATCAGATCTATCTCCTTCCCTTCTCGAGTGCTTATCATATCACACAAACTGCTCCTGAAGAGCCCTCCATTTACCCTCTCCCCTAATTAAATGTGCACTTCATTAATGTAAATTGGGGGTTTAATGCTCTTGTTGAAATTCTGAAGAAAGTGCTATGGCCTTGCGAAATGCTTAAGCATCATTGCAAATTAGATTAGGGACCAAGAAAGGCAGTAAAATTAGAATGATAATGGCTGATGTGGCTTCCTGACAGGCATGACTATTCAGGGATCAATGGAATGGAGAACAGTTTCCCGAGCCGAAAGTGAAAGGCAGGGACAAACGTCAGCCTACAGATGTGGCTTTTGGAAGCACTTTCAATTAGTTTAATTTGGTAAATGGTGGGGATTTAGAGGCTCTCAGCCAGTCATACAAGACAAGAATACATTGAAATGTTTTTCACTTTTTAACATAAAATAGGATCGGCTTTAGATTTGCATTTCTCGAACAAGAAGATGGAGTTGGGCGGGGTGGGGGGTGGAGGGTGCAGGGAAAGTTTCCAAAGTGTTTCACCAACTCTGCTTTTGAAAATGGAAATGACTTTTATGAGCTTGAACAGCAACCTCCAAACAGTGGGAAAAGGGAGAGTAAATGTAGCCCCTCTGGTTCTCAGGGAGGCCTTAAATCCTGAACATGCCAAAAGCCCAAAATGTACTAAAACGTGTGGTCAAAAGCCATTGGGGTGGGGGGCACCGAGGGTGGGAGGGTAATGGAGAGTGAAATACACTCAAACTCGTTCATTTCCCACTACAAATATGTTCATCTCTCAAAAAAAAAAAAAAAAAAAAAAGCTATCGCTCAGTCACAGGATTCATTTTGTTCCCTCCTCTCAAAAAAAAAAAAAAGTCACATTTTTAAAGGTATCACAAAAGCAGAATATTCGTCATCTGTTCCACAAATATTCACCAAAGCACATGTGCGCCAAGTTACGTTCTGAGGGCATCAGCACCACCTCAGCAGACACTCACTGCGTGGACACTCATTGAGGCTCATTTGGTGGGTGCTAAATGTGCCTTTTCCTTTTTGTTCCCTCCTGCTAACTCCACCCCACCCCCCAAACCACGGGTGTCTTCACTGGAAAATAAATTGGCACTAATCTGGTGACCTGGACGTTTACAGGCAGGACAGCTTCTGTGCACAAAGACCTCCTTCAGATTTGCACATTTTGACTACAGGTCCTTCCTTGTGTTCCCAGAATGCTGTCAAGCTCCAGTTGGACCTCCTCCCTGAAGGCGTCTGCATCTTTCATGAGTGAAGAGGAAGGAGATGATGCGTCAGAAGCTCTGGTAAATATTACCAAATCCCCAGTGACTCCCCAAAGCCTGTTCAACCTTGTGAACCTGCACAGTGATTCACCTCCCAAATCCATACCTTCCTCTTCCAGACTCACCAAATGTTTGCTAATAGGCTCATCTCTCACTTTTATGAAGTTAATACTGCAAATCAGCAGCGAGCAAGGCAACAGACAAATGAATACAGAAAGCAGAGTCATATGTCCAAAAGAAAAGACAGTGATCTCCACATGCAATGAAAATAAACCAGAGCAAAGGTAAGCTCATAAAATAGTTCACACTGTTAATAATTTGGTGGCTGGAAGTTCTCAGTTCATCATGGAGATGGTAGCAGATCCTTGGTATTACAAACAACTCCACGATTATGAACTTTCTAAGGCTTCATTTCGTAAGGCTACTTGTCTCCTACAAAACATCCAGAGAAGCAGCAGGAAAAAAATTCCAATGAAATTATCCTAATGAAGTTAACACAAATAATAATAATAAAACCTGGGGCGCCTGGGTGGCTCAGTCGGTTGAGCAGCTGCCTTCAGGTCATGATCCCAAGGTCCTGGGATTGAGCCCTGCATCAGGCTCTCTGCTCAGCAGGGAGCCTGCTTCCCCCTCTCTCTCTGCCTGCCTCTCTGCCTACTTGTGATCTCTGTCTGTCAAATAAATAAATAAAATCTTTAAATAATAATAATAATAATAAAATCTAATATTTGTATAGTATTTTGCTGTTTCCCAAGACCACAGACAAATTCAAATATTCATGCGGTCTACAGCATAGTCTTCTGGAGTAGGAAAGAAATAAAACGTTCTTCCTGTTTTAAAATTGAGGAAAACAAAGTTCAGAGGTGTCCAGTTATTTTCCCAAAGAGACAGAGTTAGTGAGTGACAGAGGAGGAATTAACACAAAAACCTTCTTTTTCTAATAAACCTCAGTGTTGTTGCAAAATTAATAGATGATTACTGAGGAAAAAATTTCAAATAATATACAAATGTACAAAGAAGAAAGTAAAATGTGTTCCAATAATTACCAAAACTATTTTACAAACATCATTTCATAAATCTTTCCTTATATTAATATTATTATTATAATATTAATAATGATAATAGTGGGAGCTAGCATATATTAATTTCTTACAATGAGTCAGGTACTATCCTTGGTATCTTGGATATTTGCATTTATTCTTTAGGACAACTCTGTGAGGTAGATGTAACTTATAAATGAGGAACACAGGGCCTGGAGGGATTAAGTAATTCAGACAAATTCATACAACTCTGAAGGTTACTTATAAAAATATGCTCATAGTGATCATATAAGTAGGCAGCTTGCTTTTTTCACATGCCAATATGTCATGAGCATCTTTTTATTTATCCACCTCGTCGTGTTTCACAGCCACATACATTTCATTGTATGTAAGTACCATCATTTAATTAACACATCCTTGCTGATTTACTTGAGGTTACTTCAGTTTTTTCTTTTGTAAACACTGCTATGATGAAAATCTTGAGCATCCTTTTTTTCACATGCAGCTGGTAATCTCCTTTGGGTTCGTTCTTCCACTGAGATTTAGAGCAAGACTTAGATCTTCTGATTGCCGGCTTCACAGGCTTGCTCTCACTCCACCCTTCTCACACGGCCTCCTTAACGGGTATCAAATAAACTCAACAGCTGTTGGCTGGAGGTTTCCAGATTTTTCACAAGTTGGCAAATTATGTCCCCAGTGTGTGCTCATTGCTTCAAGTAAATCCCTGTCTAGGATTCTTCTGCCTCACTGGGCACTCAGAGAACTGCATGTAGGTTTAGCCCAGGCCCCCAAACAATAATGCCATGACACTGCTGTGATGAGGCAAAACTGTCATTTCCTTCCTCCCTGCCATTCCACGAACACTTGACTGGATACCAAGGAAACAAGCCCAATAAGACAGAATCAATGCCCTCAAGAACCATGCAGACATGGGAGACAGAAAAATAAAGAAGCAATTACAAAGAAGTGTGATAAGTGCTATGACAGAAATATTCACATGATTCTTACACAGCAACCAAGCCGTTTACTCAGCCCAGTCTGGGAAACTCA
The DNA here is from genome assembly GCF_002288905.1 of Enhydra lutris kenyoni. NCBI lineage: Eukaryota > Metazoa > Chordata > Mammalia > Carnivora > Mustelidae > Enhydra > Enhydra lutris. The sequence goes on along the minus strand of NW_019154087.1, from coordinate 44,261,641 downwards.
GGGAAGGCCTTCCTGAAAGGAGATAGCTAGGGAATCCTAAAGGATGAGCCGCAGATACCCAAACAGAAGAAAGATGGATGCAGCCAGTGAAAGTTACTCTGAGGGAACCCTCCCACACAGCTGTTTTCTCTAGATTCCCTGACCATTCCTGCCCCCTGCCCTTCAGGTCACAGGGTGGGAGACAATCGTTTCCCATCTGCTAACCTCAGGATACTGGGTTATCCTGTCCTCATTTTCAAAATACTTCCCAGTTCTTTGTAAATAGCCCATTATTAAACTCCCTTACCTGGTTTAAGTGAGAGATCTGTTTCCTGTCAGGATCCTGACTGATTCAACACAAATACACATAAGAGACTGGGCACAAATCTACAGATATTACAGCCCCACCCTTGCCCTCACTCTCATCCCAAAGCCCACCTAAGGAGGCAAGAATAAAAACCCTGCTTCAGAAGAAATGCATAGCACTCAGGATTGGCCCTGTTCCCTTATTGGCACCAAGATCTCAAAGGAACATTTCTCTTCTGGCACCAGTTAGAGATGTTCAATTTCATTTCACTTTAATTTGCAATAAATGTGCCTAATTTTATTTTTAATTTCCTAAATAGATTGATTTGGCAAAGCCACTTTGCCAGCTCAAAAGTTAAATTCCTGATTGAAAATGCTAATATGGAATTCATTTTCTCAAACACTGATTCTCTGATATTGCGAAATTGCTCTTGTTTAGATAACAACCAGAGAAGTATAGAGATGGAAGGTTCGGTAGACATGAACCCAAAGGGCACAACCAGAGTTAAAGGTCTTACCCAACAAGATACAGCTTGTTAATAACATTCTTCCACACTTCTAGATCCTGGATTGCCAGATTGAGACAAATGTTGTTTGCACTGGAAAAGTACTGTCTCCTTAGGCTGAGTTTTTGTATTTTGTGAGATTCTTCCACCCTTGGCATTCAAACCTCCTTAAGATATGGCCTCAATTTTACTTATGATGTCTTGGATAAAGGTTGAAGAAGAGAAGAGAAGAGGAAGGGAAGGGAAGGGAAGGGAAGAGAAGGGAAAGGATGGGAAGGGAAGGGAAGAATAGTCCAAGAATAACTCAAGAAGTAATAGTTGCTTCCTACATGAAGAAAGGAGCGCAAAAGAGAATTACTTTTTATGAGTTAATTTGTAATTTGTGACAGCTATGGCATTTGAATTTATTATCTATTTGAAAAATAAGTCCGCTTATTCAAAAGATGAGGAGAGCAAGTATGTGAACTTTGTTTAACAAAGAGGTATTGCCCACCTACTGCATGTTATGAAACATCCTAGGCAGAGCAGGGGATATAAAGGTAACTAAAGCATAACTCTAGACTTCAAAGAGTCTATTATACTGAGGAGGAGACAGAAATGCCCAGAAACATTGATAATCCAGGATGGAATATGTGAGATCACAGAATCCAGATGGAAAGAGGGTCATTTCAACTCAGTGCAACTGAGTTGCATATTAACAGATGGTTAGAACTGGGGAAAGATATACCAAGTGGGGGAACTGCCAGCAGAAGCTTGATAGGGGAAATTAAGGAGGATATAAACAGCTTGCTTCTGGTCACACTGCAGCAGGTGAAGACAAGCAGTAATCCCCAGTCCCTCCCAAGGCCCAGCCATGAGGATACCCTCTATTTCTCACATAGTCCTATTTGTAATAATTATGTCTTACATGAGTATGACAATTTAGTTTTTAAAAGGTCTTCTCACAATAATATATCCTTATACATTGTTGGGAAAACCAGCTATGAAAGGACAGCAAAGCTGAATGGGACTTTGAAGGAAACTGTCGTTTCACAGATGGGGAAACTGAGGCATCGAAAGTATATGTGACATTCAGTTCAGAAAAAAGCCAGAAATTTCTGAGGTTGTTTACCTCACACACTCAGGGAACAGACAAATCTCTCTTCTAGTCAAACACTGCCTGCATCTGCAGTGGCATTTAACTTGTATACACCTTTTGTCTGCCTATATACAGAAATAAACATATACACTTCAAGTGTCCATATCTATCTACCACCTAGAAATGTATTAGAAAAAAAGCGATGACTATCACTAATATTACCAAGCCTTATTTTTCAGTCATATCTACTGTTACCTGGAAACTCCACACCTTGGGTGTGGTTATGTATCTGAGTGTGGCTGCAGACCGAATTAGGGGAAGGCAGCTCTAACAACAGGACAAGTCAAAGGTTTGCCTAGTAACTGCATTTTCCACCATCCACCCAGACAATACTCTGATAGGAGGAGCTATTAAATGTTTGGAGGTATTGTCTCTAAAAGAGAAAATCAAATACATATTAGAAGATCACTGATGATATAAAGCTGCAAAAGTTTAGGGCAAGGGTAGCTGTTATAGGTAGCAAGCAGCATGTAAAATGGATGGAAAGAGAAAAAGCACAGGGACCTGTATATCACATAGAAGTAATTTCACCTTTTACCCCTCAGTATCCCTTCACAAAAGGCACATCCCTCTCCCTTCAGCCAGCCCCCCACACTCATACCCTCAGCATCTCTAGCCTTTTTGAGAATCTCCCCCTGTCCCAGCTGGGCCTGAATGATTAGGTTTGGCCCTATAGCTCACTCTCACTTATTCAGCTGTTAAAGCAGTTTAAACCCTCATAAGAACATTAACATTTGGGTGCCAATAACAGATTGACCTTTATTCATAAAGTGCAAATAGTTGGAAGTTGAACAGATTGGTTGCCAGCGATTGCCTTTTATGTGCAGTTTAACGCTTTGATTTCTCTCCCCTTTCTTCCTTTAATCTGACAACGCTGGCTTGAATACGGTTTGCTCTCTAAGTAAACAGGGCCAGGGGAGGCCTCCGCTTTTGTAGCACAGTTTGCTTGGTGGAGGGAGGGAGACGAGAGAGACTTTAAAAGATTTGCCTTCAGAATTAAACAATTTAAGAATGGTTTGGAGATCCCCAAAACTGAATGGAGCTGTTGGAAGAACTCTGAACTGAACTCACAACAGCCTTTTGCATATGGGACCATTTATCCAAAATCGGCCATCTAGATGCAGAATGAGAATGTAAGGATTTATATTAACTCTCTTGAAAGTTTACTCCATGCCATATACAAAAGGAAACTCAGAAACCCACAGAGCCTATGGATTTGAGATGGGACCACACCGCACTGCTTTGTTACACACTTCTAGCCAGCTGCGAGCATTTTCTGCTGCAGACTGCAAAGGGTGGCTTGATCCTTTTAAACAAGTTGTGTTTCTTTAAAGCATTCCAAGGAAATATCTCTTAAGCATAGGCTTTTTAAGATACTTTCCAACATAGCCTTCAGTTTTGGATTTTTTTTTCCTGATCTATCTTGACAATACTTCACTTCCAACGGCACAGCCTACGCTTTATAGCAAATGGAGACTCTTTATAGCATCTTCATAGATAGCATGTGTAAATGCAAAGCTTCCCAGCAATCGGTTGTGCCCATTTAGAAATAATAAAGTCCTTTGTGAGTCAACAAAACAAACACAGGAAATGGAAGGTACAAAGCTCTCATGAATAAGGCTTGACCATAAGTGTAAGGCAATTTTACGTGAATGCTGGATCTGCTAGAGCTTTGGCAGTGCCTTGAAAAAATCTTAAATGTATTTAAGGAGTGAAGGAGAATTTCTTTTTGATCTGGACAATTTAGCAATGTACTATACATGAACAACTTTGGCTTTAGAATTAGGCATGTCTAGGTTTGTGTCCCAGCCCTTACCAGAAGCTCATTAGCTTTGTGCCTAACAAGGAACTTGTCTCAAAGCCTCATTTCCTCTTTTGAAATTTATAGGCAACTGTAAGCACCAGTCTCAGAGGGATGGGCATTCCTGTGAAGCTCAACATAGCTCCTTGTCTCTTAGTAAATAACTCCATGAGAATTGTTATTTTATTAATTTTTAATTTATAAATTTTGTACAGCTTTGCTGTCATAGGTCTATATGAAGAATATGACAAAAACAAATAGAAAAGAAAAAGAAAGAAGAAAGTACTTAGCAATGGACCCATCCCACAATTAACCACAATAAATGGAAATTGCTATTATTATTATTATTATCAGCTTATACTTTCCTGTGCATGGACTGTTTCACTATTTCAAACTACATTACAGTGTCTTATGGCAGAAAATAGGTCTTTCATTTCTTTTGCATCCCCTGATGCTCTGAGCACAATATTAGATGCAGAGTAGATGCTTAAGAAATGACTTGCTGGTTAACTGTTTCTTCTCCTTTATTGGAAACCACCTGCTTCAAAGCAAAAAATAAAAACAAACAAAAAAAATAAAAACAAAAAAGAAACATAAGGTACTATCTTTCCCTCCTTCTCCTTCAATCCTTTATTTATTCTATTACTGAGTCTTATCATTTCTTGCTTGAGAAAATGAGCTCTCCTACTCTACATTCATATTGTCACCAGGCTAATCCACATGTGCAACAGCCTTAAGATAAAGAATGTGAAAAATAATAACAATAATACTAATAATACTAATAATAATAAAGAACATGCTCTCACTCTGTCCTCACCACCACTCCCCACCTGCCCAGTCATTTTGACAAACATTCCCCAGACTTGTTTTAGGTCTCCATCTAGCAATTCGTGCTGTGGCCTCCATCCTCTTCCAGACTTTTCCTTAACAGTCATATGTAGAGTTGTACGGATGGAAAGATTTTAAGAAAAAAAAAGAATATTATCTACAGTGCTTTGACTCAGGGCTTTTCCTGAACTTGGAATATCTATCACAAGGAGGGCAAAACCTTACCACATTTGCTGACTCATTAGCCATCTTGCCAGCATGTACCTGACTTCAGCCCATGAGAGGGAGTTTTATAGGTCATGGATGTACAACTCAGCAAAAAAGCAAATAATCCAGTTGAAAATGGGCAAAGAACCTGAATATACATTATTCCAAAGAAGATAGACAAATGGGCAACAAGTACATGAAAAGGTGCTCAACATCCCCAGTCATCAGAGAAATGCAAATCAAACCACAATGAGATGTCACCTCACACCTGCTACTATATGTCACCCCATACCTGTTACTATACTGTATACTATAATGGCTATTATCAAAAAGACAGGAGATAACAAGTGCTGGCAAGGACTTTGAGGAAAGAGAACCCTTGTGAGCTATTGGTGGGAATACAAACCTGTGCAAACACTGTGGAAAACAGTATGGAGATTCCTCAAAAAAATAAGAATCGAAGTACCATGTGATTCAGTAATCTCACTTCTGGGTATTTATGTGAAGGAAATGAAAACATGAATTCAAAGATACATCTGCACCTCCCTGTTCGTTGCAGCATTATTTATAATAGCCATAACATGAAAGTAATCGAAGTGTCCATCAATAGATGGGAGAGAAAATCGTATATGTATTCAAATTTATGTATACAAACTTCTTTATTATACACACACACACACACACACACACATACACACACACACTATATATAATAGACTATTATTCAGCCATAAATAAAAAGGAAATAGTGACATTTGTAACAATATCGATGAACCTGGAGGGTGTTATGCTAAGTGAAATAAGTCAGGCAGAAAAAGACAAATATTGTTTGATCTCATTTATATGTGGAATCTAAAAAAGCTGCAATCATAGAAACAGAGAGTAGAACAGTGGTTGCTCAGACTGGTGGGGTTAGTAGGGGAAATGAGGAGATGTTGATCAAAGGATACAAACTTCCAGTTATAAGATGAGTAAGTTTTCGGGATCTAATGTACAGGATGGTGATTACAGTTAACAATACTGCATTGTATATTTGAAAACTGCAAAGAGAGCAAATCTTAAATGTTCTCACTACACACACATACACAAAAGATAATTATGTGAGGTGATAGATGTATTAACCAAACTTACTGTGATCACATTTCACAATATGTACCATGTATCAAATCATCATGTTGTAGAACATAAACTTACTCAGTTGTTTCGGCATCCCAGAACAGAGAGCAGAAGTAAGGGAAAGTTAAAAAGTACATAAAATACACATCGAAATAATGGCATAGAAGGCAAAAACACAGAATGAGGGAGAGTGAGATGTTCATTTTTGGAGCTCCAGGACAAGCCCTTACCTTTCCAAATCCCCGGAGCTACTCCAAAGAAGGGACAAGGAGCCATGGTCAATGAAAATCTGTTTTCTCAGGCCTCACGCTCACCAATCCCCAAATTTCAATACTCACCCCAACTCAGGGCAAAGTGTTTATCTTCAGAGGAAACCCATTTTGATTTAATTGTTGTTGTTTTTCTTCTCAGCTTTTCCTTCCATAATCAGAGACTGCAATGCCAAGTAGCTCTCAAGCCAAGTCATTTTAATGAGGGAAAGATTTCAAAAAGATTATGGATGGGGTTTTAAATGTCTACTGAAATGCACACAGAAAAGTCTTCATTGTAGGAGGAAATGCTTTAAAAAGTATCTTCAAATAAATCCTCAATAACAGAGACTTGGCAAGCTGAGGGCTGCTACACAGCCATCCCTGGAAGAGTGGGCTTTTTATGGATTCCAATCTAAGTGTTCCTGCTGACAGGAGCCCCTAATCTATAGTATTGTTCAGTACTCATGAGAGTCTCATTAATTAGTAGCTGATGAGGTACAAAAGGAGTAAATTTTGTTTCAATTTAACGATGACCTTCATTTTAATTCCATTCCGTTTGTGAAAACCTGGAAATTATACGACTATCCCCAAACAGTAGAGTTTTTAAAAGCTCCTCTAGTCAGACAAATTGGTTTAATTTCTTGCCCCTTTACTGAATGCAGAGCTTCAGTGAACCTAAGGTACTTCTGGAAAAAGAACTGATGGAAGAAAATTTAAGTTTTGGGACTGTTGGGAAAATTTTGGCAAGAGATAGATATGAAAAAATGAAAGGTTCTGGTTTACATTTATGACAAAGAACAAATCACATAAAAAGTCTGAGGATGGCAAAAATAAACTGTTAGTATCATTAGAATGAAAAGCACTTAATGCACCTAGGAGACCTTAAATAACCTGGAGATCAATGCCTGGCACAAAGTATGTGCTTAGTAAATGTTTGTTGGAATGAATGAATGAATTCTTTTGATGTCACCTTACTCTCAGTGAATACTGGTATTTTAAGCTGTAATGTTCCTAATTCAGTTAAGCAGTGGATTCACTGCATTGCTCATACTAACAAATGTTGAACAATTATTTGTGAAAGAAATCCTTGGCCCTTCCACAGGGCATAAGCTCTCAGTTGCACTCAGGGAATAATCCAGAAAGTATAAGGACAAGCTGAACAGATAGCTACCTGTCTCACCACCCCTATGATTTCTCAAATTGCAGATCCCAGGATCAGGGTTCTCCCTGTAGGCGACTCACTGATGCTACTAGAAGCATTTCAGTCGAGGACATTGACATTGGCTTTTGGACACACAGACATTTTAATGAAATAAAAACAATGGTGCTGTTTTTTTCTTTCTTTCACTTTTTAATGCCAAGTAATCTGTGCAAAAGATACCTCTCACCCTCACATTATCCCTGACTTCATGTCCTTGGATGGAGTGATGCTTAGAGATGGGTTGAGTATGTCGGCATAACACACTGCTTGGAAGTCTTTCAAAACTGAAAGTTAAACAATTTGAAAGTGAAGTCAAGGTGCTCTATTTCTCCTATGACCCCCTAATTTCCTTTGTACATACATACACACACGCGCGTGCACGCGCTTGTCTACCAAACTTCACTGAATGAATGAATGAATGAATGAGTGAATGGTTGCTATAATGACTTAAAATTAGGCATGGAGTTCACATAATTGACTGCACTTATAAACCAAATATTTCTATGGTCAGATTGTAGTTGGGGAAGAAGTGATCTGATCAGAACAAGAATATGACTCTTTAAAACTGTTCTGAATGCTGGATTTCAAACACCAAAGACAAGAGTCTTCCCAGCAATCCAGCTAAGAGAATCAAAGGTGCTCACAACCCGATGTGTCAAACTCTCAGGGCTTGAGGCTGTGTTGTCCCCTCTCCACTGTGAGAGAGAAGAACAAATGGGGTTGAAATGGTGGTATTCCAGTTCTTTCTCTAGTTTTCCTCTCATCTCCAAGGTTATTCCTCATCTCTCTTAATAATGAATCCAGAATCATTGCAAGGAATCAGGGCAAATTACTCTCCCGCCTAGTTAACCTTTCAGTTCTGGAATACGCCAATTATTCTACTCATGTCCTATTTCCCTTCTCAAGACCAGCTTAACACACACACACACACACACACACACACACACACAAATGGCCTTTTGGGACAATTTAAGAAAAAGCATTTTTTTCTTACGGCTGGCTCGGGGCTCAGTTCAAAAGTTAGAGAGGCATTTGCACTAACAAACAAGCAACAGCAATAAAACAAGCAATTCAATTTAAAAATGGGCAGAGGATCTGAATAAACATTTCTTTCCAAAGAAGACAAACAAATGGGCAACAGGTACCTGAAAAGGTGCTCAATGTCACCAGTCGTCAGGGAAATACAAATCAAAACCACAATGAGATGTCATTTCACACCTGTCAGAATGGCTATTATCAAAAGGCAAGAAAAAACGAGTGTTGCCAAGGACATGGGGAAAGGGGAACACTTGTACACTGCTGGTGGGAATGCAAATTCATGCAACAACTATAAAAAACAACATGGAGATTCTTCAAAAAATTAAGATAGAGCTTTCATATGACCAGCGATCCCTCTTTCACATGTTTATTTGAAGGAAATGAAAACATGAACTCAAAAAGATATCTGCACCCCTTATTCACTGAAACATTATTTACAATAGCCAAAACATGGAAGCAATCTAAGCGTCCATCAACAGATGAATGGACAGAGAAAATGGAGTATTATTCAACTATCAATAAAGAAGGAAATCTTGGCATTTGTGATAACATAGGTATACCTTGAGAGCATTATGCTAAGTGAAATATGTCAGAGAAAGACAAACACTGGATGAGCTCCCTTACATGTGAAATCTAAAAACAAACAATAAAAACAACAAAACCAAACTCAGAACAGATTGTTGGTTGCCAGGGTCAGGGAATGAGTAGGGCAAAATTGGTGAAGGGCATCAAAAGGTTCAAACTTCCAGTTATAAGGTAAGTAAGTCATGGGATGTAATGTACAATGTAGTGACTATAGTTAATATTACTATTTTGCATATTTGCTAAGAGAATAGATTTTAAGAGTTCTTATCCCAAGAAAACTTTGTAACTATATGTGGTGATGAATGTGAACTAGCCATTATGGTCATCATTTTGTAATATATAAAAATATTGAATCATTAGGTTGTATACTTGAAACTAATATAATGTAATATATCAATTCTCTCTCAAAAAAAGTAAACATCACTGGGAAGAGTAAGAGAAATCTATAATCATTCATACTTTAGTGCAAATTACCACAATCCTATTGCTTTCCTCCTTTATGTCTACTTGAAACTTCTTTATACTTTCCTCCTGTATGTTTCTCATGGATCAGCACTGAGTAGCTATATTCAAGAAGCAGAATCTGTTAGAAACTGCATATACAATAGAAAGCCTATATACAATAAGTTGAACAGAAAGATTAGTAAAACTATAGGAAACAATAATAATATAAACACATACAATGCTTTTATAGCTTCTTTTGCTTCTTTTTCATTTAATCTTCACACAACTCTTCAAGGTAGTATTATCACCACCTTATTTTATAAGTGAGAGAAAGAGGTTAAACATCTTGCTTAAGAAGGAGATCTGGACTATGAAATCCAGATAGAGAAATCACAAAGCTAAGTATCTTTTACAATGCTGAGGCATCTCTGGGAAAGATATCCCTGAGATAGCTTGGCATCCCTGTTTGTGTGTTTTAAGGCATTTGCTACCATTACATGACAAAATTTGGGAAGTAGCAGAGGTAATTAAGGAAGTCCAGATACAAAAAATAAGAAACCTAAGGGTGCTTTCAAATGGAGGCAAGTCCTGTAACCTTCCCCTTTTTACTTTCCTTTAAGTGTTCCACATTAAGAGTAGGCTACCTTCATACCTCTTCCTTCATCTGAATCATTTTAACAGTTAACAGCTTGGGGTTAAACTGTCTCAAATCTATCCATCATTGACCAGGGTGGAGCAACCTGCCTTGCTTTGACAGCAGCACCAGGCTGCTCAGAATTGGTGGGTCCACAGCTAGAGGATATGCAGCTCTGTCTTGTGCCTCTCTTTATGAGACAAGGTCCACCTTAAGCACACTGAGGCACCCTACAACAAGTGCTAGAGAAAGGTAATCCAAAGAGCAAATGATTATTAATGTTTCACAAAGTTCTCCACAGCACTACAAAGTAGCACTTTCATTAATACTCCTGTTTTCAAGTGCAACAACTGGATAGGGTAAGTCGTTTTCCCAAGATCACACAACTACTAACTGACAGGGCAGGGATTTTTACCCAAGCATCAGGCAACAGGGTCTGGGTTCTTAACTAAGCACTATCAAAAACCTGCATCACACGAGACTCTTCAGGAACCTGGGTGCATTTATCCTAGGTAACCTAACACATTGTGGTTTGTGACCGTCTTCCACTTGAACAGGATAGGGAAGTAAATGCAGAACTAAGGGAACCAGTAGAAATTACAAGCAGACTTCAAGTAAGTATGACTTTCAACTTTCTAAACACAGATATGTCTGCACAGATTGTCATGCTCTAACTTCCTAGTCCTTTTTAAAGTGAGAATTCTTTTTCCAATGAAAATTACTTTGAATAATTTTATTAGTCTTTGCAATAAAAACTCAGCTCAAAATAAATTAATCAAAAAAGGAAACTGTAAGAAACTGGGGCAATTTCCCATGAAAAGTAACTGAAAATGTAAGAGTGAATAGGCATGGCTAGGTCCAGGTGTTAAGATGATCTCATATGCAATCTGTCTCTTTCTCCATCTCTCAACTAGCCTTCCCGTTCTGTTCACAGTCTCACCTTTTGGGCAGAAATATCATCAGCAGTTCTACACTTACATCATCCTCACAGCTGCCAATCACTCTGGGAACTCACAGGAATTAGCAGTTAATTCTGACTGTTGGCATGGGGTGAAGAAATCTGAGAGGACTTTATAGAAGAAGTGACCTTCACTCACATCTTGGTGATGTGTAGGAGTTTCCCAGGAAAAGGGTGGGATGAGATAGGCTTTCCTCTATTTGAGGCACTGTTTCACACAGCTTGAGTATATTAGAGCATGTGGAGAAGCAGAGAGATGAGGACAGATACCTCACTATAAGCCATTTTGCATATTAACCGATTTGTGGAATGGCTAATTTACTAAAAAATCATTCAATTCATAATTTACCAAATTTATTGATTCGCAAAAAAAAAAGAAAAGAAAAAGAAGGTTTTTTGACTATTGATATAAAGTTTACAGCAATTTGTATTGGATCAATAGTTTTGGCTGACCAGCTTTTATGTTGTTTTCAGAAGAACATTTTAAGGAATATTCACTTTCTTAACACCTAAGATCATATTCAGGGATGGGAGTTGTCTCCTTTGAACTATATTTAATATTCAAAAAGTCTATTTTTTTTAATTTTTTTTTTTAAAGATTTTCATTTATTTGACAGAGCACAAGTAGGCAGAGAGAGAGAGGAGGAAGAGGCAGGCTCCCTGCCGAGCAGAGAGCCCGATGTGAGGCTCGATCCCAGGACCCTGGGATCATGACCTGAGCCGAAGGCAGAGGCTTTAACCACTGAGCCACCCAGGCGCCCCCAAAAAGTCTATTTTAATCAATGATAAAATGTCAGTATTTCATATGGGAATTTTTTTAGTTTCTACTGATTTCTTTCAACCTTTTCTCACTTTCCTGAACATTTGCCACATCTTACCCAACCTTATTAGAGACCTTTCTCTTTGGAGGAAGTTTTCACCTCTCTGCTCAGACTTCATTGTTCTAATACTTTAGACCTGTGCTCTTTGATATGAAAGCCACTAGACACATATGGCCACCTAACTTCAAATTAATTAAAATTAAATAAGATTAAATTTCTGCTCTTCATTCATACATGCTGCTTTCCAAGTGATGAACATCAAACCACATGTGGCTACTGGCTACCATATTGAATAGCACAGAAAAAAGAACACTTTCATTATCACAGAAAGTTCTACACCTGTCTAATGAGTCCTGACCCTACCTTCTCCTCAAGATTCTAGCATTGATTCCCTCAGTTCTATGCCTCACAACAACTAACAAGCTAGAGTCCTACCCCTGGTATCGACTCCCCAGGCCCCTACTGGGGAAGAAGGGAATTTAGAAAGCAAGATCAAGGTTGATCATTTCCATTTTTCCATTTTCTAGTGTAGCGAGAGGATGAGCTGTTCTATTTTAAGGGTCCCTGTGTGACATTTCCTAGGGAATGATCTACCTCAAATAAATCCAAATAAATGCTATCTTATTCTGCAGTGTTTTCTTTCCTCAAACTCCATTACCCTCAAAAAAGGAGAGAGGGAGGAAGGAATAGAGGAGGAGAGAAAGTGAGGAGGGAGAAGGAAGGAGAGAGAGAGTGGGATCCTCTTGTCAGCAAACTTCTTACTGAAAATATTAATTCCACTAAAAGCATCAAAAGAGCTTTTTTCCCTCAGAATGAAAAAAAAATACAGCTGTATAGCAAAATGGAAGGCTTGAATGAACATTTCAAGTCCTACCTGTCACAAGCCATTAGTTGAATTGCCTAAAGAAATCCCTTGACAAGTATAAGTGCTGTTTTTATGTTAGAGAGCTTCATAATGTTGGCCACAAGAAGAAATTTCTCCACAAAAGCTCTTTCTGTTTAATAAAGTGATTTGTTCCAGTAACAGTGATAATAAAATTGCTGAATTGAAACAGGATTGTTCAATGAAGACCTGAATCCAATTTGCTGGACTAGTATGATTACACTTTTATCTCTGTGTTTACTCATTTGTAGAATTGCTACCAGTCTTTTGATATGCAATTAATAGGATTAATGGTTTTCGGGACCAGAAGACAGTAAGAGGGAACAGAACCTATCCTAGGTGGCCTGGCAGCTATGTGCTGGCATCTTTTTAAGGCTGTGCACCTTGCTGGCTGTGTGCTACAGAATGATAGCTTGATTGCCTTGCCCTATCTTTTAAAATGATACTTCTTTCTCCAATGAAAATTACTTTGAATAATTTTAACTACGGTAATTTATATTCCTCCCCACTGTAAGTTCTTCAGGCACCTGATGGTACAGTCTTATGCCCAAGAAAAGCAGGTAAGGATTAGAGTAACATCAACAATTTTCTAAAACTTAACTTTTGAAGTGATCTATCTCCTCCTCCTAATACTATATTAAAATTCTTATTACCACTATTGGTGGCCTTAATAATAGAATAAAAATTTTTACAAACTATTTAATTCATTGTTTGAAAATTTTTGAAGGTTTAGGTATAACATATTAAGTTATTTTGGTGCTAGTTTACATAAGTTTAATAGTTGAACATTACTTCTAAGATGGTGCCATCTTAAATGTTTAAATGGACTAGTGTAATCATTTGATACACAAAGTAGGAATTAAAAATGCATACTCTTTTTTGTGTGAAGATGTTTGTTTTGTTTTGTTGTTTGTTGGGGTTTGGCTGGTTTTATTTTTGTAACAGATCAGGGAGCTAGTAAAAATATATCTAATAATGACAGAAGTCAGTGTCTTTATCAGCTACCAAAATATTTTTTATTGAGCTAGATTTGACATATAACTTCATATAAATTTAAGGTATAAAACACACTGACTTAATACATTTATATACTACAATATGATTGTCATTGTAGCATTAGCTAGCTCTTCTATCACTTCACATAATTATCATTAAGTGCCCACTAATGGATGAATGGATAAAGAAGATGTGAGATATATTTATTAGAATATTATTCAACCATGAAAAGGCTACCAGAATATCTTAAGAACAGATAATTTTTAGCAGACAATCTTTACCTTTGCTCTTAGTAAATAGAGCATAAGGTAAACCTTAGTGTTAATGCTTTATACTGCCTATAATCCCAGGGAAGCAAGAGTGAGGTGAAAAAAAAAAAATGAAGCTAGTCAGGAAAAGAGGGAAAGCATATACAGGTTACCAAGTTACCAAGTTACCAAGAATCACTGGAGGCTTAGTCCAGCTATAAGGAGGACATAGGGACATACGGAACCACTATGTCTTAGAAGTTTTTCAGAAGAAAGAAGGACCAGCAAGTATCCATTCTGTTTCCTTTCTATCTTCTATCTTTAATTAATCAAAGTTCTGTCACTGGGGTGTTAACAACCCAATGCTCCTCACTGTGTTGCATGGTCGCTCAAGGGAGTCACTGGGGGATCCAAAGACCCCTGGGTCTTGTTAGATCAAAATATGGTGACTCACCTGTTGCATTTTTCTACAGGATTGATGAAGACTATTTAAGGCAGAGCCCAGGACTCATCCACATGGGAAGCTAAAACAACCCAGGAATTAGAAAATAAGTCTGTGGCACTAGAGCTTTACAACTCACAGAAACATGTCTGCTGTCACTGGGAGTTGACTTGGCTGGGAAGCAGGGAAAACAGTCAAGGACTGGGGAGTTAGGGACAGGCCGATAGGACAGAACTGATCTGGAGCAATGCATCAACTGAATGTAGTATAACTGGCAAGTTAAATCTGTTTCCACAATGAAGATGAACATCTTCCCCAGATCTTGATCAAATGAAAGAATTGTCAAAATGTTTGTTTTACCTTCCAAAATGGCATCTCTTAAACAACCCTCTGCATTAAGTCAAGTGTTTACATCAATGTAGCTGGAGTTTCCCTGCTAACACTTCAAATATACAATCCATATAGTCAAGATACCCTCCCAAGATGTAAAATGGTACAGCCATTGTGGAAAACAATATGAAGATTCCTCTAAAATTAAAAATCATATTGTTATATTAGTTTTAGGTGTATATCATAGTGATCAAATATCATATGATATTTGATTCAATAATTCCACTATTGGATAATTAGCCAAAGAAAATAGAAGCACTAATTTGAAAAAATATATGTACCCCTATGTTTACTACAGCATTTTTTACAATCACTAAGATAGGAAACAACATAAGCAACATCTATGAATGAATGAACAAGGAAGATGTGGAATATATACATGAGGGAATATTACTCAGCAATAAGAAAGGATGCGATCGTGCCATTTGCAACAGCATGGATTGACTAGAGGGTATTATGCTAACTGAAGTAAGTCAGACCGAGAAAGACAAATACCATATGGTTTCATTCACATATGGAACATGAAAAAACAAGTGAATAAATAAACAAGCGAAAAGCAGAAGCAGACCTCTGTATTTATACACAGAGAACAAACTGATGATTGCCAAAGGGGAGGGGGTTGAGGGATGAACATTCAGTTATGGAATGAATGCCGTGAGAATAAAAAGCACAGCATAAGGAATACTGTCAATGATACTGTAATTGCACTGTATGGTGACAGATGGTAGCTACACCTGTGATAAACACAGAACAGCATATAGAAAAGTTGAATCAGGGGCACTGGGTGGCTCAGTGGGTTAAGCCTCTGCCTTTGGCTCAGGTCATGATCCCAGGGTCCTCGGATAGAGCCCCACATCAGGCTCTCTGCTCGAGCAGGGAGCCTGCTTCCCCCCCACCCCCACCCCCACTTCTCTGCGTACTTGTGATCTTTCTCTCTCTCTGTGTCAAATAAATAAATAAAATCTTTAAAACAAAAACTTCAATCACTATGATATACACCTAAAACTAATATAACAATATGTGTCAACTGGACTCAAATTAAAAAAAAAAATGTTTTTAAAGACATCCTCCCATAACAAAACCAGAGATGACTGAGTTATTCATCTGTGACTTCAGGGCCTTGAATGTGGTAGCAACTGTTGGTAGAAACTACTAGTTGAATGAATGAAAGAATGAATGGTCAGCTAACTAGCCCAAGGCATCTGCCTATCTAGCCCTACCCTCATTCCAGCTCTGCCTGGCTTTACTGAATACAACCAAAAACTAAAAAGGTAACTTCACTTTAAAAAGAATATTCCGGGGACGCCTGGGTGGCTCAGTTGGTTAAGCAGCTGCCTTCGGCTCAGGTCATGATCCCAGCGTCCTGGGATCGAGTCCCACATCGGGCTCCTTGCTCGGCGGGGAGCCTGCTTCTCCCTCTGCCTCTGCCTGCCATTCTGTCTGCCTGTTCTTGCTCTCTCTCCCTCTCTCTCTCTGACAAATAAATAAATAAAATCTTAAAAAAAAAATAAAATAAAATAAAATAAATAAAAATAAAAAGAATATTCCAGAGCCTAACAGTAACATTCCCATTCTTACATTTTAGTTGAGATAGCATGAAATATTTTCCACTAGCCTTCAGTTGCCTCCCTAGTTGCTTGGCAAGTCTGCTTCTTTAATTACCACATCTTGAGTAGTAATTTTGGTATCCAAGTAACAATAAGAAAGTGTCTTTGATCTATTATATACCACTCTATAAACCCACCACAGTGCCATGTATCTGACTTTCATCAACCACTGAACAATGGCAAAAAAAATTTTTTTCAGGATATGCTCTCAGTGTCTTCTTCAGCAGGTGAATTCTTTATTCCAGCAGAGATAGTGACCACAGCCTTCCATTCAAAGTAATAGTGTCTGAAAATCGTATTTATATGCATACCAGAGAATTCAAATGGACCAGAATTCCACATTTTTATATGCAGCTAGTTTTCACTATGTATAGAATATGATATATGATACCATAAAAAAGATCTTACTAGCTGAAAGCATGCAAAGAAATCTCAATAATCAAAAACAAAAAATCATTATGGCCCATAGCATACAGAAATTATGTCTAAATATTCAAAATTCTCTGACTGTAAGTTGTAAATTATAATAAAATAAAGAACAGTAAAACTAGTATTTATTTAGTACAGTTGACCCTTGAACAACACAGATTTGAACTACACAAGTCTACTTATATGAGGATTTTTTTAATAAAAACAATACATAACTGTAAATGTATTTTTCCTTTTTATAATTTTCTTAATAACTTTTTTTCTCTAGCTTAGTTTATTGTAAGACTATAGTATATGTTAGTCAGCTATTTAAGTTATGAATAAGGCTTCCATCAACAGTAAGCTATCAGTGGTTAAATTTGGGGGGGAGTCAAAAGTTATAGACAAATTTTTGAGTTTGGGGCAGTCTATACCCTAGCCCCCACATTGTTCAAGAGTCAACCGTACATTGTAATTTAAAACTTCAGAAACATTAATGTTTTATTCCTTTGTAAAAAAAACTCACTAAGAATGGTTTACCAGGACTTGCCTCCTCATATACAAGTGAGCATCTTTTCTATGCAAATAAATATAACTGATAAATTATAAATAAATAATAAATATGCAAATAAAGAAAGAAATGATAAGTTCTATATAACTGATAAATTGTCATACACCTTTCTTTCTTTTGTACTTTTTCCTTTATTTTTTTAGTTTTTTTTTTACTTAAGTTCAATTAGCCAACACATAGCACATCATCAGTTTCAAATGTAGTGTTCAGTAATTCATTAGTTGCGTGTAACAGCCAGTGCTCATCACATCACGTGCCCTCCTTAATGCCCATCCTCCTTTCTAAGTATATATCAGGTTCCAATCTATTATCCTTTGTGATGTCAATGTCATGAATTATCTCTGAAAGTTCCTTTAATATGAAATTTTTTGCCAATTTCACTTCATCCAGTACTTATTCAGCCTTTTCCTTACAACCACTTTCCTCATTTACTTTGGTGTGTTTCCCTTCACTAAGTTCTTTAGACTGCATGTTCAGGGTTGCTTGCTTAAGGACAGTGTCAACATTCTCTATCAGTTATTTTTTCTATAACTCCATTTAAGTTTGATTTGATTTTCACTTCCAGGATTATCTCTTTTCATTTCTTTGTTGCAATTTCATCTTTGTTGGTCAAGTCCCTTTGTTCTATTGTCCATTTCTATAAAATGCCACTTGGCTTGGTCTCTGAAATCCACCATGCATCTACCTTTCAACTTGTCTCTGGCACCCAGCATGATGCCTTGGTACATAGTGAGTGTGCAATAGATAGTGAAAAATTAAAAAAAAAAAAAAAACAAGAAGGCAATACAACAACACACTTTGTTGTCTGTGCATGAGCCCAAATAACAGATGTTCAATAACCAATCAGTGACAGAGTTTGAAAACAGTGATGATTGGTCACTGATCATAATACGTGTCATTTACATAGTGATTTACAGACTAAAGAGCTAGCACTGAAGTTTATGTTTTATGCAACTACTCAAAGTTTATATACCATGCTAACTAAAATTTAAACCATGCTATTGGGCACTGTTATTGTTTAAGAAAACCAAGTAATTGAAATATATTCATATTAGAACCTTGTAAAGTGATGACTAATTATATTTGATATCCACACCTTCTGGAGCTGGTAAGAGAACCTAGTTAACCACTACAAGATGTGACCATCCTAGCCAAGAGATAACCAAAGGACCAAAGAACAAATGTAATTTATATACATATGTATATAATATATATATTCCTCAGGGACTGTGCCTAAACTCATGGAGTACAGCGGTTAAATGTGTATGTTTTGAAATCTGACAGAACTGAGTTCAAATGTTATTCAATCTCAAACTCAATTATCTCACATATTTAAAACTTTATCTCAAGGAATTGTGGATTAAGTGGAACAATACATATAATATTTTTAATTCAGTGCCTGGCTCATAGTAAGGGTAATTATCATTAATACCATAAGTAGAAGTAATGATGGTGGTCATCATTGTTGGGCCAAGGTGGTAGGCTTGATTATTTCCATAATGAAATATGGAACTTTAAACAAGAATAGACCTAGGGGCACCTGGGTGGCTCAGGGGATTAAGCCTCTGCCTTCCGCTCAGGTCATGATCTCAGGGTCATGGGATCGAGTCCCGCATCGGGCTCTCTGCTTGGCAAGGAGCCTGCTTCCTCCTCTCTCTCTGTCTGCCTCTCTGCCTACTTGTGATTTCTGTCTGTCCAATAAATAAATAATCTAAAAAAAAAAAAAAAGAATAGACCTAGAGTACTGAATTGGAAAAAACTAAGCTTTCCAGAAGGTTATTATAGTATAATTTTATAATGAACTCACAGAACATTTACTCTGAAAATCTAGAACTTTAAATAGGTTAAAATGCCTCCAATTTAGGGAAAAATGACCAAATAAGCTTTGACATCCTTCCATGCCAAGTTATGATGCCAAAAAAGCATTTACGTCTCCACTGTGAACTTTATCCAACATCCATTTACCAGTTCCCAGTTTGCAAATCCAATTGCTATAGGATAGGGATTTGAACAGCAAAACTGGCAATATTTTACACTTGAAATTGGAGCTGCTAGGCTGACAGCACAGTTGTAGAAAAGAGTTTGACTTGCCCATTTCAAGAGCTTATTGGGAATTTACCTTTGAACAAAGTGACTTTCATTAACCATCTCAATGTCATACACATTTGGGAAATTTGAAGGGACCATATCCTAATTAGGACAGGTTAAATTTATTTACATTAAATTACAAGAAAGACTAGCATTATTCAAACAATTCAAAGGTGTTCGACATTTACAGCTTTGTTTCCTAAAGTATGTTCTGTGGAACATCAGCGTTCATTTCATATTCCTCATAAAAGGGGGAGAAGTTTCATAGTCATAAATCTGGAGACTCACAGGGTATATATAGCATTCCAAAGACTGGGAACCCCTACAATTAAAAAAATCTTTAGATTAATCATATTTCCTAAATATATTGACCCTAAAACACTTTTTTTTAATGTTGCTTTTTTACAGAATACAGTGTTTCATGTAACAGTTTTGAAAATCTCGACAAAAAGTATAAATGAACTAGGGATTCACACCATTACATGATCTACATCTTGAGACACTGAAGAGATTTTAATAGTATTTCTTTGCTATATCCTTGAGCATCCACATATTTTGGATGTAAAATTCAGGTAGCTTGCAGCAACAATTCACAAATTTACCTAAAAGGGCTTATTCCTGATACACATTACCCCCCCTTCCACTCCATTATATTCCACTGTCCACACTGGACCATGATACTTTCCTTAAGAACCACTTCTATCATTGGACAGAGTTTCTTGCTCAGTTATTTTAACTGGTCCTCTAATCCAGTGCATCAACCAGAAAAGAATTTTCAACTCCTATGATAAACTCCTAGCCTGTGTTGAGAAGAACACAAAAGATAATATGCTCTGGTACTTGGACTCAAGAGCCATACAATTAAGCAGGAAAAGGAAATCTAACATTGTAAAGCCATTAAAAAATAACTCCAGAGGTTTTGGGGGTATTTTTTTATTAACATATAATATATTATTAGCCCCAGGGGTACAGGTCTGTGAATCGTCAGGCTAACATACTTCACAACACTCACCAACTCCAGAGGTTTTTACACTAGGTAAAGGGTCAGCATAAGCTAAGAAACCTCGGGAAGACTTTGTGGTGGAGACAGACTCCAGCATATGAATAGGATGCAGGAAAGTGTGATGGGAGCGAAGGGAAAAGATTTCAGAAAAGGGGAAAGAATGACCACAGTCAAAGGGCAGGAAGAAGTAGTTAGAGTCAAAAGATGGGGTGGTGGTAAAAATAAATGTTAATCCTCAGAGGAGGAGAAAAGATGTAGGAAGAAAGATATGCATAGCAGTCTGTTGGAGTAGAGCATTCATGGTGTATGTGAAAAGAAATAAGATAGGTTGAATACAGTGGGCTCCATGCAACGAAAGGTTCTGATCACCAGATTAAAAATCTGGACTTGTTTTGCTAAGCAGAAAGAGACATGGTCCTAAGGAAAAGCTCATAAATTTGAATCTGGTCAAAAAATAACCAAATGAGTGTTCTAGAAAAATTAGTCTTACAACTCACATGGAGAGGTTAAAGAGAAAAAAAGAGAAAGAAACCAAAGGCCAGGATTGAAATGAGAATACTACTGAAATAAACTATGTATTAAAAATCTTGACAAGAGGGGATAAGATATGAGTAAAGAAGAAAATGTGAATCCACAACTTTACAGTCACAAATGACAAGATTTGGTGCTAGAAAAGGATAGATAGATACAGCTTCAAAGATTCTAATCTAGGAACATGGGTGATTCTACAAACTAAGTTTTGGGGAAAGAAGATGAGTATTTACATAATAGGAAATGAAAAAGCATCTTTTGGTGGCTTTCTAATCTAGTCTTTCATAATTTAATCCCATTTTATATATCCTACATTATTTTCCACACCCAGTCATCAATTCAACAATTATTTTATAAGTGGGGTAGCTGGGTAGCTCAGTCAGTTAAACATCTGCTTTCAGCTCAGGCTATAATCCCTAGGCCCTGGGATTAAGCCCTGTATCTGGCTCCCTGATCAGCAGGGAGTCTGCTTCTCCCTCTCCCTCTCTCTCTCTCTCTCTCTCTCAAATAAATCAAATCTTTTAAAATAAAACAATTACTTTATAAGCATCTGTTATGCTTATAACTAAGCATATGATAAGCAATATTCTAGAAACTGGAGAAAAGAAAATATGTGGATGGCATGGTCTGAGGCACAGAGTGAAGAAGGATGGTAGATACATAAGTAAATAGAGAATGTGAAATTTCTCAATATATTCCCTATTTGCAGATTAGAGGGGATAGGTATTAATATTCATCAAGCTCCTACTTAGCACCAGACCTTTTAGATTTATCCAAATTAATTTCTACATCAATACAAAGAAGTAAATATTGCTATTCCCACTTTTCTTGATCAAAATCACCACCTATGAGCTTCTGACTATATAGAACCACTGAAGACATCAACACTGTGAAAACCCCCTGAAAAATATTGCTTCCACTCTGGATACAACTTCCAGGGACTCCTGGATAGATGGCATGGATCCTTCATTACAAGAAGAACAGGACTTGTCTAGGCCCTACAAACTTCCAAATATTCTACCCCAGGACCAAGTTCAACTAACCAGATTTCCAGGATTCAATGCATGAATTTTTTCAGATTTTAACATCTTGAACTTGGGAGGTATCCTATTTTTCTGGTAAAGAAAGATCACTTTCATCCATCGAGGGGTCCTTAGTATCTGTGTCAAGAGAGAAAGAAATGATTTGCTTCATGGTAACTATTATATTTTGCTACCAGTTTTGGGATGTTTTCCCATCGTGGAGACTCCATTTCACATCCAAATGGATTGTTTCTAATCATTTTTTTAGAAGCAACTGTAAAATTGCATTAGAGGACTTAGTTTCCAACCCACATTTGATTATCATCTTCATTTTATTAAACACAAACAAGAAAATGTTTTCTTAACAAGTAAGAATCATTCTGCAAGTATTAAACATTACTTTTAGGAAAAAAAAACATAATTGTTGTGCATCAGGGTGGGTTTTTTTGTTCATTTTAAAATGTGTTTTTTTACCATGGTTTGCTCACAAAATTGGTGAAAAGGTAGACTTCCACATTTAAACCTTCCACCATACGTAAGGTAAAATTAGGACACTGTGACCAAAATAAATTTAACCCCAAAAGTTTCATTTCAAGAAACAGTGAGAAATGAATATTAGCAATTCTCCACTCTGGCAAGTGTCAGATTCTAATGAGCCTGACAGCGGCGAGGCGGCTTGATGCATCTACATTTTACCATACAGGTAGCCAACTCAGCTTTTTAGGTTTTGTCACACTGCCAGCATTTTTGCTTGGCATGACTTCAAGGGCTTTATGTGTCCAATCCAAGGCAGCCCCCTTCAGGATACATGAGCCAAGCTAACTGCATGCAAACCAGGCCGGGTCTTGGAATCAGTTTATACAGGCATATTGTCAGAGAAAGATGTTTATGTGTGTGAGAGTCTTAAAGGACTGAATAGAAAGATCAGAAGCAAGGTTAAACAGAATGGGGCTGGGAAGAATTCCACATGTCCTTAGAGGACAGGCAGAGGATAAAAGAAGGTACAGTAGGGAGGCAAAAACAGAAGTGCATTCTTCACAGTCTGGCTGGCAAGCCCCGCAACAGTGCCATTCTTCAAACAAAACCTCTCTTGGCCTCAGATCCGACACTGGTCATGCCAGCTCTATTGATTTACACAAAACCTTCAAGACTTTGATCAGCTACCAAAATGCAAACATTTTAAGCGATGCCCCAAAGAAGCTTGTTTAAAAAACAGTTGATGTAAGGGTTTAAAACAGTCCATTAACAATCTCATGTAGAAATGTATATACATATATGCCTATTCATGCATGCTTCTTTGCAAAAGAACATTTTTATAGTCTATTAACAATGCCATGTGCTTATTACACATATTCACTTCAAATCCAGGGAAATGTTCTTTGTTTGCAAATCTAAAGTTGAAAAGAAAAAATTAAACATTTCTTTCACTGAACCTCACACTCATTCCCACCCAAAAAGGGAAAACGGACATCATATTCTACCCACCCATCATACGTGAAAGGATGATTTGTAGTGGGGTCTATTCAGACCATAAATTCTTTCACAGAGTAGAATTTTAGGATATGAATTAACCGCACAATTTTAGAGGCTTAAAATATCCAAATGACCGTTTCCATCTTTATACTTCTTACTGAGTGTCCCAGTGCTTGCCAATCTGATAAATGCCCAGGACATTATCACAAGAAAATGGCTGCTAGAAATAAGGCCCCACCACATTTTAATGCCAGCCTTTATGGACCCTGAGGTCTTGCTCAACCTGAAGAATTGATTCAGTGAGCTAGCTGGAGAGAGCATCTGGCAAGATTTCTAACTATGAAATAGGCAGCCAGGAGGTTTAATGGTGTGGCTCCTGTATTTTAAAGAAATTACTAAATAATATTTGTCTGCCTTGAGTCATTTGGACTCTCTTTATGGACATGGTCAGTGTAAAGAGTTCTATTTTACTATATATATATATGTATATATATATATACATATATATATATATATACATACATATACATATATATATATATATTTCATCCATTCTAATGGAAAAATAATACCCTAGCTCCAGACTACTCCTAGAGTAGTCTACACACACACACACACACACACACACACACACATTGATTCACTGATCCAGGTTTTCCTAACAAAATCACTACGAATAAACTGGCTTATGACAGGATATGATAGTGACCAAATGTGGTCAGAGGACCTTCAACTAAGGTTTCCTCCAGCTGGAAAGTCAAATAGCAGGAGAGCAACCTCCTAAGTTAGAGTGATGCACTAGCCTGAGAAGGCAGGGCAAGGGACAGCAGAATTTCAGTTCTTTTGTCCTTAGAAGAAAAATTACAAACACTGTTCTATCTCAATGACTTCCAGCCCTTAAGTTCTAATTGATCCCAAGCCCCATGTGTCCTGCACTGAAGTTCAGGGTTTCAGAGTTGCCAAGAAATTTAAAAACAGGTATCATCCCTGGGCTACAAATAAGACAGGCCTGTCCCAGCTCTTTATTGAATAAACTGCTTCCAGAAATAGCCAATCCCTCTCTGAAACCCACTAGGAAGAGAAGTACCCTCCAGACTAACAAACACTAACAAAGACTCAGTCAGGGTCTCCACTCTGTCAGTTCAGTTCTCCTAACCTGATTTGCCAGTATGACTCCCTTAACTCTTCTCCTCCAGCTGAGCAAACTTCTTCAAAGCCCCCTTCCGTGAGTTCTGTACCTTCTTAGCCTATTACCCATGCTCAGGAGAGCATTAGAGTGTAGGACCTCCCCCTTCAACACAGTGTTTACAGAGCCTTCCCCAATAAATTCAACTAAAGTGCTGTGTATGTCTTTTTTTTTTTTTTAAGATTTTATTTATTTATTTGACAAACAGAGATCACAAGTAGGCAGAGAGGCAGGCAGAGAGAGAGAAGGGAAAGCAGACTCCCTGCTGAGCAGAGAGCCAAATGCGGGGCTTGATCCCAGGACCCTGGGATCATGACCTGAGCCGAAGGCAGAGGCTTTAACCCACTAAGCCACACAGGCGCCCCTGTGTATGTCTACTTAATCAGCAACATATGAAAGCCCTCTTAAAATTATAAAGACAAAGAAATCCAGAGTCAACGCTAGATTTAAAAAGGCAGTGCTGTAGAGTGGTTAAAAGTTGCCCAGGGCGATTCACAGACCTGTACCCCTGGGGCTAATAATACATTATATGTTTATTAAAAAATTAAAAAATTATTTAAAAAAAAAAAGTTGCGCTAGGGTGCCTGGTTGGCTCAGTTGGTTGAATGCCCAACTCCTGATTTCAGTTCAGGTCATGATTTCGGGGTTGTGGGATCAAGCCCCATGTTAGGCTCCACATTCAGCAGGGAGTCTGCTTCTCTCCTCTCACTCTCCCACTCCTTCTGCCGCTCCCCACCTTCCCAAATAAAATAAATAAATCTTTTTTAAAAAATTGCCAGGCAAACTTGGGTGTACAGTCCAGCATGGCTCTTACCAGGTGGGCAGCTCCTGGCGAGTACTGCATCTGTTTGAGCTCTGTGTTTTCATCTACAAAATGTGAAGGAAATACCTCACAGGAAGTACTTCATGGGATTTTGGCAGATTAAATGCTGTGTGTAAAAAAGAGTCTAGAACTTATGTCTACACAAAAACCTGCACACAAATGTTTATAGTAGCTCTTTTCATAACTGGCAAAACTTGGAAGCAACCAAGATATCCTTCAGTATGTGAGTGGATAAATACACTGTAGCACATCCAGATAATCAAATATTACTCAGTGCTAAAAAGAAATGATCTATCAAGCCATGAAACAACACGGAAAAATCTTAAATGCCTATTACTAAGCAAAAGAAGCCAATCTAGGGGCTCCTGGGTGGCTCAGTGGGTTAAGCCTCTGCTTTCAGCACAGGTCATAATCTCGGGGTCCTGAGATCAAGCCCCGCATCAGGTTCTCTGCTCAGCAGGGAGCCTGCTTCCCCCCCCCCCCGCCTTCCTCTCTGCCTACTTGTGATCTCTGTCAAATAAATAAATAAAATCTTTAAAAAAAGAAAAAGAAAGAAGCCAATCTACAGTTGAACCTTAAACAACGCAGGGGTAGAGGGGTTACCAACATCCTGTACAATTGAAATTCTGAGTATAACTTGTTACTCCCCAAAAACTTAACTACTAATAGCCTATTATTGACCAGAAATCTTATCAATAGCATAAATGGTCAATTAACACAAGTTTTATTTATTATATGAATACAATAAGCTAGAGAAAATAAAATGTTATTAAGAAAACCATAAGGAAGAGAAAATATATTTATAGTACCATAGTGTATCCAAAAAAGTCCACATGTAAGTAGACTTCCACAGCTGAAACGTAAATTGCTCAAGAGTCAACTGAATATGACATTCTGTAAAAGGCAAAACTATGGAGATAGTAAAAAGATCAGTGATTTCCAGGGATTGGAGTCAGGGCCAGGAATGAATAGGTGGAGCACACAGAATTTTTAGGCACTGAAAATACTCTGTATGATACTATAATGATGGGTGGATGTTATTATATGTTTGTCCAAACCCACAGAATGCACAACACCAAGAGTGAACCCTAAGGTAAACTATGGACTTTGGGTGAAAATCATGTGTCAATATAGGTTCATCAGCTGTACCAAATGTACCACACTCTGGTGGGGGATATTGATAGTGGGGGAAACTATGCATGCATGGGGTAGGGGGTATATGGGAAACTTCTGTACCTTCCTCTCGATTTTGTTATAATCCCAAAACTGCTTGGAGAAAAAAAATGAAGTTTTTAAAAGAAAAAGAACGTAACACATGTTTCCCTTTTGATGATTGCAGGACAAAAATTTTAAAAACCTTCATGTTCAGCAATTGTCTCAAGTAGACAAATATGTCCAAAGTAAAAGGTTTACATAGAATTGTTTAGTTAGAATGCACAGGTTTGAACCCCAACTCTACCACTTACCTTCCTTAGATCCTCTATGATTCTCAGCTTCCTCATCTTTCTGATCTCTAAAATGGAATTAATAAGACTACCCACCCTGTTAGGTTTTTGAGAGGATGAAATCAGAGAGTGCTCAAAATTTGCTTAGCCAAGTGCCTACTTCACTGATGTCAGTTAAGGTAAGCAACTAAAAGTAGGAACCAGAGCATGGCTGGTCACTAAGGTGTTTGTGACCTTGTAGAAACGTGCTGGAAAGGAGGAACAAAACTGGGGTGAGGTGAGAGAAAGGAGCATTGTTGGTCTCAGACCACCAGGAGTTACACCAGTCCATTAAAAGGCAAGCTCCCTAGATCAATTACTTGGTGCCTGCCCATGCAGATGGGACAGCACAGGAAATACTTTGTTTGCTGTTTTCTCCCATGGATATTCTTTCCTGTCACTTGTTCCTCTCAGTATATTTCTAAAATAATCTTAAATGAGAATAAGATTCATCCTTGTATTTTAAAGCTGTCCATCTGAGTCCTAAACTGACTCTAGCTTGAGGCAAGCTGAGTCCTGGGCACTATGGACGGGAGCTATGGAAAACAACCCTGTCCAGCTGATTAGCCAGTCTTCTCCATCACCAACCTCAATCACTGGCCAGAGCAGTTACAGTTCTGAAGCCCAGGTGACTTCTATGTCCAATTCTTGCTGTTACATACAACCTTAACAAATGACTTTCTTATAAAGTCATATAAGTGATGCAAAATGATAACATGTAAATTTTGAAGTTTTAAAACTGTCCTAAAAATGCTCTGAATGAGTTATCTCTGATTCTATTTCTAATCTTCCCTGAGTACTGTGACCTTAGTCAAGTCTTTACATCTCTCTGAGCACTACCTTTATCCTATGAAAAAGAAGAAGAAGGAGAAGGAGGAGGAGGAGGAGGGAGAGGAGGAGGAGGAGGAGGAGAAGGAGGAGAAGAAAGGGAGGAGGAGAAAGAAGAAGAAAAAGAAGGAGGAGAAGGAAAAAAGGAGGAAGAAGAGGTGGAGGAGAAGGAAGGCAGGGAAGAAGGAAGGGAGGGAGAGGAAGAAGAAGGAGAATATCTTTGGACCTAAGTTCTAAACTACTGTGATGCACAATTCTCTGACTCCTATAGCCAAGAAAGAAGGCAGATGTTTTTGGTTTGGCTTTGACACCATGTATCCAACTTATTCTTAGAAAGGTGGTGCAGCATGGTGGTTAGGCATGAGGCCTCCAGAGCCAGGCTGCCCAGGTGTGACTCAGTTCTGCCATTCCTGCCCTCCCTCCCCTTCTGCAGCCTCAGCCGGCCCATGTGGTCAGACAGAGAGTGGGAGGAGCTCATGGCTGGAAGTTGAAAGGTCTGTGTGGGCAGGAAGGATGAGTGTAGAGGGCACACGGAGGACACCTGCAGGTGTGCTACATTCCTCATGGGGGTGGTATGAGAATTAAATAAGTCAATTCAAAAAACGGTGTGTGGCGAGTCGTGCCTGGTACAGAGTGAGCACTTCTTAAGTTTTTGCTCTTATTATTGGGATACATCAGAGGCTCTCAATAAATGTTCACTGTGCTGAAATGAACATTAACACTGAGCCAGACATTTGACATATGTTACCCATTTAATTGTCCAACAACCCTGAGAAGAAATTGTTATCCCCATTTTATATAATAAATAAGAAAATAGACTCAGGAGGAAGAATAAACTGATAATCAACACCTAAATCCATGTTAAAATGCAGTGTTACCTACTAAGTAATAATACATATTACATTGTATTTTTATATAATAAACAGCATACAGACAATTTATGTCATTTTCATTCTCTAATAACTGGGTATCACTTCAGAAGATTATGAATAAAGTTTGTTGAGCTATTCTTCTGTGAACTTCAACGTCTCCAAGAATGTCCCCATGATTCTAGGGATAGGAGTCTAAGCAAATACGGTCACTTTAAGTCTCATATCAGAGTTCAGTCAACATTATTGTCTTTCAATTTAAGTTCTTTGAGTTAACGTAACAGAAACACCAAACTTACCTAAGAAAAAAAAGGTGATTTATTACAAGAAAACAGAGAGAACCCCAGGGAGGGAAGACAGCCGGTTCTCAGGAGACCAGAACTGGGACTGCAAATCTAGCAGGAATGCAGCAACTACTCTCAGTTCTCGATCTCTTTACGGGCCCCCACATAGTCTCCTGTGTATGCTTCTCTCTGCTTCATCTTTCTTTTTGATCAATTTTCTCTGCTTCTCCAAGCACATCCACATCCACAGCTCCTTACTCACAGCATTCTAGTTCTGACTCAGGTTGAGACCCTCTCAGTCCCAATTCCAATCCTCAAAAGCAACGAAATACAATAAGAATCCTAAGGTACACACACACGCACACACACACGTAAACCTAGACAGCTTTCCTGAGTCTCTAGCAAGTGAATTGCTGCTACTTTGTCACATCTGCACCCATTATTCTATCAGAATACTCGGGAAATTCTGAGTGTATTTGAAGGAAAGTTCAGTTCTCAAGCATTCACAATGAAGAGAGAAATGGAAGAAAGAAATCTGGAAATTGGACATATCTGGGCTCCCAGAAAAATTGCCTGTGAGCAGCAGCTGAGCAGAGGGCTGACAGTGAGCCTTTATGTGATGCGTAATCAGATAGTGACAAGGGAGGGGTCCTGCCAGGCTAGCAAGCCAGCCAGCCCACCAGGAGCCCCGGGAATAGGGAGCAGTCTGCTGTAGAATTCTCTCACAATGGCCTGGCAGAAATAGATGGTCCACACAGGGAAGGATCAATTGTAAAAAGTGGAATTAGTCATTCTAAATCATGCAGCTGTGGTCGAAGGGAGCTCTTCTAAAAATCATTAAACAATCATGTATTCCTATTGATTTATTCAAAATACCTTGAGGGAAAGCAGATTAAACACAAGGTAAAAGTAAGCTAATGCAGATTAAATGGATGAAGGATGGGCCAAGAGTTCCCTAGGTAGTTTTTGTACTAATGAGAGGAAAATTATATGTACACTATTACCAGGATAAAAGGGTCTATTAGAGGTCTTTTGCTTGACATATTTATGTATTTCAAATACTAAGTAGCATAGTGAATTAGGTTTACTCTGGACATTTGTTATTTTTATTGCATCTCCAAAGTGATAAACAGAGTTCTCTGTCGAGGGCACCAAACTGCTCACTCCGGGAAGCCCTGCCTAAATGGAGAAATCTCAATGCCAGTATGATTCCCTGGATGTCATTTATTAACAAGTCCAGAGAAATCTGACTGCAAGGACATGGCTTTTAAAATCCAGGAGCAAAATGCATAACCTAGAAGTGGAAATGAGCTGCAGTGCTCATAGTTCCTATGCCCTGGACCATATCTGCAGATATCCTTTCTTCCTCAAGTGGGATTTATTCAAACACCTATCACCTAAGAAAACCAGAAGTGTGATATATATGTTACACACTGTTCTCACATGTAGTTGATACAGCAGGTGTTATGATCCTCAGAGGAAGAGAATGAAGCAGAGAAATGGTAAATGAGGAGTCCAAGGACATACAGCCTAGTGAAGATTAAAATCAAGACCAAAAATTTTCTCTCTCCTGGTGCAGGCTCTTTCTGCTACACTGTGCACCAGTGAGCTCTGCATCTGCGGTCCACTATTGCACAAAGAGTATGATTATCACTAAACTCCTTGAATGTTTAAAACCAAAAGATTGTTCTCCCCAAACCAGTTTGATCCTTTGTGTTCCTCACTCCCATCATCATCCCTATTTCAGTCAACTAGGAAATTTCACAATTCTCTCATCATCCCTCAAACCAAAGCAGTGAAATTCAAGTGATGCCCTTCTTCCACTCTTTCCTCCCACAAATCCATTCTGCACCACATGACCAGCTTACTCTTTCGAAAATACTGCTTTCATCATACTACTCCCTATTCATAAAATCCAGGGAGGTAAGGTGGCAGGTATCCATATTTCTCTTCTACACAGTCCAGAAAGGTGTCATGGAAGGCTAAGATTTAGGCTGGTTTTAAAACACATCACTTGTGGGGTGCCTGGATGGCTCAGACAGTAAGTGTCTGCCTTCAGCTCAGGTCATGATCCCAGGGTCCTGGGATCAAGCCCTACATAGGGCTCCCTGCTTAGCAGGAAGCCTGTTTCTCCCTCTCCCACTCCCCCTGCTTCTATTCCCTCTCTTGCTATATCTCTCTCTGTCAAATAAATAAATATTATCTTTAAAAAGCAAATGAAATAAATAAATAAATAAAAATCATTTGTAAGGGAAGATTTTCTGGTTGATGAAGCCTGTGATGGCTTGAATCATGAATGAATGGGCAGGTCATAAACATGTTTAGAGCGGAAGCTGAAAGTTCAGGAGATGGAGGAAAGAAAGATTAACCAGCAGGTGCACAAGGGGAAGAGAACATAAGACTGAGAACTAGGTGTTAGTGACAACTTGTGCCATGTGGGTGATATCATTGGCAAAATTCAACTAGAACCAATGGAAAACATTAATCTCACTACACTCCAGAGTGGTCACCTTATAAATAGAAAGATACATTGATTCTCAACTCTACAAATGTTCACACCCACTCAGACCTTCTGGATTGAAAGTCTCCAAGACAGGAACCCTCAGGTGTGCAGTTTTAGAAAACCACCTATTTGGAAGCATAACCTGGTTAAAATATGTATTAAATTAAATACTTCTAGCAGCCATCTGCACTTTTAAGAATTGGTTTAATTCTTAAAACATGACAGAAGTCCATGTTTTAGTTAAGTCATATATTTCCTTAGACAATATATCTCTAAGTGGCTCTTCTTATCTACAGAATAGATATCATAACCATATTTCCATGCATAGTCTAGACAGAAAACTAGAGAAATAGTCTATTCTTGCTATGAGAATAAACAATGCCACATTCATACTATGTAATTGTGTTCTTTACATGTTCTATGTGTGAAAGCTAAAATCTGAAGAAATAATGGTGTCTTCCATTTTCATAGCACTTAATTCCATAGATACATTGATTTATTTGGATTTTGCTTCAGCCTATGAGAGATTCAAGGAGATATTTTTATTCCTAATTCACTAATGGAGAAACAGATTCAGTGATACTGCAAGACTTGCTCAAAGTCACATAAGTAGGTAGTAACAGAATTCAAACTAGAACCTGTTCTTCAGAGCTTACTCATCCGATGCTCTTTTTCATTAAAGCATTATCACTTTTGAGGTGCCTGGATGGCTCAGTCAGTTAAGCATCTGACTCTTGATTTTGGCTCAAGTCATGAATTCAGGGTGGCAGTAAGTTCGAGCATCCTATCAGGCTCTGCGCTGGGCATGGAGTCTGCTTGAGATTCTCTCTCTGCCTCTCCCCCATCATCTGTCTGTCTGTCTCTCTCTCTCTCTCTCTCTCTCTCTCTAAAATAATTTAAAATTTTTTTAAAAATATAGTATCAAAACATTGTCACTTTTTCAGGGAAAGTGATATTTATTGAATGAATAGCATATGCAAGAATACCAAATAAAGGGAAACTAATATTACAACTACAATTTTGAAAACAAAGCCAGTAGAACAGGAATAAAATATGTATAACATGAGAGAAGTGTTTGCTTTTGACCCACAATGCCTTCCTTATCTTCATGATAAACCTAAATGTCTATAAGAACAAACCATATACCTTGACCTAACCTTTAGTGCTTTTTTAAAAAGCAACATTCTAAAAACACTTTCTTTCAGATATGTAAGATTCACACATGTGTTCAAGTACACAGACTCTTTTTTTTTTCATTGCAAGTTTTTATTTAAATTCTAGTTAGTTAACGTACAGTGTAATATTGGTTTCAGGAGTAGAATTTGGTGATTCATCAATTACATATCACACCCAATGCTCATCAAAAGTGCCTTCCTTAATATCTATCACCCATTTAACCCATTCCCCCACCTGCCTCCCCTCCATCAACCCTCAGTACACAGATTTTTATTCAATAGTAGATCTACATAATCTTGTTATTCTCTTAGTATCTTGAGTAGCATGTACTCCTGAGCAAGTACTATCTGAAATTCTAAAATTCCTGACCTCTGAAATAAAATATTTCAGTTATGGATTTTTAATAAATTGAGATGAAAGTAAAATTTACTTTCTACCACCCTCTCCCCAGTAACAAAGAACTCTTTTCAAGTCTGTCCTTCTACTCTAAAGAACATTTCTTGTTAACATCTCTGGTAAGGCAATAAATACTCCAAAATAATCTCCAGCATATCCTTGCAAAGATTACACTGTTTAATATCAGTAATAAAAACAAACCAGAAAGAGAGAAAAATTAAAAAGGAAAGAAAGAATATATTTTAAAATTTCAAGCTTAAATATATGTAAGACACTCATGGCAGTATTTTTTGCAATGATGTAAATGTTACATACTTATCAAATAATGCCAAAAGCATTGTACTTTTTATCAAGCTGGACACAAGTCTAAAAACATTCCAATCTAAACTCTGATAAATATTTTTAGATATCCATATCTATATTTCATCAAAACTTTAAATACAGATAAACAGCAGTAGGATTTGCCCTTCAATATAATATTTTGATAAAGTATTAAAAAGAGTCAACAAAAATTTCAGAGTGCATATACGTATTAAGAACTAATGGTGGGGGTGGCTGGGTGACTCAGTGGGCTAAAGCCTCTGCCTTCGGCTCAGGTCATGATTCCAGGGTCCTGGGATCGAGCCCCACATCGGGCTCTCTGCACAGTGGGGCTTCCCCTCCTCTCTTTCTGCCTGCCTCTCTGCCTACTTGTGATCTCTGTCTGTCAAATAAATAAATAAAATCTTTAAAAAAAAAAAACTACTGGTGTTATCACTTCACTCATTTTCAGATCTTTTCTGTGCTTTTTAGATGTTGGCAACATACATCACACACACACACACACACACACACACACACACAATGGCCATTATACTATCTAAAGTTATATCTTGGACAAATCTAGATAGTAGACGTTTGTCTGATTAAAATGACTTAAATATCAAAGAAGTCACAGAGAGAGTGGAAACACCATACTAATACACATTATCAATGTTGTACAACACAACATGTCTACTCTGGTCTAAGATAACATCTTTTTCCCAAAATCACCAAATCATAATCTAGGCTGTAAAACTAATTAAAAGGATAAGAGATATGCTTTCTCTCCCATTTCTCAATAAAGAATGAACTTTCAAATAGTAAAATTCAAGAAGAGGCATCAGAGGAAGGACTTCTTAGCTCAGGAGGGCCTAACCAGTAGACAGTATCTTTTGTCCTCTTTTAGGGGGATAGCTTCACTATGGTCATGTAGGTCTGGGACAGGAAAGGGCTTTCTGCTTACTGAAAATAAGTTCTATTCACAACTGTGCTCTTTCAGAGTTTGGCTATCCACAATTTCTTGGACGCTGTTAGAGTTATAAAATAAACACTTCCAAGATTGTTTTCTTAAAAGTCAGTCCAATGTAAAATAAAATGAAAAGAACTTTTCTGAGTCTTCAGTTCAACATGGGTACATTTAACTAGAAACATACCTTTTTCTTCCCCTCTTTGAACTTCAGATTAATCTTTGTTTTTCAAAGTCTCAACCCTGGCTCATTCCACTGGAGACTTCTGTTTGATGGCTGGCTCCTTCCTAAACTCTGGGACAACATTTGGATGTCAGTTATTTATTTAAGATCTGAATTTCGGCAAATAGTGAGACAGGTGTTTAGGAACTTGAGCAGTGGTTGAGTAATTATAGAGCTTAAATCAAGAAGGAACTTCAAGGGACTTATGACATGGCTAGCAGCTTTCAAGCAGATAAAGTATTATCATCCCATTTTACAGCTGGGGCACTTGAGGTGTAGAAAAAGTAGGTTCATTTGTTGTTGTTTGTTTTGGTTCTTTTTTATTATGTTCAGTTAGCCACTGTATAGTACATCATTAGTTTTTGATATTGTGTTTAATGATTCATTAGTTGCGTATCCTAAGAGCAGCTAGGGGGAAGAGATTTCTTACATATGGAGGTGGGAACATTCGGTTCATTTGTTAATGGACGAACCGTTATTTGGTAATAAAGACAGGAGGAAAGGAGAATGAGGCAGAGAATGGATCCCAAACTGCCTGCTTTTTAAAAAGTGTACTGTTCCCACGGCATAATGAACAACTGGTATCATCCACATACCACATTCACATTCAATCCTAAAATTATAGCAAAATAGTTGACAACTTGGAATATAATCTAATCACACAGGCCTAAGTTTGAATCTTGTTTCATCCGTTGAAACAAAAAGAGAATGAGCAAGTTATTTTACAGAGTGAGGAAAATAATAGAACAGGTATCTCACAAAGACTGTGTGGGAATTAAATAGGAGACTACATATTAAGTGTTTATCCCAGAGTCTGGCACATGTATCTAAAATTATTAGCTTTTGTTACAAATCAATAATTATAATCTGCCTGCCAAGGGTAACTTTATAGTGATTATTTGGAAGCTTCTGATAATTCCAAGAAAGGAAGAGCTGACTGCATTCAAACAGGTAAAAATGAAAAGGAAAGAGAATATATTTTTTCATACAGTAAGTTAGCATGAGCTCCCAATAAAATGGGCCCAGCTGAGGTCCTGGTTAGGATCCAAAAAGGCTTTACTTGATTCAGTGAGTCATATGACCACGGATGGATTTAACATAAAGCTAATAAAGTCTATTTGCAGAGTCTCTCAATTGTATAGGCTCCTTCCAAAGCCTTGCCAGAGGCCCTAGCAATATGTTCAAGGAGTACTCTGATATTTTCTTTTTTTTTTTTTTAATTTTATTTATTTGTTAGAGAGAGAAAGAAAGCACAAGCAGGGGGAGCAGCACTCAGTGGGAGAAGCAGGCTTCCTGCTGAGCAAGGAGCCTGACGTGGGACTCAATCCCAGGACTCTGGATCATGACCTGAGCCAAAAGCAGCCACTAACCAACTGAGCCACCCAGGTGTCCCAATACTTTCTCTTAAAGGTTTTCCCCAAATTATATAAGCTTCACACCCCCCAAAACTTGTATTTGTTCCTGTAATGGTGTCCTGTTTGTAACTCCTTGAAAACTAAACAAAGTCAACGTTGATATAATTGTGGGCAGATGTCTTCTTCATTTGGCTTTCTGCTTTTCAAATGCCTTGACACCAGCCCTTGATCAAGGAGAAAGGGTCAGGTTACTGTTTGCAGCACCAGAAACCAGATGGCTCCTTCCAGGAATATTAAAACCCACAGACTGGGCATAGCTCCAGGGAGTCCTGGATCAGGTGACTCAAACAATGACCTGAAAAAGTCAAACTTCAGAGTCCACCCAAAGAATCTGAAGACAGGCCACTGGTTCACTTAGTGACTCCTACTGAGGAACTAACATGGGCCATCATGTGCAACCTGGCTAAGAAAGACTTCTTCCTGGGTATAAAGTGGTTTTAGACTCTTCAAGGGAATGCACCATAGTGCATTAAATACACAAGGCTTGTTCAGGTGGACCTCTAACTAAACTTCTTGTTTCATCCTTGAATTCCTTCTACTGCCCTACTCTCTGACATCATGTCTTGATCATTGTTTTCCAAGAAGAGGTGCAGTGGGAAAAAGAACACTGACTGAATTCACACAGTATGAGCAAAGCAAGATGGCAGAACTGTATATATCCTGTAATTTCATCACCACAACTCTTAGACATAGACAAAGATACAGAGGCTAAGAGAAGTGTGGAGAGACAGTGAGTGATGGAGCTAGGATTCAAAACCCCAAATAAAAACAAAGACCCAGACATTAAAAGTTAAGTTGTTTTCTTGGGGTTTACTTACTTATGGTACATCCTCTATTACCACAAGCAACAACATAAAAAGGAGAATAGGGAAACTATGTGAAGAATGGAATGATTTCTTCTGTCACTCTCTTTGACAACCTGGACCCTACTCCTAAAAGTCATCTATTACCTTGGGGTAGAGAAAAGCAAGAAGGTGAGAAAGAAAGGAAAGAAAGAATAAAGCAAGGAGGAGGAAAGGAGAAATGATGGGATACAGAATGGTTTGTACCTTACTGGAGCAGCGGACCCAAAGTCTAGAACTAATTTTAGCAAACTAAAATTTAGTTTAATTTTATTTTTTTAGTTTTCTTTAATTTCAGTTTTGATTAATTTTAGTAAATTAAACTGCACTCAAACAGCTGAGTGGACTATCAAAATTTGCTAGACCTAAATTCAAATTCTGGTTTCAATTACAGGATCTTGGGCAAATACCTTTACCCCCAAGTTTTAATTTCCTCATATGTAAATTGATTAAAACAGTACCTACTATATAAGATTGTTGAAGGATTATATGTGTTTATATATGCAGAGCATTTTTAAGTGTCTGGAGCACAGCAAATAATAAATGTTAGCAAGTATAATGCTATGGAGAAATTCACAATTTGACCATCGTTCCCTTTTTAAATTATTTTTTTAAGATTTTTTATTTATTTGAGAGAGAGAGAAAATGAGCAATGGGAAGGGGCAGAGGGAGGGAGAGAAAGAAGTAGACTTCCTGCTGAGCAGGAAGCTCACGATGTGGGGCTCAATCCCAGGATCCTGAGATCATGACCTGAGTTGAAGGCAGATGCTTAATCAACTGAGGCACCCCATGACCATCATTCCCTTTATCGCTGAAATTGTACATGAAAACTGATATAATGCAAAAAAAAAATGTTCATTAATTCATTCACTCTACAAATTGTAACGTGCACATCCTGGGCTGGGGACACAGCATGAGGCAGACAGACTCAGTCCCTGCCTTCTTGGAGTTCACAATCTCAAGCTGTCTTTATTCCCCTTAAAATGAAGGGGAAAAAATGAATAACTGTTTCATTTTTTCAGTGTCACTCCAAATGGACCTCTTTACTATAATTCCTTTAGTTGATGGTACTAATTACTTATAAAGCACCCAGCAGATCTCTGCCCATTTCAAAGTGATCCTTCATAAGGGTGTATAAGATAACTCAGCAGGGTGCAAGCTGCATGCAATTATTTCTTAGTTAATCCCTTTAGAGATAAGTCTACTTGTTAAGTGTCAGGACAGTGTCTAACATGGGGGAGGAAAAGCCTCCATTTGTATTGGTTCATGTGTTTCATATTGCCTGGTGAGCCTCAGCTCTTCATTTTCAGGGAAGTGTCATCAAAGAGACATCTTTGTGTCATCTAACATGTGTTTAGTGATTACTTTATCTGTAAGTGGTGAAGATCATACTAAACGATTGCTCCCTCTGTCTAGTTAATGCTGACAGAGTTGTCACTACTTTGGTGATGGATTCAATACCCCAGCTTCTTTTCACAAATATGTCGTATTCTATATCAGAGAAACAGGAACAGTTTGAGGATGGATTTTGCCAGCAGTAGACAATGGATTTAATATCTCATTCTTAGAGTCAATATCAGAAAAGGATGGTTAATTTCCAGTTTGTCTTTCCTTTATTCCATAGCCTAGAACTTGTTCTCTGCTTCTGATGTCAAAGTGGGTAATTTAATCAACTGTTTAATGCTAATTTTTTGGAAGTGTGTTTGTAGAAGATGGTTGTACTTCTTGTCCAAATTTCCTCTACCCCTTCCAAGTAGAACTCAAGTCAATAGCCTTGTGAATTCAAGTAATAGCCTCTAGGATAAATATTCCTACATTAATGGGCAGGAATGAATCTAGTGGTAGAAATTTTTAGTCAGAATAGATAGGAAATCTAGTCACAGTGGAAATGATACTGATAAAGGGAAACTTAAAGAATGCCTTAAATAACCAAATAAGTATAATAATAGCAAAAGAGATGTCTGAAGAACATTTGAAAGTAGTATTTTATTGTACATAACCTCTTCTTGTTTGGAATTAGTTAGAATCTGAGTATTTCTCCTTAAAGCCATTTTAATTACTTAGAAGGTAAGGACAATGCTCAGCTTCTAATATAAACTAGCCTATCACATAGTTCCCTGATGAGTGGGTAATTTCAGATACTGGCATTCACTGATTTTTACTTTTATGCTAAGCTTTAATTCCACCATTTAGTTCTCACCTTGGAAGAAAATTCATGGGCCAGAGTAAGATGAACAAGATCTTGACAAAGAAATATATGAAAAGGGCCAGAAATATACTGAAAATTCAACAGAATTATGAACCTGGTGCTAAGAAGGGAAGGAGACAATGAAGTTGCTGAAGCAGTTGGAATAGGGAATAGGAATGGTCAGTCAACCAATCAGCAATGAACAATGAAAAGGTCAGGCTGCTTTTGAGCATTACCATGTCTTTCACAGGCTAAAGTGAGCATTAAAATTCCGAAGTCTTCCTTGGTTCCCAAAGTTTAGCAAGAACAGAAAATGGCGCCACACCAGGACTGTGATGATATTTAGAAATGATCTGAACATCTGGGGGGTAAATATGAGGTCACCCTTGGAGCACTGCCATCAACCTGGTCATGTTCACCATCTCTCTCCCCGTCCCCATCCCTTCCCCTTTCGCTTCATGTATATCCATGGGGCAGCTGCCTGATAAATCAGACAGAATTCTTCAAAAGGCCCCTGAGGGGCTGATAATCACAATAAATATTACAAGTTTGTCCTCACATAGACCTTTCTTCAGAAGGCCTTCTAGGCTAGCCAGTTTAATTGTTATGACTGCTCTTTTCTTTCCTCTCTCATATGGGACTGATGAAGCACAGTGGCTTTCCTGAGGTCACCCAGCAGGACGGGGTCCCTACCAGAAGTTTCCATACTGCCTAGTGAATCAATGATGTTGCAGAATGCAGCTCCATAGGAGCCAACAAAAATATGTCAGAGGGTTTTACAAAGGACTTTTTAATAAGACAATAAAATCCATTTCTGTCCATGTCATTTTAGTTGCCTGTGTTATATTATTTCAGTGGGCTCTACCAAACTAAAATAAACCAAATGGGGAACTAAATTTTGTAGTGTTTGTAGCATGAATAATCCTAAGTGATGACTAACTACTTTTTAAAAGCACAGAATTCTAAAAAAACTACTTTTTAGAATTTTAAAAACTACTTTAATTTTAAAAACTACTTTA
Source organism: Enhydra lutris kenyoni (assembly GCF_002288905.1). Lineage (NCBI taxonomy): Eukaryota > Metazoa > Chordata > Mammalia > Carnivora > Mustelidae > Enhydra > Enhydra lutris. The sequence continues at coordinate 44,221,663 of NW_019154087.1, read as the reverse complement.
TCATTTATAGTCTTCTTGAGCCAATAACAATTGATAGGTACTCTCCTAACATAGTGGTTCTCAAGCAGGGGTGATTCTGCCCAGCACGAGACCTACGGCAATGTCTGGAGACATTTTTTATTATCATTACCAGAGAAAAGGTACTACCCTGTGGGCCAGGGCTGCTGCTAAACATCCTACAAGGCATAGGATGGCCCCCCATAACACACAGTTATCTTGTTAAGAATGTCAATAGTGCCAAGATTGAGATACCAATAGCCTGCAAGCAGAGATGAGAATTGGAACTGGAAAGAGAGAAACTGGTTTGAAAGTCCCCAAGTTTCTTCCCTATATCTGGACAGCAGGCAACTACTCCATTTATATTCCCACTTTTGCATAAACCCTCCAACTTCTGTTACATCCCTCTGTATTCCTAAAGCAGAGGTAAAAATATTTTTTATTTTGTTGTTTGTGACTTAATGACAGAAAGGGTATCACACTGTATATAATCTTTGGGGACTAATATTTTCTGCTCCAAAATCTATTGCTGAGATTCAGCTATTTTTGCTGCTGGCTTCAATGTATTCATTTTAACTACTATATATATTCTGTGATATAAATGAAATACAATTTATTTTGATCAATATTCAGGTTGTCTGCAGGTGTTTGCTATTATGAACAGTATTCCCATAAACATCTTCCATAAAACTCATAGTGTACCTATATACTTTTCTGTGAAAAAAAATATATATATATTTAGGTAGAGAGATAGGAAAATATGGAATTATGTACACTCAGATATTAATAGTAATTATCTCTATATTGTGGGATTATTAATGATTTAATGATATTTTATAATGATTTTCTTCTTTTTCTTATTTATATTTTCCATTTTTTTCTACAATAAATATGTATTTTTTGTAATAGGAAAACTAGTTAAAAAAAAAAAAGACAGAAAGAGAGACAAACCAAGAAACAGACTCTCAACTATAGAGAACAAACTGATGATTATAAGGGATGGGGGGTGAAACAGGTGATAGGGTTAAGAAATGCACTTATCAAAAATAAGCACTGGGTGATGTATGGAATCACTATACAGTACACCTGAAACTACTATAACACTATATGTTACATAAATATTTTCTAAAATGCTAGGAGATTGGGGCATCTAGCTGGCCCAGTCAGTACAGCATGTGACTCATAATCTCAGGGGTTGTGAGTTTGAGCCCCATATTAGGTGCAGAGATTACTAAACAAAATAAACTTTTTTAAAAAAAGAAGTTTAAAAATAGGAGATTGGCACTGTTTTAGATAATGAGAATTGTCAAATACCATATCTCATTAAGTTTAGCTTAATCCAATTATAGAACATTCATGAATTTGTTGTTATGCCTAAATTCAAGCTAGACTTTAACCAAAAGTAATGGGCATATCTGGATTAACGCAATTTCTGAATTTTCCCAAACAATATATAGAGTCAGAAGTTGACAAACGATACATAAACCAAAACCTAATAAATGGCAAAAAAAAAAAAAAAAAAAGTGTTAAAGGCCAAAGAGCAACCCTCTGCTTCTAACGTCCTTATACATAATTAAAAGGTCAACTATATCCCAATAAAACTAAGGGGGGGGAATCCTTTCTTAGAAAGAAGAAGGCTACTTGGGCTTGTAAAAATACAGATAAGTGATAAACTGTGAAAGTACATTTTATATAACCAAAGAAATAAAAAGCTGCTACTAAGAACAACAAAAAGAAAAAGTTAATTTTTATACCCCCTCTCTCCCCGCTGTAAACACCATATCATCCTCAAGTTTGCAGTCTGACCATTCAGGATTAAGCTTGGTGATAATAAATCATAACCTATTTCCAGTCTATGTGAAGGGGTGATGGCTGAGAGGTGATGCAGTCACACTATGTAATTATAATGTAGAGGGGAGTCACTTGTTCTGCCTTACTGCTTCCTCCCATCCATAGAAAAGGCAACAACTGACCTCATGGGAGAAAAGCTGGAATGGGAGCTAAATCTTCTAACATTAACCAAGAGAGAAAATACAGAAAGGGTTTCTCGCCTTGCTTCCATAAAAAGAAACAACACCCTTTCTAAATAAGTTTGTCAGAGAAAATACAGGGGACTGCCAGAATTTACTGTAGTTTTTTCTTTAATTTTCCACCTCATTTTTTCTGAGTGGAGAAAATCTCAATGCTTACCTCAACACCAGAGGGAATTTTTTCCCTTTCTATACTACAGAGCCAGCATTCCCTGCTGTGTAGTGTTTGGAATGTTGTGACCTGAGACTTGAACAAGAATTGTCATATAACACAAGATAAAAAGAGGAGTTAGGAGGTACAGTATGAAAGAGAGGTGTGACTAACGATGGCAACAATTCATCCTTAAAGCCCAAAAAGTTCCTCCTGCAGAGAAAATGCCAGTCCCACTGGAAGCCAGAAACTATAAAGAGCGTCAGCTACTGTCAGGATTTTGGGGGGTTTTTTTTGTTTGTTTGTTTTGTTTTGTTTTGTTTGGTCAGTGGAGAGAAAAACAGATAAGTGGCAGGATTCCTGCTCATGCCTCTGCACCAGGTGGTCCAATTGTGCACACAGGCACATGCAAAAAGACAGATCTGCAGACTGAAAAGACACTGGACACAGAGAAGCTCATGGTGTTTGCCAGAGGTCTTAAGGGGATCTTCTATTTCATTCCATAGTAATGCCCTTTTTGTTGACAAAAGTAAATTGATGATAGTCAAGAGGGAAGCATTTGGTGGAAAAATTCTGTTGACCCTTCTCAGATTGAATTTGACCACAGAACAGGATACCAGCAGTTGCAGAAATGATAGATTATTGTAATGACTGCCAGAATGGCCTTTTGGCATGTTTAAATGGCAATAAATTTCACCAGGAAGAAGGCAATTTTACTACTTTAGAGCAGTAAGGAAACACGGTGTTTAAGGTGTAAATAAATCGTGGGTCATTAACAGCAAGCATATTCTGTCCATGGTGCAATTCTCAATCAGTGGCTACTCATATTTAATTCAATTACGTGGATTTACTTAGCCAATTATGCTTTTTCGTTCCAGATCACAGACTTCTCAGGCTGACAATTTTGCTCTTTTCCTGTCTCCCTTATGTCCATAAACACAGCCCTAGTTTCTCCCTCATTTTTCCTTCCACAGGTACATAAATACGATCAGGGTAGTTCAATAACGCTAACTCACTGAATAGGCTACTGAGATGATTAAATTAAAGACTGATTTGCCATGTGGTCTTTTCCTTGGCTCCAAAATCCCCTCCGTCCCTCGCTCATTAATCTGGCTCAGTCCTTCACTGAACTCTGCCATTAAAGGAGGCGGCGGGAGGGAGAGGTGTGCAATGAAGTTTGACATTTCCTCAAAAATGATTGTATTAAAACCCACTTACATTTATAGCTCCATCTCATTTGAGAATGTTAATAAGTTGCAATTTCATCAAGAGAAAGGTATTGGGATCTAATCAAGTCAAAGGCTTGCTCACATTGGTATGGATCGTGCTTCTGAAGCATCACTTTAAAAGGTCATTTTTAAATACAGCTTAAGGTGATAATTAACAAAGTTCATTAATAACAATCTGCTTGTGGACCATTTAAAACATTCGGGCTCCATCTACAGTATCAGTTTGAGGCCAAATTCAGCTCACTTCAAACCTGCATCAGCTCTGACCAGAGGAACAAAATTCAGGAGACACACTCCGAATCAGTCAGGTCAATACTACACTCCCCAGAACCAAATTAGTGTCGAACTTGGGTTGGTCAAACAAGCACAGTGCCTCCAAAAGCCTAAATCTCATATTATACTAAGCACAGTGTGGATTGTCCCTTCTCACCACGACTGAAAGGACTGTCTGGGTGATTAGTCCCAAGCCTCACTATTACATCCAAAATCAGGCACCTAGGCTTCTTTCTGCTGGCTTTGTGTTTCCTGGAATGTTTACTAAGACCACATTGGAAAGCTTTTCTGTTCCCATAATTTTGTACACTGCCAGGAACATACCAGTAGTCCCAACCACCTTATGCCAAAAACACCATTTTGTTTATCTCAGATTAACCCTTGGAAACTAATGAAACTGCAGGAGGCTTATATTCAGCATGGAGGATATGGGTGCTCACCACATTGAATTACCGACCACCCCAGAGTATGTGTAATTGGCTTCCCAGATGGAGACAGAGGAGAAAATATAAGAAGGTGTTAAATAAGGAAAGCCACCAGTAGGGGAGTTTATACAACCTCAATTAATGTAGAGGTTGGAAAATTCTGTAAATGATTTATTAATTGTTCTCGTTTACATTTGAGCAAGTGGAGAACCCAAAATCTGAGTGGCTTTCTCAAGGCCAGCAGGCTGTGGTGACAAAATTGGACTAGAACAAGGACTTCTGACTCCTAATTCTATTACCCCAGTGAACAATATGCAGGAAGAACAAGCTACTGAAAGTGCCGCCAAGCTGCAGCGTGATCTGCAGACCTAAGGAGCAGCTACAATCCAGGGCACAGGCAGGAGCCTGAGAAAACCTGCAGGTGTCCTCACCTCACCCCTTGGCACAAGGTTCTGTGCTCACAATTCCTGAAAACAAAGGTCTAGTGTGTTTGGTTTGTAGGGGTGGGAATTCACAGTTTTCCAAGTCTACACGTCGTTTCCAAGGCCCAGGCTCATTTTTGTCATGATTGCTAGAGAGATAAAAAGAAAACCAGGGAGAGCAGGGTATTTTTAGACTACAGGGCAAGGTTATCTGGCTCTGACTGAGATAAATGTGAAGGGTCAGAACCTTGCCAGTTTTCACTTCAGTAAGTCAAGTTGACCACATGTGAGGAAGATGGAATTTTTATAGAAGTTGTCGACATTTAAAAGCATATAGTCACGTGTAGTGATAAGTCTCCCATGTTTTTAATGGACTTGTCTCCCAGCCTCACTTCCCCAGCTGGTGATAGCCTTATCTCCCAGTGCTTAGTTAACACTCCAGCTAGATCCATCCCCAGTCAGGCAGACCAAGGGGAATTGTGCTTGTGCCTCTTTGTTTACCATCTCTGGCTAAGCTAATTGTAGGTTAGTGAAAATGTTCTTGCATGAGGGTAATCATGAGCACAGGGAAGGTAATGATGTTGGCGATGATGATGATGATGCTGATGCTAGCATATGAGATGAGATTCAGACAGCTTTCTCTACTTACTGATGGGTGTTAAACTATTAAAGCAAACAGCCTGAGATAAGATGTCAATGAAGGAACTTGAGTCAATAAATGACTGTTTACTTCATATCATGAATAAATATGGTAGTCTTACAAACAAAAAAAATTTCATTTTCTCTCTGTTTGATTTCTACTTGGTTGGCTTTATGATTTGCTTATTTTGTCAGGTTGATCAGGTTCAATTAGTATGTCTTTCTAACAGTGATTAATAACTCTTCAGGTCAACAAAGGGCAATTAGATGTGGGGTACATTATACCAATACAGTGTGAAGGAGACTTATTATTTGATCCTGTGCTGTTAGTCATATGCGTGGTATCATAGGCTCCACCTACACCACAGCAATGAGGGAGAAAAACCAGTTCATCTGAGTGTAGGTAAGAGACCCTTTAGTTTACAGGTAATTGCCCTTATACAATGCTTCCGAAAAGGGGTTGTGTTTTGAATTGGCTTGGTGAAGATAACATTTACTGAGCAATTAACACAGTACAGACATCATGTCACATGTTTAATGTGCATTTTTTATTTAATTCTTACATTATACCTATAATATAGGTTGGGAGAAAACTGCTTCTTGCTTGTCCATATCCATTCTCCCTTTTGTCCTCAGCAACAAAACACTAATTTTATTCATGGTATGGTGACAACATTGCCAACTAAAAAGATAGTTTCAGCTTCCTTTATAACTAGGAATGGCCATGGAAATAATTTCTAACCAATGACATTTAGGAAGAAGAGTTTTTCGGGATTCAGAGATAGTTACTTAAAGAGAGTTTTTGCTTTTGCCCTTTCTGTATTTTTTCCTTCCTTCTGTCTGAAAAACAGATACGACGGCTAGGCTCCAACAGCCATTCTTGGGCCTTGCATTAGGACATTAGAAGAGAAAGACAGAAGGAGCCTAGATAGTTCTGATGAGATCTCTTACAAGGAGAGAAATAAAGTTCCATCTTTTTGTAAGTTACTGATGTTTTAGATTTTCTATTATATGTAACCCAAATTAATCTTCATATAAGAGGTAAATGTTATCAACAACCCCATTATAGAGATTCGGAAATTGAGGCTAGTAAGTGGCAGAGCTGAAATTTGAACCAAGGTTGTCAGACTCTGGAGCCTCTATTGTTAGTGGAATATTGCTTATTAAGAGCAACTGAAATGCCAGCCTCCTGCCCTTACTCCTCACACCCTTCACTAGAGCTATCTAGGACTTGTTTCAATCCTTCAAACCAAACTGACCCTGCTCTATTTTGCTTAGACATGTGTATATATCACTTCCTTTGACTGGAAAGCTCTTTTCCCTGTTTTTTGCCTGGATAACACATATTTAGCATTTAGAACTTGACTTAGATACCACTTTCTCTGAAAAAACTCCCTTAGTACTTCTACTTTGGTTATGGTTCCCTCCAATATACCACCATAGTTGTCTCATCACTCAGCACTTACCACTCAGCATTAACTCCTAACAAACTATGAGGGATAGCACTGTGTCTTCCCTTGTTACCTTGTTCACTGTTAGATGTAACGGTGCCTGGTGCCCACACAGAGCCAAGAATAGTGCTTGTAGTTACCAGCCAGACTAGAAAAAGACCTCATAATTCATAGGGCATTAGGTGGAGTTCTCAGAAGGGTCTTGCCTCAGTAGTGAGGAATAATTAGCCCCAGACTAGACATGACTCTTGTCCTACTAACAAATCTTGAAAACAAGACCCAAGGGTATCTTAACTGTATCCCAGAATAAAGTTCAACAGTATTTTCATATCTGGCACTCAACCAAAGTACCAGACATGCAAAAAAAAAAAAAAGCACAGAAATATGATATATATTGATACAACAAAAAAATGATATCACAAAGTATGATGTATTCTCTCTATAATAAGAGAAAAAAATAAGTTACCTGAAACTGACTTATATGTTAAAATTAACAGGTAAGGTCATTAAAACAGTTTGTATAATTATCCAAAATTTAAGTAGAGACATAGAAGACTTTTTATAAAGACCCAAATTTGATCTCTAGAAGCTTATGTAAACGATAGTGGGTAAGAAGAAAATAGAGTTGATGGGAGTAATGATGGATTAACTATTACAGAGGATATATCAGTGAAGTTGAAGACATAGTAAAATTAACTACCCAAAAGAAAATACAAAGAGAAAAGATTTTTTTGTTAATGAAAAGACTATCAATGAACTTGAATAACTTCAAGCAGCTTAATATATGTGTACTTGGAAGCCCAAAGGCTAAGGAAGAGGGTAGAAAAAAATTGAAGAAATAATGGCAAAAAATTTTTTCCAGATTTGATTAAAATTATAAATCTACAGATCCAAGAATTTCAAAGAACCACAAGCCCAAGAAACATGAAGAAAACATACCAATGCAAATCATAACCAAATTGTGGAAAAACAGCCATAGAGAGAAAACTTTAAACCAGAGGAGGGGCACCTGGATGGCTCAGCTGTTGAGCATCTGCCTTCGGCTCAGGTCATGATCCCCTCAGAGTCCTGGATTCAAGCCCCACATCAGGCTCCCGGCTCAGCAGGAAGCCTGCTTCTGCCACTCCCCCACTTGTGTTCCCTCTCTCACTGTGTCTCTCTCTGTCAAAATAAATAAAATCTTTAAAAAAAAAAAAATGCACCCAGAGGAAAAAAGTCACTTCCCATTCAGAAGAAAAGGTGATTTCTTGTAGGAAACAATGCAAAGAGGAAGCCACCACTATCTTTACAGTATTCAAAGAAAACTAAACAACAACCTAGAATTCTTACCAGGAAAATATATGGTAAGAATATATTTTCTTATATTCTTAGAAATAAGAAATTTCTTATTTCTAAGAAATATATATATATATTGATATATATATGATATATATATATCAATATATATATATGAAAAAGTGTTTGACCTTTTTCATATATATAAACACTTTTTCATATATATAAAAGCTGAAACTATTCATCATTAGCAGACTCACACTTTAAAAAAAGATGTTAAAGGAAGTCTTTCAGACAGAAAGAAAATGATAGCCATTGAAAATATGGATCTACATAAAAGAAGAAAGAGCATCAGAAGTGATAACTATATGTGTAAATATGTGACTTTTCTTGTGATATAGATCCCCTTAGGATAACTGTTTATTTTTTAAATTTTATTTTATTTAAATTTGACAAATTAACATATACTGTATCATTAGTTTCAGAGGTAGAGTTCAGTTATTCATCAGTTGAATATAATACCCAGTGCTCCTAACATCACATACCCTCCTTAATGCCCATCAACCAGTTAACCCATCCCCTCACTCACTTCCCTTCCAGCAACCCTCAATTTGTTTCCTATAGTTAAGGAATCTCTTATGGTTTGTGTCCCTCTCTGATTTCATATTATTTTATGTTTCCCTCCCTTCTCCTGTGATCCCCTGTTTTGTTTCTTAAATTCCACAGATGAGTGAAATCATATAATTGTCTTTCTTTGATTGACTTATTTCACCTAGCCTACAACCCAGCGATTGCACTACTAAGTATTTACCCAAAGGGGCATCTGCACCCCAATGTTTATAGCAGCAATGTCCAACTGTGGAAAGAGCCCAGATGTCCACTGACAGATGAATGGATAAAGAAGATGTGGGGTGTATGTGTGTGTGTGCGTGTGTGTGTGTGTATGGATATATGTGTATACGTACACAATGGGATGTTACTCAGCCAACAAAAAATGAAAGCTTACCATTTGCAATTTCGTGGATGGAACCAGAGAGTATTATGCTAAAAAATAACTGTTTAAACAAAATATAAAAATCATGTATTGTCGAGTTATTGCAAAATAAAACTTTTTTATTTCAAGTTTTTATTGGAATTCAAGTTAGTTAATATATAGGGTAAAATTGGTTTCAAGAGTAGAATTTAATGATTCATCATTTACATATAACAACCAGTGCTCATGATAACAAGTATCCTCCTTAATACCCATCACCCATTTAGACCACCCACCTTCCCTCCATCAATCTTCAGTTTGTTCTCTATAGTTAAGAGTCTCTTATGGTTTGCTTCCCTCTTTCTCTCTTTCTTTTTTTTTTCCCCTTCCCCTATGTTCATCTGTTTTGTTTCTTAAATTCCACATATGAATGAAATCATATGATATTTGTCTTTCTCTGACTGAGTTATTACGCTTAGGACAATACACTCTAGCTCATCCACGTCATTGCAAATGGAAGATTTCATTCTTTTTGATGGCTGAGTAATATTCCTTTGTGTATATATAGCACATCTTCTTTACCCATTCATCAGTTGATGGACATTTGTGCTCTTTCCACAGTTTGGCTATTGCTGATAATGTTGCTATAAACATCAGGGTGCACATACCCCTTCAAATCCATATTTTTGTATCTTTTGGATAAACACCTAGTACTGCAATTGCTAGGTCATAGAATAGTTGTTTTTAACTTTTTGAGGAACCTCCATAGTTTTTCCAGAGTGGCTGCACTAGCTTGCATTCCCACTGACAGAGCAAGAGGGTTCCCCTTTCTCCACATCCTTGCCAACATCTATTGTTTCCTGTGTTATTTATTTTAGCCATTCTGACAGGTGTGTGGTGGTATTTCATTTTTTTTTTTAAAGATCTTATTTATTTATTTATTTGACACAGAGAGAGAGACAGCGAGAGAGGGAATACAAGCAGGGGGAGTGGGAGAAGGAGAAGCAGGCTTCCTGCTGAGCAGGGAGCCCAGTGAGGGGCTTGATCCCAGGACCCTGGGATCATGACCTGAGCTGAAGGCAGACACCTAACCACTGAGCTACCCAGGTGCACCACTCATCATGGTTTTGATTTGCATTTCCCTGATGATGAGTGATGTTGAGCACCTTTTCATGTGTCTGTTAGCCACTGTATGTCTTCTTTGGAAAAATGTCTTCTCATGTCTTCTGCCCATTTCTTAACTGGATTGTTTATTTTTGGGGTGCTGAGTTTCATAAGTTCTTTATATATTTTGGATACTAAACCTTTACTGGATATGTCATTTGCAAATATCTTCTCCCATTCCATAAGTTGTCTTTTAGTTTTGTTGATAAAGTAAAAATTCTGACAATAGAATAAAGGTAGGAAAAGGAGAAATGGGAGTATGTTTCTTACACTATACATGAAGTGGTATATCACATGAAGGTGGACAGTGATAGTTAAACATGTTTGTTGTAAATGCTAAAGCAACTATTAAAATAACAAACAAAAGAATTATACCTAATAAACCAAAAAAGAAATAAAATATAATTTTTTTAAATGTGTGAGCCGGAATAAATCAGAAAAAGAAAGGGGAAAAAAGCAAACAAAGCACAGTTCAAACAGAAAACAAATGGTGAAATGACAGACTTAAACCTAATCGTATAAATAACAGTATAAAATGTAAATGGTCTAAACACTGCAGAGATTATCAAACGGCATTAAAATAGGGGAGACTCCATGACATACTGCTAAAAGAAACATATTTTAAATATAAAGAAATAAACAAGTTAAAAGAAAAAAAAGATCAAAAAAGTATTCCACGCTTAAATAAGAAAAAAAAAAGCTAGAATGACAATATTAGTATCATACAAAGTAGATCTCAGAGAAAAAATATTGATAAAATATTTTTATATTGAATTTATAATAATTTTATATTGAAATCTTATTAAATGATGATGAAGGTCAAGTCAAGAACAGGACATAGCAATGCTATATGTTTATGCACCTAATAACATAGCCTCTAAAGACATAAAACAAAAACTGTCAGAACTATAAAAAGCAGACAAATCCACAATTATAGTTGGAGCTGTCAGATATTCTTACTTCAATAATTGATAAAACAAGCTCACAGAAAAATCAGTGAGGATCTAGAACACCTGAATAATATTATCAATTGACCTAACTGACAATTACAAAATAATCCCCTCAACAACAAATACTCATTCTTGTCAAGTGCTCACAGACTGTTTACCAAGGTGAAGACAGGAACAGAGGGATTTAAAAGAGCACAGGTAACTTCAGGGCATGATGGATATGATCACTATCTTGAATATGGTGACGGTTTCATGGGTGCATATATTTGTCAAAGTATAAATTTTAAATATATGAAGTTTAGTGTTCATCATATCTCAATGAGGTTATTCAAAAAATACACATGTATGTATGTATGAGTATGTGTACATACATATACATATATACTGATATATGTATGTGCATGTGTGTGTGTATATGTATATATATATATATACATATATATATATAAGATATATATATATATCAGTGTTCTTTTCTGAGTTGATTGATCTTTTCTGGGTTGATTCTGAGGTGATAGGTAAGATTAATCTGTAGACCTCTAAATTGACCTGTTGGAATTGACTGTATGGAATTCTCTAACCTAGATTCCATGAGCAATCACTCGAACTATTTTTTCACTAACATCCCACATAAAATTTTGCTCTGGAATTTACTTGACAAATATCCAGCAACAGATTAGTTTTATAATCTCTCATCATCAATCTAGCTTTATACTCATGCAGCAGAGTAAATGGTGAAAATCCCCACCTATGTGAACAGGTGTCAGATTCCTAGTTTCCAGTTGTCAGCTGATTTGCAATCTTCAAGACAATGCTCTTATACCTCTATTTTATTCCTCTTTCATCTGGAATGCTTACCTGGTAAACTTTTAAGAAGACATATACATTACCTCTACCAAGAAGCTTACTCTCATGCCTCTCAAGTCAAGAGAAGTCAACCATCCAGACTCTAAGCTACATGTGTACCTATTATCAGTCTTATTATATATTTAAAAATATGTATGTGTGTATAAAATTTATATCATATATTATTTTATATTATTAAGCTAAGTATAAATTCTTATATCCATATATATATGTATATACAGTTGACCCATGATCAACATGGGTTTGAACAGGACAGGCCCACTTATATAAAGATTTTTTCTGATAAATACAGTCCAGCAATGTAAATATTATTTTCTCTTCCTTATTTTCTTAACATATTCTTTTCTCCAGATTACTTTAATGTAAGAATACAGTATATATACGTATAACACAAAATATGTGTTTGTCAACTGTGTTATCAATAAGACTGCAGAGCAACAGCAGGCTATTAATAGTTGGGGGAAGTCAAAGTTATATGCAGATTTTTATGGCATTGGGGGCTGGCACCTTTAGCCCCACATTGTTCAAGGGTCAACAATATATGTATGTATAAATTTGTTTGCTTTCTTCCCTATCCTCCTTGAAAACTGGAACAAGGTCTTACCACATAGTACTTGACACACAGTAGGTACTCAATAAATGACTGTTAAATTGAATTAAATTGACTATTTTTGCCACTGCCACACTAAAAGGTTTTGGATAAATCAGGTACTAGAAAATGGGAGACCAGATATTCATGACATTGACTCTACCTCTCTGTGTGGCTGTACATAATTGGTGTCATTTTGAAATCTGAATGAATAATTATTAGGAGTCTTTGGTAAAGAAGATAGTATATCCAGCAGAGAGAAATTCTTACTCCAACTTAAAAATAAAAAATAAAGTTCATAAGTGTGCTTTCTTTCAAAAAATTTACTTAACAAAATTCTAAAAAAAAAATTCAAAATCCATTAATTACATAAAAATTTCCCCTATCACCGTCATCTCATACCACCCTGTCCCAATATGGTGTTCCAGTTTTTGGTTTTTTAGAAAGCAAGAAAATAGCCTTACATAAGTCAGTGATAGCATTCTGTTGGTGACTTGTTGAAATGTCTCATCGGCTGGAGAGTCTCATTTCTCTTGGCAGCACAATGGGCTCCTGGATACAATAGGTTCTTGTTCAGACCCACAATGCTCAGCAGTGAGGGGTTAAGAGTACTGGCTTTAGAGCTGGACTGCCTAGGTTTAAATCTCAGGACTACTATGTAATGGCTGTGTGACCTTATTTAAGTTACTTAACCTCTCTATACCTTGATTGCATAGTAAGCAGTCAGTGAATGTTAGCTGTTATAATAAGCACTGAGTAAACACATTACTGAGTAGCAGTTCTCACAAGAGAAAATATACTATAAGCTATAGTTTTATGTGCCTAATTTTAAGTACATCCTATATAGTTTGGGTAGGTTTTCCTACCCAAAAAATATTTTACAATTCCTAAAATTCTACCATAAAAAAATTGGGGGGAGGGGGGACCAAACTGAACTCTCTTCCTGAGGTCTCTTTTAACTATTAGGAGTCATCACCATCATCACTTTAATCATTATTGCTATGTAATGTCAATTTGTCTTCACAACCATCCTATGATCTCAGGATTCTTCTATTTCCATTTTATAGGTAAGGAAATGGGGCACAAGAAGAAACTTTGGCCAAGGACACAAGGCATAACTGTGGTGGAACTAGGACCCAAGAAGTCTGACCACTATGTCTACACCCAGAAGCACCATGCCTATCAGTCATTTGTTCATGAAGTAAATATTTACTGTCTTCCATATACCAGAATCCATGCCAGGCTCCAGACATAAGGGCACTGAGCATCAGGCAGCAGGCAGAGTGGATCCCAAAAAACACAGGAAAGAAGCAGAAGAGGAAGGTGGCTGGGAAGTGTCAGTTAATTGGGAAAATGAAAAAATAGAGTTCTATCTCTGGTTATATCTCAGGTTTCTTGGTGGTCAAACTTGGAATTCCCCATAAGATTTGGATTCTGCCCACCCATGTGTCCAGCCTCTTTCAGTGTATCACCTGGAGACTGCCCAACTCAAGGCCAGTTCCATCACTTAACGACCTACAGCAAGTATCTGTTAAGCGACCTGGGTCTCACCTCTAAAGCAGGGATGTAAACTCCTACAGCCTGTCTCAATGAATCAAACTGTTAGGAGCATTAAATAAATGAATCCATGCAGGTAGAGCACTAAAATTTCTTCCCCCTCCCCGCCCCTGAACAAGTTCTTTTAGAAAATTTGGTTCTGACAACCCATTTGGTTAATGATCTGGAAGTCTTTCTCTCAAGCAGGCTAATTTCAACCCTGAAGAAAAGAATTTCCTGCGGCTTTCTCCTTGAGAAAAGCAGTTAATGTGCAGTTCCCAAAAGACTTCTAAAAAGACAGGTAAAAATGTTTGAGCAGGGGATGATCCTTTTAAAAAAAGGAATCTCTGGTCCCTGTGGTCTAAACCCATCCAAAGGCCAAATACTTTCCCCCATGCAGCTATTTGGAATTACAGTAATAGTTATCTTTGGTTGACTGACCCAACGAACTAAGAGCTGTGAGCACATTCATTTAAAATTAAAAGGAAAAAAATCCTGAAATGCTTACTGAAATACTGGTTCTGAAAGACTTCTTAAACTCAAAATCAAGCTCAATTAAATTTCACATCTAGTTCCATTCCATCTCAGCCCCAACCTTATGCTTTATTCATTTATTATTTATATCAATAATTATTTTTATATTCACTATTTTTATTTCTATTTATTGTTTATTTATAGCTCACTCATCATGCAATATTAACCAGGCTATAACAGGAGCTCCTGTTTCATTTACCTTTGTAAATATTTCAAATGGGTAGCCAAAATGCACAATTCCTCCATTTTTGTATAAGCTCCTTGATGGGCTTAGGTTATAAAGTACTACAAATTCTTTGCTACAGGAAGAAGTGCTTGTTATAACTTCCCCAAATGTCTTCGCACTTAAGAAGATGCTCAGACATAGAAACTATGTCACTGATTATACTGCAACCAAGAACAGACCTCCCCAAGCAAACTAGGATGCCCACGGTTAGTGTGTTAGAGAAAACCGCTGAGTCACAGAACAAGCAGAGGAAGTATCTGCCATGCCAATTTGGAAAATCTGGTTTTTACCTCCATGTTGACATTAAATCTGGTTTAACAGTATACTCAATCTAAGCACTATACAGAACCACTATAGAGATGGCAAATTCCAATCACGTGAAGAACCAATGATTATTAAACACTGTCTACGTTAGATTTTATAGTTTTATAAAAATTATATGTTTTTGCATTTGTCTCCACTCATAGAATGTGAATTTCTTTAACACAAAGAATATGCATAGGTGTTGAAGGAATGAGTCTGGTAGCTAATCAAAGACCCAGTCACTAACAATGGGATTATTATGTATGAAAACATTCTGTTGGTGAATCGGAACCATGCAAAGGATTGTTCTACTCAAAACTACCTCAAAAGAACCAACCCATCCTTTAATTACAAGTACCCTAGGACTCCATTCTTGACCATTCTGTAATAACAATGTCAGTGGCAGTTAACTGAGACCTTACCATGTGTAAGGCTTGTTGCCAAGTGCGTTGCATTCTCATAAATATGTTGCCATTTAAACTTCACAATGTCCCCCATGAAGCAGATATTGCTTATTTTTACATAAAGAAATTGTATTTTGCTTTGCAAGCTTTTCTTTTTTATAAGTTATTTATTGTTCTCCATAAGCAATACAAATGACACCAAAACCATAATGCAGTGTGAAGTGTTTATGTTGAAAAGGTATTCAAACGATTTCAAACAATTGTTTGAAATAGGTATTTCAAACAATTCATGTAAGGTATGTGTCCCCTTTCCCCTTGTTCCCTGTGGAAATGATAAACTAGTGCTCTTATTTCAGGAGTAGAAGCTACCTATTCAATGTAAACACTTCACACTGCATTATGGTTTTGGTCCTTGAACAGTAGGGAATTACTTTATTCTTACTATAAATTCTGTGTCTCTTTAGTAGGTCTCTCTTAACTCTCTCCTTCTTGACCCTCTTTGACTTTTTTATTAGGGAACAGGCAGATAAATGGGAAAAAGTCAAACCCCACATTTGTCCCTTTCAGATATTTTTTCCACGGAGTTTCACATTAGTCTCATACATTTGTTGAACTATTTGGAACATAGCTGGCTCACTGCACACCACAAAAGTTCATCTTAGCAGGCATATTCAATAATTACAATTGGACAGTGTGCTACTGTAAAAGGAATTCATTTAAAACTACCTGTATGGAACTTAACCAGGAGCTCAAGAAAAAAGCTTTAATGACTACAGAGCCATGATTATTCTGGATAACCAGTACCTAGTACAGTACCTGATAGAGATAAGAACTCAGTAAATACTTTTTTTAATAAATAAATATTCTATTACCTCTGATTCTAAATATTCCCAGCCAATTCAGTCTTCCCTTATACCACTGATCAGGACAAATTACGGTCCTATTACAGGGTCCTTAAATTAGCAAGTATGTACAATAACCAGAAAGAATGTCATTGCTTAAAAGGTTAAAAGGGGCCTGGCCAGACAGACACATCACATGAATGTCCACAGGATCACAAATAACTTACCCTTTGGGATGAGAACAGAAAAAAGAGATTAGGAAATGTATTCCCTATTTCATGGAGAGTGATCCAGTACTTTTTGGGTCACAAATCCCTGAGGACAATCATTAAAAAGATCATTGCAGAAGAGCTTTCAGAAGAGGGCATTAAAACTAACTACAGCTAAAAGGAACAAACATTTTCAATTCTTTCGTACTATTTGACCCAAAGGACTTTTCCTTCTATGTAACAATTATCTATAAACTTACAAAGAAACCAAGGGATAGCTACAAACAAGATGGTATATATCATTTTATTCTGCATTTATCTTTAACATGGTATCTTAGAGTCAATATTACAAACTACTCGTATTTTTTTTTTTAATTGTGGCATGGTTATATTTTCCTCAAGTTGTCACTTCTTAATAACTGGCCCTGCCTACTGAAAGCCAAATATGAAGTACAACAGGAGGCATTATTTTATTTACAAAGCATTCGTTAACTATAGTATGTTCTGTCCCAAATAAAATACTTCAGAGAGTTGATTTTGTTTAAGTTAAAAAAAAAAAAAAAAAACCACCCATGTATACCTATAAACACTGATTTATTCTCTTCTCTCTGATGGCAAAAGCTAAATTAGTCTAAAAATTATGAGTATTACATCTGTATAGTATTCCTGTGTTATAACTACACCCACATCTTTAATCAATTTGCCATTCCAAAGTAAAAAATGATTTAGGAAAAGATGTCAAACAGACGAGAAAGAAAATCTAATCTGGATAAGTTATTAAGAAAACTGGTTCTTTGAGTCTTTCGCATTTAAACCGTCCTTGGAGTTTAAGAAATGAAGGTGATGGGAGGGCAGGGGGCTTGGGCCAGCAGGGAAAGGCTACAGAGCCGGACTGGATGCCACGAGGGGCACCATGTAGCCCCACAGTAAATGGAAAAGCAGAAGAATGGAAAAGTTACATGTGAAAGATAAAGAGAAAAAGCAACAGAGACGGGTGGCAAAAAGAACAAAGTATGAGGCATAGGCATGAATAAGGGAAAAGACAAAGGGGAACATGAAAAGTGGAGGAAAAGGAAAAAAGGAGAGAAGGGGTCATGGAAAAAGGGAGGGAGAACAGAGGGTGCCTGCCGGGAAGGATGAAAAGGAGAGACACCCAGAGAAACAGAGCAGCTCCCCCATCATCAGTGTTGCCTTCTTCATCTTCGTCTCTGCTTTTTTCAGATGGCACACTGACAGAAGATTAATTCAAGTCAGCTGCTGAAAATAATTATTGCATTATGGGAGCAGTAATCATTATTTAGAACATGATTAAATATGTCTGCACCTATTGACTCTGCCTATGATTTATGTATTTGTTTAGTCAATAGTCTAATGTAAATGATGTAATTAATTATAGATGGTGGTGTCAGGTCATTGGTGAAAACAATCTGAGGAGAACAAGGGCTCTGTTTTTTTCATGACAGATGCAGGGGGGGGTGGGCTGAGTTGAGGGAATTCCAGGGGAACTTTTTCACGTGTGAATGGCGGCTTGGATCTCAATTTGCATGTTGTCTTTCTCTTGTTCAGCCTTCGTTTAGAAATTGAAATAACTTGTTAAGCAAAGGGGAAGGGAGCACATGATTGCCAAGAGGACGCCTGGGACTTGGGCGGGTGAGGAGGTAAAGAGCCAGCTGCTCCCTAACACAGGGGAGCGTGGCACCATCATTTACCGCTTCATAAAATTAAATGTTTTCCAAATTAAATCAGTAGGCAGTGTGCAGGAGGCCTACTATCTCTAATAACAATTTTTCAATCAATATTAGGGGCCTTGCTGTTTGAAATCTGGGCAGAGAAAGTTAGCATGGGTTGGGGAGGGTGCACTGGGGGAGGGCAAAGGAAAGGAGGTGGAAACAAGGTTTGAGTACTGAGCCTTTCAATCAAACCAAAGGTTTAAAAAATATAGATATATATGCATGGTGGATTCGCCATCACTGTGAGTCTATTCCCCGTAGATTTTTCTCTTAACTGATAATTCGGTCAGTCACATTCCTCAGAGGGAGGTCACAGGTCACCCCAGCCCCTGTCAGGCCTCAGAGAAACCATTTCCATTTTAATGCCACAGCTATAATCTATCAAAGATGTGATGTACAAGATACAATGAATTTAAGTGGTCTTCATATATCACTGAGCTTTCATGCCTTCACCTGGGTAATAGTCTGAATTACTCTCCCTACCTCACAATCTGTCACCCCCAGTAAAATAACTGCCATGCCGGTGTTAATGGCAGATTTGTCCAAATTGGGGCCACAGTAGCCAAAGTCATTCTACATCATAAACTTTGGCATTCAGTGCTTAGCCTGGAAAGGGCCCGTAGCTTAAAATTCTTCTGTAAATAATTCTGCAGACAGGCTCTGCTCATGTTTTTATTTATAAGCGCTAAAATAAATCTTGCTAGGGCTGCACACAGCCTGCCTTCTCCATTTCTCTCTATCTAGTCCTCCAGTCCTCTCTCTCTCAAGCCCATCTAATCTGACCTGTCACTTTTCCCCAAAAGGTGTCTAATAGACACAGGTCTCTTCCTTAGACAATAAACACAGCAGAGTTCAGAAGACAGCTCATAGTTACTGACCTTCTCTGCAACTCAACCGTTAACCCTTCTTATTTTACCACTGAGTAGTAAAAGTCCTCTAATTTTACCACTAAGGAGTAAAAGTCGTAAAAGTTGTTGACACATATATCTCCCCACTAAACTACCCCTGACTGTGAGACTGGTGCATTGCAAACCTCCAGAGGTGGAGGGCTCATGTGTCACCTTATTCAAATAGGTTCATGCATTCCTCTCTGTTTCTATTCTTTTCACCAGTTCCCTGATCTACCATCACCAACATCCAATCCACAATTTTACTTGTGACTTTTAGATCAAAGGGGTCAAGATCTGGGTTTGGACCCAGTGTATGAGTTTCAGAGGATATCTATCTTAACCTGGGAAATATTTGCCATCCCACCAAGGGATCCAAATAACAGAAAAGACTGTACAATCGTTGATCATTTAGGTTCTAAAACCCCTTTGATCAGACCTAGAAAGACAAAGAAAGTTTAGATCAGTTGGCTACAAGCACTCACCTTACCAAAGCTCCTGTATACACACCTTATAAGTGTAGCACATACATTTGAGAAAGTCAAAGTACTTACGCAATATTGACAGCAGACCTTGGTTTCTGTGCATCAGTCTAACATGATAAGAATACAGACTCAAAATGAAATCTCATAATATATTACATATTTTCCAGGAAAGCGGCAGTTTTATTTTATTCACAGATCCTAGTACTAGAGCCACCCAATGCTTATAATTAACAGCCACAGATTAATGTATGAAGACTGTTAGTTCTTCAGAAGACTCTCTGCTTCTATGTCATTTAATGGCTTTCTGTACCTTGTTCTTCATATGTGAAAATTGGGACCATTAGGACTCATAGACGTTTTATCTCTCAAAGCTATGAAAAGGATTAATGAAGTAAGGTTTATAAAATGTCTTGGGCCACTCACTCTTTCCATAGGCTATAGATTTCTAGAAATGGAGGCAAAGCTGTCTAGAAAGCTGATGGCTTGGCTAAAAGGCCAAAAAAAGTCAATAGAATTGAAATTATTTAGGAAAGGTTCAGACAGAACATGGAGCAGCAATTATTCCTTCAGGTTTCAGACCGTTTGTGTTTAGCAACAACAAAAGAGTCAGCCCTCTGGTTTCTGATAGCACTTTCATTAAGGTAAACAGTATATTATTCATGCTGAGGGTTTCTCCAGCAGGCTCTGTTTGCTTCCACTTTATCTGAGCTTCTTTGCAGTGAATTGTAAACTCAGGAGATGTAAATTAGAAATATGCTCCCAGCCAGTCAAAATCAATGAAAACCCTTCCCTTCAACTAGAAAGAAATTGTAATAAAATGAGGTCGAAAGAAGGAATGTTCTATCAATGTTCTTGATCCCACCATAGAGCAGACTTTATTGGATTTTCTTCCGGTCCATTCACAAAGTATGCTTTTAAGCACATATCATACAAACACATACAGTTAAAAGATGGCCTCACTCTGACAGAGTCACATCACAGCAAGCCCCTGAAGAGAGAGCACATCCTGTGAGCATAGATAACCCAGGAAAACACTCTCTCATAACTCTGCACACTTTTTGGCCTGAAAGATTCTTTAAATTGTTAGGTATTTTAAAAAAAGAAAAATCATTTAACCTGATTCTCCTCTAAAAGAAACTAGAACTTGCACAAAGAATTCTAAAATTCCAAACTCCAAAACTGTTTTCATTTTGTCCTATTAACTTTCCTTAAAAAGATATACCCTAATTTTATCAAGTAATTAACTTCACTCCCCTAACATGGAAAGAAGTGAACAAAGAGCAAATTGTATGGCCCAATATTTAGAAAATCATCCTAGATTCTCAAAGAAGGTAGTGAAAATGCCCATCTAGGAAGCACCTGTTCCCCACTACCCCCACCCAATGCTGAAAGGTCAAGGTTTAAAAAGATAA
Organism: Enhydra lutris kenyoni; assembly: GCF_002288905.1. Taxonomy (NCBI): domain Eukaryota; kingdom Metazoa; phylum Chordata; class Mammalia; order Carnivora; family Mustelidae; genus Enhydra; species Enhydra lutris. The sequence continues at coordinate 44,200,660 of NW_019154087.1, read as the reverse complement.
TGGGGTATGTGCCAATAACACTCAGATTTTTTAAAGTTGTTGCTTTTCCTGTGGGAAAATACTTACCTTGTAAAACACGGTGGAAGCAAAGCTTCAGTGACCCCACATGTGCACACTTTAGGAGTTTACAAAGCTCCTCTGAGGCAGTCAGGGTCAGATCAGCAAAAACCCTGCCACTTTTCACCTCCCCAAAAGTTTTCAGCTAGAGCCAGAGCTTTGCACTAGCTCAGAACATGGATATCCCCTAAATAACTGTTTCTCAAACCTCAATGTGTCTAAAATAAGATGCCAAATAAAAAACAGGATGCTAGCCTCTATTTGAATTTCAGAACAATAATTTTTTTCGTACAAATATGTTCCAAAGATTATATGGGATATACTTATCCTTTAACATGTTTTTCTGTCTGAAATTCAAATTTAACTGAGTATCCTGCGTTGTGGTTTTTCTTTTTAAGATCTTATTTATTTATTTGAGAGAGAGAGAGAGAATGCAAGTAGGAGGGAGGAGCAGAGGGAAAAGGAGAAACAGGCTCCCCACAGAGTAGGGAGCCCAATTTGGGGCTTGATCTCAAAACTCCAAGATTATGACCTCAGCAGACAGCAACTGCTTAACTAACTGAGCAACCCAGGCACCCCAATATCTTGGGGGTTTTGTTTGCTTATTTTTTTATGTTTTGTTTTGTTTGCTAAATGTAGCAATCCTAGAAATAAGAATTACTTGGATGTTTACAATGTAGATTCTCAGTCCCCAAACAACATAGACTTGAATTTGATAGTTCTATCATGGGTTCTCATGATATCTATCTCATGATAGTTCTATCATGAGAAAATCTCACTTTTTAAGTAAGCACAATGGAAGATTCCATCTCAGTCCAACTTGAAACCACACTTTGAGAAACATATCTTAAATGGTGGACTGTTCCCTAATATACATTTCTATGCCAGCTGCAAAATGTTTTGAATTTAAAGGTGCTAGTTATTACAACTTTGCCACGGGAAGTCTAATATGTTTGTCTCCCTTCTAAAATCTCAAAAGATAGATAGAGTCCTTGATCTCCCAGAGGGGATAAGCACAAACAATATGAATTTCTGTCAAGGAATAAATGGAGCCTATTACCTCTTACTGGTAATTTTCCTTTTTCACATATAGAATAAACTGATTTCTGTTGCTGTATTTCTTTTGCAACTTGCGTATTATTTACAATAAATTGAATCCTTTCCATGCTTGACATATTACACTGATCTATGACTTTGCTTTCATTTTGTCCTGTTAACTAGAAACCCACTTCATCATGAAATATGTTCCTCACACTTTCCTCCATAGTGAGTAAAAACATTGATAAAGCATCATAAATTGTAGGTCATTTCTCAAATGCTTCCTGTTACAGTGAGGATTGGGAGAAGGAAAAGTAAGTGCTGATCAATGGCCACTTGATAAAATTTATGCTGAACGTATGGACAGAAAAGCAATGGATGTATTAGAAGCCGTATCATAAGATGCTTTCTCCACATCCAGACTTCATTCTTTACTTCATAATGCCAAAGGCAATTCAGTCTTCCTCTCTCCAGCAAACCACCCCCGCCCCCAAAATAAATTAATTCATGGAAACTTCTAGCAGTGATTTTTGCCTAAATCACCTAGACAACTGAAAACGAAGCAACATACCTAATCTACCAAGATAGCTACCCTGTCTTCCCCTTTATTTCTGTGCAAATCTTGGATACCTATTTTTGCTTAAAGCCTCATTTGGACCAGAGATTTGAAAATAACACTGATCTCAGAACACACAATATCACCAATATAATGAGATATGCCAATGGACTGTGTGCCGATAAATCTACCAGGCATTTCACCAGGGTTATCTCAGGCAGGGCTTTACAGAAACATTTTAGAAATGAGGAATTAATGGTCGGGTCAGGCCAAAAGGTAAGGAATGGAAAAGAATGAGAGAGAAACAGGGAAAGAAGAAAAGAGGTGAAAAGGGGGGTTATAAAAAGATGACGTCCTCTAAAACCTATTTCACCTACACTGTCTCCCAGTATTCTTTAAGCCCTAGGCATAGCAGTAAATATCTGACATCCTTGAATATTCCAAGGAAATGATGCTTTACTTTATCATAGTACAATATCCAATGTATCAACCTTTCCATCCCTGGAAGCTGTGCCTTAGTAAAATTAAAATGTCCTTTATGAGTAAATTCAGCTACGAAAATAAGCACTTGCCAATATGCCCTAATAATGCAATGGCATAGAGTACTCAGTCTTAAACCCTGCAGTGTTTAGGGTGGCGTATGCCTAACACAAGAGGCTAATTATTCCTCTGCCAAGTCTCCTCAGCCACATATTGAGGAAAATGAACCTGCCTCTCAGGATTGGTATGAAGAATAGCTTATAAAAATGAGTGCGAAACCCTTTGCAAATACCAAATGCTGTATGAATGCTAAGTAATAATAAAGATCTATATGAATGCAGCAAAACAGCCCAACTTCCAGGTGCTTTTTCAAACTGGACACCACCCATTTAACATTCATCCATCATTCACCTTCAGGCATCCCTTTCTTCATGAAAAAATAAAATGGGCTGTCTGCATTGCAAGGAAGTGAAAAAATTGAATTTCAAATCATGTAAGTCCCCATATCTTGACCATTTGAAGTAATGGGTTATGCTATTTAGTTAATGAAGATAATGCTCATGAAGTAATAAAGGGGAAAAAATACCAAGTCCCATCATGACTTTGTTTTCTGCTCAAGGGCACAAGATTCCAGCTGCAAGATTTTGGAGACATCATAAAGATACATGGCACACAGTCAGCATCACAGAGTAGGTACTGTCATTATGCCTGTTCCTAACTCCCCGAAGAAGCCACTTGTCTACAATCCCCAAGTATTGTCTATGTGTTGGAAAACAGGGGAAGAAGAGAAATATGAAATTCATAAACAACATGACAATGATGACTGTTATTCTGAAGTCCCTTAAAACAAGAAGGATAGAAAAAAGAAGGAGGGGGAGGAGGAAGGGAAGAAGAAATGAAGGGGAGCAGGGAGGAAGGAAGGTGGAGGGAGGGAATGAGAGAGGAAGGGAGGGAGGAAAAAGAAGAAGGAAGGAAAGAAAGAGAGAAAGAGGGAGGGAGGAAGAAAGGAAGGGAAGAGAAAGAGAAAGGAGAGAGGAAGGAAGGAGGAAAGGTGGGAGAGAGGGAAGGGAGGAAGAAAGGGAAGGGAGGAAGGAAAGAAGGAAGCTCTTCTCTAGCAAATCCTTTCCTCCAAAATATGATTCACTAACATATGATTTGACAAGTTGTAGGTACTCCTAACATTATTTTTTCTTCTTTGTGTTCATTTGGGGAGCAAAGATTTATTGCCTCTCCTGAAAAGGACAAGGGATGCACTAGAAATAAGAATTAATAGGGTTATAAAAATATATTATATGTTTATAAAAAAATAAAATAAAATAAAAAGAATTAAAAAAGGGTTTTTTCTTTCCCATTGCCCATCTTTATAGAAAAGCATTACTTGACTAGATTCTTAATTCTTTTTGGTCCCAAAATACAGTGAATCTTTTTCTATAAAATTAAATAAAATTTGAAGACAGAAGCAAACAGCAGTCATGTTGTAGGGCTATGGTAGGTGATACATTTAAAAGTCAAATCCTCTCCCTATGTGAAGTTTTCTTTCCACACTGTCAATAGTCCCTGTCACTAGATTGCCCTCCTCTTTAAATGTAGTGTGCATAAATCTGCCACACGTATGAGACATACTGTATATGGATTTGCACTGAATGTACTCTAAGAAAAAATTATGTAAGATTTCACTCATAAAATACCAAGCAATTACTGTTTAATAAAACAAAGAAAAAAAGAGGCTGGGTGGGTCCTAGTCTGCATCGATATTTGCAGGTATCTAATAAAGTGCTCTATGAAACAAAAATAAGGCAGGAAAGCCACAGACTCTGCCCATAGAGTTCTAGTCCTGGGTGCAAAAGAAAATATGTTTGTTTCCTTCCTGTTGGGAGGTAAGTTAGTCTAAAGAGAAACAGTTTAAATTTATTCTACATGTACTATATGAAACTAATGACTGTTACTGTGACTATGTTGTAATATTTGAGTATGACTGTTATTATGTTTTATCGCTGGTAGAATAGGTACAACCTCCTGATATATGCATATTATATGCATATACATTCTTTTAAAGCAGTCCTAGCTCTGGCTGTTAAAATGGCAGAAAGCCTCTCAGCATTTCCATTATAAAACCTGATTTTCAGGGATTTATAACTAAACTGAAGATTTCCTTCAGGGTGAAACAAGAATCACCAGGTCTCAGCTCAAAGCACAATTTTGCTTTCAGTTTTCTAGGAAGTTTGGCTTGGTCATTATCAAGTTATGGAAATGCAAAAATAAATAAGTCAAAGCTTACAGGGATCTGGCTTTTCCCCCCTTTTTTTAAAAAACCCTCGTGGAGCTTTCAAATAGCTTGCTTTTCTGAAATGACATTTAGTCCAAAATATGGATTTCTTTCTTAAAATGGCTGCAACTTTGACATTTAAAGATTGGTTATTACACATGCATAGAAGCTGCTTCTCCAAAAGATACTTGGCAGTACTGTGCAATATTGTATGTATCGTGCATACTTAATGCCCACTTTCCAAATGACCCTCTCCTATTGCTGGGAGGAGGAAATAGCTTTTAATAAGAACGACAAATAAATTACCAATTCAATTATTGTTTTATTATATTGTACTCATTAAAGACTGACTGAGAGTAGCATAGATTAGGCAAAAATTACTGAATTTCATGCACCATTCTAAAAGCAATTATTTACTTACAAATTAATATTAGATGAAAGACCTTAAATACCCTGCCACTGAAGACTTTTGGAAAACCACAATGGTAACTCTTCACAGGGTCTAGAGGCATAAAAGAAAATAATTAGGATCAGGATAATGTCTAATAAGCACTCAAGGAATGAGCCATTATAGTTTCATTCAAAGAAGACATTATATTGCACATGCTCTACAACATATTTAAAAACATACAGGTTTCAATGAAGTCTAAATAGGCTCATTTTAAAATAAAACTTAATTCATTCTGACTCTCACCTACATGGTATTTCTTTCCCTTAACAAAAATGGTGGTAAAAATACACACTGGTAAAAACACACATTTAACAAAATGTGTTTAGAATGTGTGATCAAAAAGCTTTTTCAAAGTCATCTGAATATCACCTCTATGACAAATCCAAAGCCTTTTAGGAGTAGACAAAATATTTTTTTAATTTTTTTATTTGAATATACTTGACACACAAAGTTATATTAGTTTCAGGTGTACAATTAGTAATTCTACTCTATACATTATGCTATGCTATGCTCCCCACAAGTGCAGGGACCATTGTAGACAAACTCTTTTGAAATGTAAATAAGGCTAGCATACGAACTTGGTTTCAGCTATAAACTAATAAAACTGGCTTGGTTTGGGGGGTTATTCTTTTTTCCTGTGGCCCTTAAGCCCAAGCTGAAAAAAAAATTAAAAAAAAAAAACAGAATATGGAAAAATGTTTTTTGGAATGGAACCATGATGGGAATGTGTGACTTTTTTCAATTCATGAAATAAATATTCCATGCCTACGACAGGCCAAATACTGTGCTGGGTGTGGGGATCACAAAGATACCAGTCATGTTCTCAAAGATTTTATCACCTACAATCAATACATTTTTATTCTTTTAAGTTAACATTCAAATTTAATCATATGCCTGTAACATGTACTCATGAAACTACAAAATTTTGACAAAAGACATTTCAGTTCTTGTTTCTGCTCAACAAACAACTGAATGTGTGTCTTTGGGAGGGTTTGAACAAAGGGAGAAAGGTGCATGGAGCGTCAGTCAATAACCTGTCAAGAGACTCTATGTTTCCTCAGCTATCTGAACTCCTTAGGAAAAAAAAAAAAATACATCTGTGAGAATCCGTTCAACTGCTTGACCATAACATAATTGCTAAAAATTATATATAATCCTGAAGAATGTTCTGGTTACAATGCATTTTCACATACTTTTCCCCATTCGATCTTCACATTATGTCTGAGATATGGAGGGTGTATACTATCCTTATTTTTAGATAAAGAAACTGAAGTTTGGAGAGGTTAACCACACAGTTAGGAAGTGACAATTCTGGGACTAGTCAGAAGTATAAAAACAATAAGAAATAGTAATAATGAGGCTTAAATGCAAATCTCTCTGAAGTTTGGATTGCCAACAAATCTTTTTACCATACCAATAAATTTATATTTTTGTGGGGCTGCCTGGGTGGCTCAGTGGGTTAAGCCTCTGCCTTCAGCTCAGGTCCTGATCTCAGGGTTCTGGGATCGAGTCCCACATCGGGCTCTCTACTAGGCAGGGAGCCTGCTTCCTCCTCTCTCTCTCTCTGTGATCTCTCTCTCTGTCAAATAAATAAAATCTTTAAAAAAAAAAAAAATTTATATTTTTGTTTCTTCCATTCAGTACCTGAGACTGTCATTCACCAGCCACAATTAAATCAGCCAAAACATACTGCAGTCAATATTTCTGATGATCTTAGACACTGGTTGGATAGTAATCAGTTTAACTTCACAGTAAGACTGCTTGGGCATTACAGCAACAAAAAGTACAGATCAACTTTACTGCCATCTGCCTTTTCCTGCCACCAAAGTAAATTAAGACCATGATATCTGCTCTTGAGGCAAAGAGGGTATTTGAGTGCTTGAATCACCCAGAGAGGCTATTTATAGGAGTAAAAACTTCTCTTTAAAATGTGTCTAATCTCCATGTTACTGTGCCTGTGTACATCATCACTAAATTGTACAGCAGGATAGAACTGAAGAAATACATAATTGCAGCAAATTAAAATAAAGAAAATGGTCCATTTACCTCTGCCTTTTCTTCATTCTGCTCTTTAATCTGTAAGAACAGAAGCAGATCACTTATTTCTCTAGAAAGGACACACAGCTGCATTACATATTTAACATACAGAAATAGAGTAAACATAGATATACAAAGAGTGTGGCTTATAGTAAAGTACATAGAACATTAAAAAGAACATGAGACTTACATTCAAATCCTGGACTCTAGACCTTCATCCAACGCTTGCTGTGTGACCTTGATCAAATCACCTCTCAGCCTTAGTTTCCCTATAGGAGAAAATAAAATGTGAATAATGATAGCATCCTGCTAGATCACAAACAAAACAAAGTGAAAGCGCTTTGTAAACTATGCAAAGGACCATACACATGTGAGGTATCAATTTTAAAGTATTTTTATTATTATTTTCATGATCACAGGGGATTTTTTTTTAAATGTAGGTTTTAAATGCTTGAGAAAATGGGGCAGTCATAGAACCATGACTTTAAACAAACTTTATTTGGGCGCATGACTGACTGGCAATTGTGTGCAATCATTTTAGCTGTCACAGGCCCAGAGAAATGTGGGAGAGCTCTTCCATGAAATGTTTATATTTCATAAACAAAATGATGTGCTTAACAGTCAGAGCGATGGGAGGGTTCCGGCTAATGCATTTTCCAATGTGTGAGGCAGATTATTAATGCGCTCCAGTAGCTGTTAATTTCAGTTTGCCGGAATGATTTATGGGGAGGTAAAGGAGAGAGACATAATCTAATTGAGATCAGAATCACTGTTCTAGCAGCAAAGCACCAGCATGGGCCCTAGGCATAGCAGAATGATTAATATCTAATAAGCAAATAATCCGTTAAATTATTATAAACATTACTTTTGACAACTCTTTTGTTGGCAAATGAAAGAGGGAAAAAAAGAAACAAAAGATCTAAAAATCAGTACTTTCTGTAATAATAGTATAAAGGCAGATTTTGTCAGAGCAAGGGTGATAGAGATCATGATGGGTTTGAGTGCTATGATCAATTTTAACCACGCTGGAGAGAGATTTTTACCATAACGTGGATGACAATTGAATACCCAGAGCAGGATCCCTCTTCAGAAACAAAAATGAACACCAGTTCTCAAAGTGTGGCTCCCCTTGTACACTTAACATTACCCGTCTAGTAGGAACACCAGTCTTTTGCTATTACAAAGGTAATCAGATGTAGAGCCTAAAAAGGAGAGGTAAACAGCTCCTCTCACACCAGCTCCTTTTATTTTTTTCTTTTTAAATTTCTCTATTTTTAATTTGGTAAAATGCACATAACATAAAATTCACCATTTCAACCATTTTAAGTGTACAGTTCAGTGGCATTAAATACATTCATATTGTCATGCAACCATTACCACAATTCATTTCTAGAACTTTTCATCCTTCAAAATTGAAAGCCTATACCCATTGAACAATGCCTTGTTCCCCTTCTACCCTCATCTCTGAGAAACCATTTTACTTTTGTCTCTATGAATTTGACCTCTAGGGAACTCACATTAGTATAATCATTCAGTATTTTTCCTTTTTACTTAGCATAATGGTTCATCCATGTTGTTGCATGTGTCAGAATTTCCTTCCTATTTTAAGGCTGAACAATAATATTCCGTTGTATGTATATACCACATTTTTAACCATTCATCACTGATGGACAGTTGGGTTGCTTTCACTTTTTGACTATGGGGAATAATGCTGCTCTGATGATAAGTATATACAAATATCTATTCAAATCCCTTCTTTCAATTCTTTTTTTCAACTTGATTAACCGACAAAGCTGAAAGATATCTAAAGTGTACAATGTGACAATTTAATATAGATACACATTGTGAAAGGATTCCCCTCATCAAGTTAATTAACACATCAATCACCTCACATAGTTACCCTTTTTGGCAGCAGGGGTTGGTCCGGTGGAGAATTTTAACAACGACTCTCTTAACAAACTTCAGTTATCCAATAAAGCATTATCAACTCTAGTCACCATGTTATACTTTAGAACCTCAGACCCCACTCATATTATAACTAACCTCTGTTTCCCCTACCCTCCTGCTTCTGGCAACTACTTTTCTACCCTCTATTTCGAGTTCAATAGTTTTCTTTTTCTTTTTTAAGATTCCACATATAAGTGATAGCAAGCAGTATTTGCCTTTCTCTGTCTGGGTTATTTCACTTAGCATAATGTCCTCCGGGATCAACCATGTTGTCACAAATAACAGGAATTTCTTTTTTTCAAGGCTTAATAATATTTTATTGTATATATGTGTATACTTATATATAATCATATTTTCTTTTTTGATCCATCCATCAACAGATACTTAGGTTGTTTCTGTATCTTGCCTATTATGAATAATGCTGCAACAAACATTGAAATACAGATCTCTCTTCAAGATGATTTTTGTTTCTTTGGGATTTATACCCAGAAGTGGGATTTCTGGATCATATGATAGTTCTATTTTTAATTTCTTGAGGAACCCCCGTACTGTTTCCATAGTGGCTACATCAATTTACATTCCCATTAACAATGCACAAGAGTTTCCTTTTCTCCACATCCTTGCCAGCATTTGTAATTTCTTGCCTTTTTGAAAACAGACATCCTAACATGTATGAGGTGATATCTCATTGTGTTTGATTTGCATTTCACTCATAATTAGTGATGTTGAGCACCTTTTCATATACCTGTTGGCCATTTGCATATTTTCTTTGGAAAAAAGGTCTATTCAGGTCCTTTGGGTTTTTTGCTACTGATTTGTATGAGTTCCTTGTATACTTTGGGTATTAACTCTTTATTAGATATGTAGTTTGCAAACATTTTCTCCCATTCCACAGGTTGCCTTTTAATTTTGTTGGTTTCCTTCACTGTGCGGAAATTTTTTATGTAGTCTCACTTGTTTATTTTTGCTTTTATTGACTTTACTTCTGCTATGAAATCAAAAAAATCATTGTCTCCACTTCCTCATATCAGGGAGATCATATGATAGTTGTCTTTCTCCGATTGACTTATTTCGCTAAGCATGATACCCTCTAGTTCCATCCACGTCGTCGCAAATGGCAAGATTTCATTTCTTTTGATGCAACATGGGGGGTTAAGGGGGTAGGAGAAGAATAAATGAAAAAAGATGGGATTGGGAGGGAGACAAACCATAAATGACTCTTAATCTCACAAAACAAACTGAGGTTTGCTGGGGGCAGGGGGGTTGGGAGAAGGGGGGTGGGGTTATGGACATTGGGGAGGGTATGTGCTATGGTGAGTGCTGTGAAGTGTGTAAACCTGGCGATTCACAGACCTGTACACCTGGGGATAAAAAATATTATATGCTTATTTAAAAAATAAATTTTAAAAAAAAATAATAAAAAATAAATTTAAAAAATCATTGTCAAGGCAGATATCAAGGAATTTCACCTCTATGTCTTCTTCTACAGGTTTCATGCATTTTCAGGTATTACATTCATTTTTTATCCATTTTCAATTAATTTTTGGTATAAGATAGTGGTCCAGTTTCATTCTTTTGCTGTCCAGTTATCCTGACACGATTTACTGAAGAGACTATCTGTCCCCATTGTATATTGTGGGCTCCTCTGTCTTAAATTAATTGACCATATATGCATGAGTTTATTTCTGGGATCTCTATTCTGTTCTATTGATCTGTGTTTCTGTTTTTATACAATATCATACTGGTTTTGATTATTGTAGTTCCATGATATAGTTTAAAATCAGGAAATGTGATGCATCTAAATTTGTTCTTTCTCCAGACTGATCTGGCTACTCATGGTATTTTGTGGTTCCATAAAATTTTTATGTGGTTCCATAAAAATTTTAGGATTATTTTTTCTATTTCTATTTTTTAAAAATGCCATTGCATTGAATCTGTGGATCACTTTGAGTAGTATTGTAACAATATTAATTCTTCTAATCCATGAACACAGAATATCTTTCTATTTATGTCTTCTTCAATATCTCTAATCAATGTTTTACAATTTTCAGTATACACATTTTTATCTCCTTGGTTAAATTCCCTGTTTTCAATTCTTTGAGTCATATACCCAGAAGTGGAAGTGTTAGGTCATAAGGCAATGCCATTTCTAATTTTTTGAGGAACCACCATACCATTTTCCATAGCCTCTACACCATTTTACTTTCCCCGGCAGTGCACAAGGGTTCCAATTTCTCCACATTCCACACCAACACTTATTATTTTGTTTGTTTGTTGTTGTTGTTTTTTTTTATTAATAGCCATGGTAATGGGTATGAGGTAGGTTTTTCTTAAACAGATCAAGTTATTTAATCTGGCTGTGTTATCACCAAAGGACCCAGGAAAAACTACTTTAGTCTTGGGCCTGTTGAGGAACTTTTATCCTTTCTACAATACACCATGTATTTGACATCTACATTGTGACAAGCATAGACACCCCCGGGGTACACATCTACTAGCTAAGGAGGCAAAAACATACCGAAATGAGTATAGAACAGAGAGAGAAACCCCTGAAGGGTGCAGAAGGGAGTATGTGCATTTGAGCGGGCGCATGCATATATAGCCTTTTACATTATAACTCAGAAATTCCAAAGCTGTTATTAAGAAGGACTCCCATGCGCCCCTCAAGCCTTACTTCATATTCTTCTACTTCTTCTTTAACAATTCCCTCTGGACTCTTCTGTCTCCAAGATTAATCATGGCTGTTTGAAGGAGCACACCATTGCCCACACCTTCTCCTACTTCATCTCCTGATCCTGACCACAAATCTAAATCAATAGTCTTCCCTGGTGAAACAATTAATTCCTCACTGTATGAGTGTAAAATATCTGAAATCTGACAAGAGCAACTCAGTCACCTAAAGTCACCTAACTTCTGACACATTCAAGGGCATGACAAAGTCATCATCCTTCTCTTTGCCTCAATTTCTTCTTTCATAGAGTGGGAGCAACAGAATTAAATTACTGATTATGTTGAGATCTAATCTGGAGACTAAAGCTTGCTTTGAGACTTTAAGATGTTTAAGATTAAAGCTAATGCTAGTAATCTAAGAATTTATTAGCCCAGGGGAAACATTAATAGATATGAGATAATGAAAGATCTAGCAAAGAATGGGCAATTAAATATTTGGAACTTGGTTTTGTATATAATGTACCAATTCCTTACCAATCATCATAAAGTCACCATAAAATGTCTAGTTAGGTAAGAATACCACAGGAGCTGTATGAAATTATTTGCCATCAATTTGGGTTGTTTTCAAAGAGTTTATTAAATCTAAACTAGGATATAGAGAAATATCCACATTTCTAATGAGAGAGCAAAATTGGCAAAGCAATAACGTTCAAGTATTCCTAAAATCTTACTCTGATACACCCTTTAGAGATATTCTCAGAATACTATTATAGCATATTTCAACTTTTTTCCTGAAATTCATCATCTAAGATGTCAAGAATGCCAGAAGAGGATGTCTCTCTTCCTCACACTCAAATTCCACATTACACAAACAAAAATGGTTTTAAATTCTTTCAGAGAGCAGTTCTCTTAAGAAATTTGTTCAAAACTCTCTATATGTACACTAAGAAAGCCAGTCAAAAAGATAACCAAATTTCCAGGCAATCCCTCCATTCCCATTTAGCATGTGTAACTCTCATTCCTCAGAATCCCTGAATAATTCACAGAGATATTATCTCTTCCTCACAATCACTAAAGGATTGAAGTTGGAAATAATATTTAGAAATCCCCCATCCCAGCCTTTGTACTATACCTCTGGATTTTTGAAAAGGATTTCCCCCTCTAAAGGTCACAGAATGGTCACCACAAAATTCTAAGGGTATCCTCTTTGCAAAAGCTTAAGAGCTTTAAGACTCTCCTCTAAGGTATCTAAATCAGATGGATCTCCCCTAAGGTATCTAAAAAACCTCAGTTGGTTAAGTATCTAACTTGGGCCAGGGTCATGATCTCAGGATCCAGGAATCAGCCCCACATCAGCTCCCCACTCAGCCAGGAGTTTGCTTGCCCCCCCAACCCTCCCCCAGTTCATGCTCTCCTGTGTCTCTCTCTCAAATAAATAAAATCTTTTTTTTTTTTAAGATTGTTTAAAAAAAACCTTATAAATACGAGAGCTTGAAAACCCCATAGAAACCGTTTTTCCACAGGTAAAAAGTTGGGCTTATAGAAGTCACGAAATTTACAAGACTACAAACAAGAGCTCAAATCTATCCACAAACCTTTCTACTTTTCCACGTTGTTTTCTCACAAATTCTAGCTAATTATCACTTATTATTGCTTCTACCTTCCTATTCAACAAATTTAGATGGTTGAATAAGAGACATTTGAATTTAATTCATTCAGTCATTGAGCACTTCCTACATGCCATGTACTTAGCTGAGCATTTGGGTCATCACCATGAGTAATTAGCAAGTAAACAAAAGTTTTAAGTAGAACTACACATTATAATAAGTGCTATGAAGGCAAGTGTTGTAAAGTCAGAGGCAGTCACTAGGAGAAACCAATTTACGTTGGGTGGTCAGAGAAAACTAAGTATGTGTCTTCAGACTGAAGTGAATGTGAAGATAAGCAAACATACAACAAGCTGCAAAAGAGTGTTGCAGGCTGAGAGAACAGCACGCAGGAAAGTCTCATGGCACAAAAGAGCAAGGTGGATCAGAAGGCCAGAAGAGAGGCCAGTGTGGCTGGGATGCAGTGAGAAAGGCAAAAAGAGGTATAAAATGAGGTTACAGAGGGAGACTAGACCCAGAGCACTCATGATGTTGCAGGCCATTTTATAAGGTTTGGTTTCATTTGAAGAGTGATGGAAAATCACTGAAGGCTTTAAGCAGGAGGATGAAGTGATCTGTTTTATGTTTTTAAAAGACCAGTCACAAAGGAGTAGAGAATGGATTATAAAGGAATGAGTGTGGAATCAGGAAGACAAGACAAGGATACAGCAATGCCCAGGTGGGAAATGAGGCCATTTTGACTAGGGTGAGAGCAGTGCAGTAAAAAAAAAGTAGATGGATTCTAGGTTTTGGGAATAGAGCTGATAACAATGGAGATATATAATACGAGTGCATGAAATAGAGAGACTAAGGGGGGCTCTTAAGTACTGTCATGAGATAGTGGTGGTGCAATCTAGCCAAGTGAAGAATTTTGCTGTCACTTTGCTTAGTCACCTGATGATGAAAACTTCAGAGATGCGTTGCTATGTAAAGAAAGGGGCATAACCAGAAATCAGAAATATCTATGACACCACCAACAGAACCACCTAAAGAGGTTCATCCATCTCTCCAATTACTAAGCATGATCCCCCCATCAATACCAAAAAGAATGGAGGAACACGTCCCTGCATTAATTACAGAACATTGATTAGAATTAGTTCCTTTTGGCAATTCCACATCCCTTTATTCCAGAGCTTTCAAAATGCCTGCAAATAGATAGTGATTCACTCATTAAGACCTTTAGGGAAGTCTACAATCTGGTACAGATGCACTAAAAAGAGGAAGTGGGATAAAGAATTCTGGACAAGGTGTGCACTTTAGAATATCATCACATAACACACTATCAACATTTTGACACTTTGAATAAAATATCCATACTTTCCTATTTCACAGTTACATACCTAAATGAAAATAATACTCTTTTTCTCCACATAATCCAAATATGCCTAGCCTCCAAAGAAGTGTTTTATGGTACTTCTGAGAGCAACACCTATATACATTACAATAAAAAAAATACTTGGTATTTGCACAGCACCATATGTTTTACAAAGCACTTTTACATACATTAGTTTAAACCATCTGGCAACATCAGTTAAGTCAACAGGACAGTTATTGTTATCCTTTGTTTTCAGCTGAAGACATTATGGAGAAAAACTATGGATTGAATTTAAAATGTCTATTACCTTTGCCCTAGTAATTTCACAATTTATCCTAAGGAAATAATTAGAAATGGCTAAGAGATTTATGTACAGGCTGTATACTGAAGTATTACTGAAAAAGTTAAATACTGAAAATTTAAATCCCCCAAAATAGGGGACTGCCTAAATAAATTATGGTAGGTTTGTGTGGTGAAATATTATGTAGGCATTAAAAATGATTCTGTTTGAAGAATACTTGACAACATCAAGAAGTGGTAATGACATAATACTCCTAGAAGCAATAAGGTTAAAAATCTATATAGGTAGTTGTTGGTTCTTAAATTGGCCCCCAACCATGGAAAGCAGGGAGACCAAAGAAAGAAGCATACCACTCCAGATCTGTAGGTAGCACATTAGTAGGCAAGGGAACTTACTTACAGGGTTTCCCTTAGGCAGCTGCAAGACAAGTAGATTTCTGCACCCATCTGCCAGAATCTTAAAAGTTTATATAGGGGCCTTAATAGTGTTTAGTCACATATATTGTCCAGATGGTCTCAACAACATATTGCTGTCTCAAGACTGTATCCTTGGGACAGCTTCTGGCATGGGAAAGACATGTAGTACACACATTCCAAGAAAAGAGGAGGGAGTGAGGAGCCTCTGCCTGGGTCCAGCTCACAGTCATGTCCTCTTGATTACCTCCTCCAACAGTAGTAAAGAACTCAAGTGTGTTAAAAAGTAAATATAAACATACACACTAAGTAATATCCCAAGTTCTAAAATCCATTTGTATGACAGAATACCAATATCCAACTCTCACTGGGAAACTGAGTGGCCCACATTTTCCCCTGGAGGCATGCAACTATGCCTGAATTCCTCAAAGTCAGCATTATCCACAGACAGAAACAGGCTAATTCCCACAGAAGTGACCTATCTCCTGTATGAAAGACTAAAGCATGAGTAGTCAAACTTCAACTTTTGATTCCTATTTCTCTACACAAATACTTCACATTAATACACACCTAAAGAATGAGCCACAAACTTAGGAAAAATGGAAAAAAAGAATAGCAGCCCTAGTTTCAAACCAGTGGTGATATCCTCACCATTTACACCACCAGCAAAGAATACCTCAGGAATAGTTTTGAGTCCTGTGATTAAGAAACCATAAGGTTTCAGAACCTGTACATAGCCCCTCAGTGGAGAAGTACAATGTCTATATTGATGTCCCTCCTTCTCAAGCTACCAATAATTTATCCTATTTTCTGTACCCCTTAAAGACTACATTTTTTTGATCACATAAAAAAATATTTTTCAGAAATATAAAAGTAGAACTTTTCTAAACCTTTCACATTTCCATAAAGTTCATTTTCCAAAAGCCAATTTAATTTGTTTTTCCACTAAACTCATTCATGCGTCACTTGACAACTAGGCACTAGAGATACAGAGGCAAATAAAAGAAACAAGAGTCCTGCTCTCTTAGAACTTGCTCTCTGGACTGAATCAAAGATTGAAATGCAAAAAATGAAATCCTAAAAATAATAGGACAGAATGTGAGTAAGCTCTTTTATAATCTTAAGGTGATAAGGAAAGCCTTTTTATATACATTTCATGAAAGCTAAAAATAATAAAAGACTGACATATTTATCATAAAATGATAAAAGACTGGTAGACTTAAGAACAAAGTAAAATTCTTAAATTAATAACAACATAACAACAATAGCAATGACAAAATAAACAAAGCCAAAAGATAAATGACAATTGGGAGAAAAATATTTAACATATACATCAAAGAGTAAACTTCCTAATACAAAGCAGCAAAAATAAGATAAAATAAAATGTATAAACTGGCAAAGGACATCACCAGAAAAGTCAGAGAAAGACCTACAGTCAACTAAATGGCTCAACTTTACTTAAAATGTAAATTAAAACAAATACTTGAGATTTTATTTAAAATATTTTTAAATTTTTAAAGCTTTAAAATGTCTAAAGGTATGAGAAAATGTTCATTTGCTATCAGAAAAAATATACATTTTTGTTTTTGTTTAAGTTTTTATTTAAATTCCATTTAGTTAACATCCAGTGCCATATTCAGGTGTCATATTCAGGTACATAATATAGTGACTGAACACTTGTCTATACTGGAGCTCATCACAAGTGCCCTCCTTAACCCTCATCACCTATTCAACCCAACCTCCCACCCACCTCCCCTCTGGTAACCATCAGTTTGTTCGCTATAGTTAAGAATCTGTTTCTCGGTTTGCCTCTCTTTTTTCCCTTTGTTCATGTGTTTATCATTATCACTTATTATATATTTTTAAATTCCATATGAGTGACATCACATGGTATTTGTGTTTCTCTGACTTATTTCACTCAGCATAATACTCCCTAACTTCATCCATGTCATTGCAAAGAGCAAGATTTCATTCTTTTTAGATGAGTAATATTCCATTGTGTAAACACCACCTCTTCTTTATCCATTCATCAATTGATGGACACTTGTCTATTTCCATAATTTGGTTATTGTAGATAATGCTGCTCTAAAGATCAGGGCACATGTATCCTGTTGAATTAGTATTTTTGTATTCTTTGGGTAAACACCTAGTAGTGCAATTGCTGGATTGTAAGGTAGTTCTATTTTTAACTTTTTGATGAACTTCCACACTCTTTTCTACAGTGGCTGCATCAGTTTAAATTCCCGCCATCTTTTCATGTGTCTGTTGACCATCTGCACGTCTTTGGAGAACTGTCTGGTATGCTCTTCTGCACTTTTTGCTTTTTTTTGGGGGGGGGTGACCATTTTTAATTGGATTATTTGGTTTTGGGGTGTTGAGTTTGAAAAGTTCTTTATGTATTTTCCATACTAACTCTTTATCAGATATGTCATTTGCAAATATCTTCTCCCATTTAGTAGGTCACCTTTTAGTTTTGTTGACTGTTCCCTTTGCTGTGCAGAAGCTTTCTAGTCCCAATAGTTTAGCTTTTGTTTCCCTTGCCTCAGGAGACATATCTAGAAGGAAGTTGCTATGGCCAATGTCACAAAGGTTACTGCCTGTGTTCTCCTCTAGGATTTTTATGGGTTCAGGTCTCCAATTTAGGTCTTTAATCAATTTTGAATTTGTTCTGTGTATGGTGTAAGAAAGTGGTCTAGTTTCATTCTTTTGCATGTTGCTGTCCAGTTTTCCCAACACCATTTGTTGAAGAGAATATCTTTATCCCATTGTATTCTTTCCTGCTTTGTCAAAAATAAATTGACCATGTAGTTGTGGGTTAGAAAAGTTAAACATTTTTACATTTCCTTTTGGAAAGAAATTTGGTTAAATTTATTAAAATTTTAAATATGCTAACCCCTGGGCCTCCCAGTGATTTTACTTCTAGTAGTTAATCATACAAATATACTTAAATATTTGTGTATAAATATATACGTATAATGATAATATAGGAAAATTCACAATAAAAATGTTTTTAAAATAATGAGTAAAAAATTAATTACATATCATGGAATACTTTGCAGTTATTAGAAAGAATGATGCAGGTCCATGTGAACTGATATGAAAAGATGTCCAAGATATATTATTAACATTGTTATTTATTTCATATAGATAATATATATTTAATATATATGTATACATATACCAAAATGTGAAAATTAAAATTATGGAGGTCATTTGCTTTTTTATAACATTTCTAAATTGTCTAAATTATTTACAGCAACATATTTACCTTCGCAACTAGAATAAATTATAAAGGAGTAAGCCCCAGGATTTAATCATTATGTGCTTATCAGGCATTTATTATTACTTATTATATATTTTTTATGCTCTTTATATCCTGATGTCATACTGCTAACATAAAGTAGACTAGCTATCCATAGACACCTGTATGATTGAACATCATTGCTCAATCGAATGCACAGAGGTCTATTATTTGCGTGTCCTAATAAAAAGAGATGCTAGGATAGAACACTCCAGAACTGAACAGTAGTCTTCCACTACAGTAGGTTGAGGAGAGATGTAAAGCACAAAAAGTCATCTAAGTATGTGCATGATATTTATTACTAGGTAGACCTTAGACCAAAGCTTTTGGGGCTCCTATTATGATGAACTGGGCTGGACCATGTAGGAGCCTGCAGATTTAGTCAGTTACTTTAGCTTAAGATCTAGCCCAGAAACAGAACAAAGAATCATCTGCCCAGTTTCACCCATGCACACATAGCTTATCTTGGCCACCTACCTGCAACATTATAAGAAGGCAGGTATACAAAATAGCACCATCCCTTCTTCCAAAGGTCTAGAATGGAAAATGCCAAAGCTTCTCTTCAATGTGCTCTTCTCTCTGAACCCCAGACTGGCCTAGCTTAGCCTTCCAAGAGTGGAGGCATTGCCCAAGTAAGAGATGCCTGGAAGCTCTACCTTAACCCACAAGTTTCACTGGGCTAAAAGAAAAGAAAATTTCAAAGAGAGGTCTAAGGAGAAGGCACAGCCTGCTTTTAATTTTATTTATAATACTTTTATCCTTCCTACTAAAAATTCCAGCTAACTGCCAAACTGCATTTCTTTTGACAGGGGGTGTGTGGGTGTGGGTGTGTGTGTATAAACTGTTGGGAATATGGAGCTCCTCCTAGTGGCTGGAGTACCTGACCATCAGGTTCAAAACTAAAATCCTAATTTTTCTGTTTTCACTTGTTAACTTAGAAATATTTGAAGGGCAATGAAATTTAAGGGCTGAAAATGTAAAAAGGAATGAGCGAATGATTGAAGAAGGCAATGGTTCTTCTCTTTTTGCAGGAACAAATGGGGAAAATATCAGTCAGGCCAAGTGGATAATTTTGGAAAATCAGCATGTAAGGTTGAAAAGCCTTCTTTCCAAGTTATAAAATACAATAATCTTAGCAGTGAATAAAGGTGATATCCATTCGTTGTCCCAGGAATTGATAGAAATACTAATATTTATAAGCATTCAATAAATATATTTGTTTAATTTGTTGAATAAAGGGCCTAAAGAGCCAAACCTCCTTAAGAAATTAGATTTGATTCATAAGATCTTTATTTTCTATATTTGGAGTTCTCTTGACCTAATAACAGTCAGGCATTATCCGTGGGCAAAATTCCCATGGAGAAAACAACTGAATTTTGAGCTACTTTTAAAAACAATGGTTTGGGGGGCACCTGTGTGCCACAGTTGGTTAAGCATTTGACTCTCAATTTTGGCTCAGGTCATTATCTCAGAGTCATGGGATCAATCCCCATGTTGAGCTCCATGCTCAGTGGGGCATCTGCTTGAGATTCTCTCTCTCCCTCTCCCCTTGATCCTTCTCCCTAAAATAAATAAATAAATCTTTAAAAAAAAAATAGTTTTAAACACAAAAATATAGTCTCTTGCCTGAAGGCCTCAAGGAACAGCAAAACCCGTACGCCCATGACAACTTAATATGATTTGAAGAGTGTTTAAAAGACATATCTAAGTATTCCTCCCATGGGCACCTGGGTGGCTCAGACGGTGGAGAGTCCAAGTCTTGATTTCAGCCTAAGTCATGATCTCAGGGTCTTGAGATCAAGCCCTGCATCGGTCTCCATGTGGTGTCTCCTTGAAATTCTCTCTCTCCCTCTCCCTCTCTCCCTCCCCACTGCTCACACTCCTTAAATAAATAAATAAATAAATAAATAAAATCTTTAAAAAAAATTCCTTCCAGGACTGTTCTAACATTTCATCAGATTCATTGCTAACAACCTTTCAAAATCATCTGCATTTTCCTTACAATTTTCAACCAACTGGCTATTCATACTAAGATAAAATACAGGATTGTTTGAAGAGGAGTTTAATTATGGCAAAACTATGTTTTCTAAACACTTCAAATTACATTGTAATAAGTGGTACACTATGCTGTCTTTTTGAAAAAATTATAAATTTTTTATAAATTATATAATTTATAATTTATAAAATAATATATATTATAAATATATATTTATATATTATATATTTATATATATAATATTATATTATAAATAATATAAATTATAATTATAAATTAAAATTAAATGTCTCCTGTGTTTTTATAATATAAGGTTAATAAAAAGTAGACTCGCAAAATAAACTCACTTTAACATTAGTGACTTTGACAGTTGTGGTTCTGACTATTTTTATAGAACTGTCACCAGTCTAAGATCTACAATGATTTAAAGTTTTGCTAAAGCAAGCACTTGAATCAAACTTTTTTGAGGGAGTAAGATGCAGCAACTCACTTAGCTTGTGTAGACCATGAGACTCAGTGTGAGTCTCATGAGCTGAGCTTTATTCTCAGCTTGTTTTCACATGTGCAGATTTTTGTTAATGTAATTAAACAAGGAAGCCACTGGACTGAGATGGCTCTGATGCTTTGGTCGAGTCCCACATCGGGCTCTCTACTAGGCAGGGAGCCTGCTTCCTCCTCTCTCTCTCTCTGTGATCTCTCTCTCTGTCAAATAAATAAAATCTTTAAAAAAAAAAAAAATTTATATTTTTGTTTCTTCCATTCAGTACCTGAGACTGTCATTCACCAGCCACAATTAAATCAGCCAAAACATACTGCAGTCAATATTTCTGATGATCTTAGACACTGGTTGGATAGTAATCAGTTTAACTTCACAGTAAGACTGCTTGGGCATTACAGCAACAAAAAGTACAGATCAACTTTACTGCCATCTGCCTTTTCCTGCCACCAAAGTAAATTAAGACCATGATATCTGCTCTTGAGGCAAAGAGGGTATTTGAGTGCTTGAATCACCCAGAGAGGCTATTTATAGGAGTAAAAACTTCTCTTTAAAATGTGTCTAATCTCCATGTTACTGTGCCTGTGTACATCATCACTAAATTGTACAGCAGGATAGAACTGAAGAAATACATAATTGCAGCAAATTAAAATAAAGAAAATGGTCCATTTACCTCTGCCTTTTCTTCATTCTGCTCTTTAATCTGTAAGAACAGAAGCAGATCACTTATTTCTCTAGAAAGGACACACAGCTGCATTACATATTTAACATACAGAAATAGAGTAAACATAGATATACAAAGAGTGTGGCTTATAGTAAAGTACATAGAACATTAAAAAGAACATGAGACTTACATTCAAATCCTGGACTCTAGACCTTCATCCAACGCTTGCTGTGTGACCTTGATCAAATCACCTCTCAGCCTTAGTTTCCCTATAGGAGAAAATAAAATGTGAATAATGATAGCATCCTGCTAGATCACAAACAAAACAAAGTGAAAGCGCTTTGTAAACTATGCAAAGGACCATACACATGTGAGGTATCAATTTTAAAGTATTTTTATTATTATTTTCATGATCACAGGGGATTTTTTTTTAAATGTAGGTTTTAAATGCTTGAGAAAATGGGGCAGTCATAGAACCATGACTTTAAACAAACTTTATTTGGGCGCATGACTGACTGGCAATTGTGTGCAATCATTTTAGCTGTCACAGGCCCAGAGAAATGTGGGAGAGCTCTTCCATGAAATGTTTATATTTCATAAACAAAATGATGTGCTTAACAGTCAGAGCGATGGGAGGGTTCCGGCTAATGCATTTTCCAATGTGTGAGGCAGATTATTAATGCGCTCCAGTAGCTGTTAATTTCAGTTTGCCGGAATGATTTATGGGGAGGTAAAGGAGAGAGACATAATCTAATTGAGATCAGAATCACTGTTCTAGCAGCAAAGCACCAGCATGGGCCCTAGGCATAGCAGAATGATTAATATCTAATAAGCAAATAATCCGTTAAATTATTATAAACATTACTTTTGACAACTCTTTTGTTGGCAAATGAAAGAGGGAAAAAAAGAAACAAAAGATCTAAAAATCAGTACTTTCTGTAATAATAGTATAAAGGCAGATTTTGTCAGAGCAAGGGTGATAGAGATCATGATGGGTTTGAGTGCTATGATCAATTTTAACCACGCTGGAGAGAGATTTTTACCATAACGTGGATGACAATTGAATACCCAGAGCAGGATCCCTCTTCAGAAACAAAAATGAACACCAGTTCTCAAAGTGTGGCTCCCCTTGTACACTTAACATTACCCGTCTAGTAGGAACACCAGTCTTTTGCTATTACAAAGGTAATCAGATGTAGAGCCTAAAAAGGAGAGGTAAACAGCTCCTCTCACACCAGCTCCTTTTATTTTTTTCTTTTTAAATTTCTCTATTTTTAATTTGGTAAAATGCACATAACATAAAATTCACCATTTCAACCATTTTAAGTGTACAGTTCAGTGGCATTAAATACATTCATATTGTCATGCAACCATTACCACAATTCATTTCTAGAACTTTTCATCCTTCAAAATTGAAAGCCTATACCCATTGAACAATGCCTTGTTCCCCTTCTACCCTCATCTCTGAGAAACCATTTTACTTTTGTCTCTATGAATTTGACCTCTAGGGAACTCACATTAGTATAATCATTCAGTATTTTTCCTTTTTACTTAGCATAATGGTTCATCCATGTTGTTGCATGTGTCAGAATTTCCTTCCTATTTTAAGGCTGAACAATAATATTCCGTTGTATGTATATACCACATTTTTAACCATTCATCACTGATGGACAGTTGGGTTGCTTTCACTTTTTGACTATGGGGAATAATGCTGCTCTGATGATAAGTATATACAAATATCTATTCAAATCCCTTCTTTCAATTCTTTTTTTCAACTTGATTAACCGACAAAGCTGAAAGATATCTAAAGTGTACAATGTGACAATTTAATATAGATACACATTGTGAAAGGATTCCCCTCATCAAGTTAATTAACACATCAATCACCTCACATAGTTACCCTTTTTGGCAGCAGGGGTTGGTCCGGTGGAGAATTTTAACAACGACTCTCTTAACAAACTTCAGTTATCCAATAAAGCATTATCAACTCTAGTCACCATGTTATACTTTAGAACCTCAGACCCCACTCATATTATAACTAACCTCTGTTTCCCCTACCCTCCTGCTTCTGGCAACTACTTTTCTACCCTCTATTTCGAGTTCAATAGTTTTCTTTTTCTTTTTTAAGATTCCACATATAAGTGATAGCAAGCAGTATTTGCCTTTCTCTGTCTGGGTTATTTCACTTAGCATAATGTCCTCCGGGATCAACCATGTTGTCACAAATAACAGGAATTTCTTTTTTTCAAGGCTTAATAATATTTTATTGTATATATGTGTATACTTATATATAATCATATTTTCTTTTTTGATCCATCCATCAACAGATACTTAGGTTGTTTCTGTATCTTGCCTATTATGAATAATGCTGCAACAAACATTGAAATACAGATCTCTCTTCAAGATGATTTTTGTTTCTTTGGGATTTATACCCAGAAGTGGGATTTCTGGATCATATGATAGTTCTATTTTTAATTTCTTGAGGAACCCCCGTACTGTTTCCATAGTGGCTACATCAATTTACATTCCCATTAACAATGCACAAGAGTTTCCTTTTCTCCACATCCTTGCCAGCATTTGTAATTTCTTGCCTTTTTGAAAACAGACATCCTAACATGTATGAGGTGATATCTCATTGTGTTTGATTTGCATTTCACTCATAATTAGTGATGTTGAGCACCTTTTCATATACCTGTTGGCCATTTGCATATTTTCTTTGGAAAAAAGGTCTATTCAGGTCCTTTGGGTTTTTTGCTACTGATTTGTATGAGTTCCTTGTATACTTTGGGTATTAACTCTTTATTAGATATGTAGTTTGCAAACATTTTCTCCCATTCCACAGGTTGCCTTTTAATTTTGTTGGTTTCCTTCACTGTGCGGAAATTTTTTATGTAGTCTCACTTGTTTATTTTTGCTTTTATTGACTTTACTTCTGCTATGAAATCAAAAAAATCATTGTCTCCACTTCCTCATATCAGGGAGATCATATGATAGTTGTCTTTCTCCGATTGACTTATTTCGCTAAGCATGATACCCTCTAGTTCCATCCACGTCGTCGCAAATGGCAAGATTTCATTTCTTTTGATGCAACATGGGGGGTTAAGGGGGTAGGAGAAGAATAAATGAAAAAAGATGGGATTGGGAGGGAGACAAACCATAAATGACTCTTAATCTCACAAAACAAACTGAGGTTTGCTGGGGGCAGGGGGGTTGGGAGAAGGGGGGTGGGGTTATGGACATTGGGGAGGGTATGTGCTATGGTGAGTGCTGTGAAGTGTGTAAACCTGGCGATTCACAGACCTGTACACCTGGGGATAAAAAATATTATATGCTTATTTAAAAAATAAATTTTAAAAAAAAATAATAAAAAATAAATTTAAAAAATCATTGTCAAGGCAGATATCAAGGAATTTCACCTCTATGTCTTCTTCTACAGGTTTCATGCATTTTCAGGTATTACATTCATTTTTTATCCATTTTCAATTAATTTTTGGTATAAGATAGTGGTCCAGTTTCATTCTTTTGCTGTCCAGTTATCCTGACACGATTTACTGAAGAGACTATCTGTCCCCATTGTATATTGTGGGCTCCTCTGTCTTAAATTAATTGACCATATATGCATGAGTTTATTTCTGGGATCTCTATTCTGTTCTATTGATCTGTGTTTCTGTTTTTATACAATATCATACTGGTTTTGATTATTGTAGTTCCATGATATAGTTTAAAATCAGGAAATGTGATGCATCTAAATTTGTTCTTTCTCCAGACTGATCTGGCTACTCATGGTATTTTGTGGTTCCATAAAATTTTTATGTGGTTCCATAAAAATTTTAGGATTATTTTTTCTATTTCTATTTTTTAAAAATGCCATTGCATTGAATCTGTGGATCACTTTGAGTAGTATTGTAACAATATTAATTCTTCTAATCCATGAACACAGAATATCTTTCTATTTATGTCTTCTTCAATATCTCTAATCAATGTTTTACAATTTTCAGTATACACATTTTTATCTCCTTGGTTAAATTCCCTGTTTTCAATTCTTTGAGTCATATACCCAGAAGTGGAAGTGTTAGGTCATAAGGCAATGCCATTTCTAATTTTTTGAGGAACCACCATACCATTTTCCATAGCCTCTACACCATTTTACTTTCCCCGGCAGTGCACAAGGGTTCCAATTTCTCCACATTCCACACCAACACTTATTATTTTGTTTGTTTGTTGTTGTTGTTTTTTTTTATTAATAGCCATGGTAATGGGTATGAGGTAGGTTTTTCTTAAACAGATCAAGTTATTTAATCTGGCTGTGTTATCACCAAAGGACCCAGGAAAAACTACTTTAGTCTTGGGCCTGTTGAGGAACTTTTATCCTTTCTACAATACACCATGTATTTGACATCTACATTGTGACAAGCATAGACACCCCCGGGGTACACATCTACTAGCTAAGGAGGCAAAAACATACCGAAATGAGTATAGAACAGAGAGAGAAACCCCTGAAGGGTGCAGAAGGGAGTATGTGCATTTGAGCGGGCGCATGCATATATAGCCTTTTACATTATAACTCAGAAATTCCAAAGCTGTTATTAAGAAGGACTCCCATGCGCCCCTCAAGCCTTACTTCATATTCTTCTACTTCTTCTTTAACAATTCCCTCTGGACTCTTCTGTCTCCAAGATTAATCATGGCTGTTTGAAGGAGCACACCATTGCCCACACCTTCTCCTACTTCATCTCCTGATCCTGACCACAAATCTAAATCAATAGTCTTCCCTGGTGAAACAATTAATTCCTCACTGTATGAGTGTAAAATATCTGAAATCTGACAAGAGCAACTCAGTCACCTAAAGTCACCTAACTTCTGACACATTCAAGGGCATGACAAAGTCATCATCCTTCTCTTTGCCTCAATTTCTTCTTTCATAGAGTGGGAGCAACAGAATTAAATTACTGATTATGTTGAGATCTAATCTGGAGACTAAAGCTTGCTTTGAGACTTTAAGATGTTTAAGATTAAAGCTAATGCTAGTAATCTAAGAATTTATTAGCCCAGGGGAAACATTAATAGATATGAGATAATGAAAGATCTAGCAAAGAATGGGCAATTAAATATTTGGAACTTGGTTTTGTATATAATGTACCAATTCCTTACCAATCATCATAAAGTCACCATAAAATGTCTAGTTAGGTAAGAATACCACAGGAGCTGTATGAAATTATTTGCCATCAATTTGGGTTGTTTTCAAAGAGTTTATTAAATCTAAACTAGGATATAGAGAAATATCCACATTTCTAATGAGAGAGCAAAATTGGCAAAGCAATAACGTTCAAGTATTCCTAAAATCTTACTCTGATACACCCTTTAGAGATATTCTCAGAATACTATTATAGCATATTTCAACTTTTTTCCTGAAATTCATCATCTAAGATGTCAAGAATGCCAGAAGAGGATGTCTCTCTTCCTCACACTCAAATTCCACATTACACAAACAAAAATGGTTTTAAATTCTTTCAGAGAGCAGTTCTCTTAAGAAATTTGTTCAAAACTCTCTATATGTACACTAAGAAAGCCAGTCAAAAAGATAACCAAATTTCCAGGCAATCCCTCCATTCCCATTTAGCATGTGTAACTCTCATTCCTCAGAATCCCTGAATAATTCACAGAGATATTATCTCTTCCTCACAATCACTAAAGGATTGAAGTTGGAAATAATATTTAGAAATCCCCCATCCCAGCCTTTGTACTATACCTCTGGATTTTTGAAAAGGATTTCCCCCTCTAAAGGTCACAGAATGGTCACCACAAAATTCTAAGGGTATCCTCTTTGCAAAAGCTTAAGAGCTTTAAGACTCTCCTCTAAGGTATCTAAATCAGATGGATCTCCCCTAAGGTATCTAAAAAACCTCAGTTGGTTAAGTATCTAACTTGGGCCAGGGTCATGATCTCAGGATCCAGGAATCAGCCCCACATCAGCTCCCCACTCAGCCAGGAGTTTGCTTGCCCCCCCAACCCTCCCCCAGTTCATGCTCTCCTGTGTCTCTCTCTCAAATAAATAAAATCTTTTTTTTTTTTAAGATTGTTTAAAAAAAACCTTATAAATACGAGAGCTTGAAAACCCCATAGAAACCGTTTTTCCACAGGTAAAAAGTTGGGCTTATAGAAGTCACGAAATTTACAAGACTACAAACAAGAGCTCAAATCTATCCACAAACCTTTCTACTTTTCCACGTTGTTTTCTCACAAATTCTAGCTAATTATCACTTATTATTGCTTCTACCTTCCTATTCAACAAATTTAGATGGTTGAATAAGAGACATTTGAATTTAATTCATTCAGTCATTGAGCACTTCCTACATGCCATGTACTTAGCTGAGCATTTGGGTCATCACCATGAGTAATTAGCAAGTAAACAAAAGTTTTAAGTAGAACTACACATTATAATAAGTGCTATGAAGGCAAGTGTTGTAAAGTCAGAGGCAGTCACTAGGAGAAACCAATTTACGTTGGGTGGTCAGAGAAAACTAAGTATGTGTCTTCAGACTGAAGTGAATGTGAAGATAAGCAAACATACAACAAGCTGCAAAAGAGTGTTGCAGGCTGAGAGAACAGCACGCAGGAAAGTCTCATGGCACAAAAGAGCAAGGTGGATCAGAAGGCCAGAAGAGAGGCCAGTGTGGCTGGGATGCAGTGAGAAAGGCAAAAAGAGGTATAAAATGAGGTTACAGAGGGAGACTAGACCCAGAGCACTCATGATGTTGCAGGCCATTTTATAAGGTTTGGTTTCATTTGAAGAGTGATGGAAAATCACTGAAGGCTTTAAGCAGGAGGATGAAGTGATCTGTTTTATGTTTTTAAAAGACCAGTCACAAAGGAGTAGAGAATGGATTATAAAGGAATGAGTGTGGAATCAGGAAGACAAGACAAGGATACAGCAATGCCCAGGTGGGAAATGAGGCCATTTTGACTAGGGTGAGAGCAGTGCAGTAAAAAAAAAGTAGATGGATTCTAGGTTTTGGGAATAGAGCTGATAACAATGGAGATATATAATACGAGTGCATGAAATAGAGAGACTAAGGGGGGCTCTTAAGTACTGTCATGAGATAGTGGTGGTGCAATCTAGCCAAGTGAAGAATTTTGCTGTCACTTTGCTTAGTCACCTGATGATGAAAACTTCAGAGATGCGTTGCTATGTAAAGAAAGGGGCATAACCAGAAATCAGAAATATCTATGACACCACCAACAGAACCACCTAAAGAGGTTCATCCATCTCTCCAATTACTAAGCATGATCCCCCCATCAATACCAAAAAGAATGGAGGAACACGTCCCTGCATTAATTACAGAACATTGATTAGAATTAGTTCCTTTTGGCAATTCCACATCCCTTTATTCCAGAGCTTTCAAAATGCCTGCAAATAGATAGTGATTCACTCATTAAGACCTTTAGGGAAGTCTACAATCTGGTACAGATGCACTAAAAAGAGGAAGTGGGATAAAGAATTCTGGACAAGGTGTGCACTTTAGAATATCATCACATAACACACTATCAACATTTTGACACTTTGAATAAAATATCCATACTTTCCTATTTCACAGTTACATACCTAAATGAAAATAATACTCTTTTTCTCCACATAATCCAAATATGCCTAGCCTCCAAAGAAGTGTTTTATGGTACTTCTGAGAGCAACACCTATATACATTACAATAAAAAAAATACTTGGTATTTGCACAGCACCATATGTTTTACAAAGCACTTTTACATACATTAGTTTAAACCATCTGGCAACATCAGTTAAGTCAACAGGACAGTTATTGTTATCCTTTGTTTTCAGCTGAAGACATTATGGAGAAAAACTATGGATTGAATTTAAAATGTCTATTACCTTTGCCCTAGTAATTTCACAATTTATCCTAAGGAAATAATTAGAAATGGCTAAGAGATTTATGTACAGGCTGTATACTGAAGTATTACTGAAAAAGTTAAATACTGAAAATTTAAATCCCCCAAAATAGGGGACTGCCTAAATAAATTATGGTAGGTTTGTGTGGTGAAATATTATGTAGGCATTAAAAATGATTCTGTTTGAAGAATACTTGACAACATCAAGAAGTGGTAATGACATAATACTCCTAGAAGCAATAAGGTTAAAAATCTATATAGGTAGTTGTTGGTTCTTAAATTGGCCCCCAACCATGGAAAGCAGGGAGACCAAAGAAAGAAGCATACCACTCCAGATCTGTAGGTAGCACATTAGTAGGCAAGGGAACTTACTTACAGGGTTTCCCTTAGGCAGCTGCAAGACAAGTAGATTTCTGCACCCATCTGCCAGAATCTTAAAAGTTTATATAGGGGCCTTAATAGTGTTTAGTCACATATATTGTCCAGATGGTCTCAACAACATATTGCTGTCTCAAGACTGTATCCTTGGGACAGCTTCTGGCATGGGAAAGACATGTAGTACACACATTCCAAGAAAAGAGGAGGGAGTGAGGAGCCTCTGCCTGGGTCCAGCTCACAGTCATGTCCTCTTGATTACCTCCTCCAACAGTAGTAAAGAACTCAAGTGTGTTAAAAAGTAAATATAAACATACACACTAAGTAATATCCCAAGTTCTAAAATCCATTTGTATGACAGAATACCAATATCCAACTCTCACTGGGAAACTGAGTGGCCCACATTTTCCCCTGGAGGCATGCAACTATGCCTGAATTCCTCAAAGTCAGCATTATCCACAGACAGAAACAGGCTAATTCCCACAGAAGTGACCTATCTCCTGTATGAAAGACTAAAGCATGAGTAGTCAAACTTCAACTTTTGATTCCTATTTCTCTACACAAATACTTCACATTAATACACACCTAAAGAATGAGCCACAAACTTAGGAAAAATGGAAAAAAAGAATAGCAGCCCTAGTTTCAAACCAGTGGTGATATCCTCACCATTTACACCACCAGCAAAGAATACCTCAGGAATAGTTTTGAGTCCTGTGATTAAGAAACCATAAGGTTTCAGAACCTGTACATAGCCCCTCAGTGGAGAAGTACAATGTCTATATTGATGTCCCTCCTTCTCAAGCTACCAATAATTTATCCTATTTTCTGTACCCCTTAAAGACTACATTTTTTTGATCACATAAAAAAATATTTTTCAGAAATATAAAAGTAGAACTTTTCTAAACCTTTCACATTTCCATAAAGTTCATTTTCCAAAAGCCAATTTAATTTGTTTTTCCACTAAACTCATTCATGCGTCACTTGACAACTAGGCACTAGAGATACAGAGGCAAATAAAAGAAACAAGAGTCCTGCTCTCTTAGAACTTGCTCTCTGGACTGAATCAAAGATTGAAATGCAAAAAATGAAATCCTAAAAATAATAGGACAGAATGTGAGTAAGCTCTTTTATAATCTTAAGGTGATAAGGAAAGCCTTTTTATATACATTTCATGAAAGCTAAAAATAATAAAAGACTGACATATTTATCATAAAATGATAAAAGACTGGTAGACTTAAGAACAAAGTAAAATTCTTAAATTAATAACAACATAACAACAATAGCAATGACAAAATAAACAAAGCCAAAAGATAAATGACAATTGGGAGAAAAATATTTAACATATACATCAAAGAGTAAACTTCCTAATACAAAGCAGCAAAAATAAGATAAAATAAAATGTATAAACTGGCAAAGGACATCACCAGAAAAGTCAGAGAAAGACCTACAGTCAACTAAATGGCTCAACTTTACTTAAAATGTAAATTAAAACAAATACTTGAGATTTTATTTAAAATATTTTTAAATTTTTAAAGCTTTAAAATGTCTAAAGGTATGAGAAAATGTTCATTTGCTATCAGAAAAAATATACATTTTTGTTTTTGTTTAAGTTTTTATTTAAATTCCATTTAGTTAACATCCAGTGCCATATTCAGGTGTCATATTCAGGTACATAATATAGTGACTGAACACTTGTCTATACTGGAGCTCATCACAAGTGCCCTCCTTAACCCTCATCACCTATTCAACCCAACCTCCCACCCACCTCCCCTCTGGTAACCATCAGTTTGTTCGCTATAGTTAAGAATCTGTTTCTCGGTTTGCCTCTCTTTTTTCCCTTTGTTCATGTGTTTATCATTATCACTTATTATATATTTTTAAATTCCATATGAGTGACATCACATGGTATTTGTGTTTCTCTGACTTATTTCACTCAGCATAATACTCCCTAACTTCATCCATGTCATTGCAAAGAGCAAGATTTCATTCTTTTTAGATGAGTAATATTCCATTGTGTAAACACCACCTCTTCTTTATCCATTCATCAATTGATGGACACTTGTCTATTTCCATAATTTGGTTATTGTAGATAATGCTGCTCTAAAGATCAGGGCACATGTATCCTGTTGAATTAGTATTTTTGTATTCTTTGGGTAAACACCTAGTAGTGCAATTGCTGGATTGTAAGGTAGTTCTATTTTTAACTTTTTGATGAACTTCCACACTCTTTTCTACAGTGGCTGCATCAGTTTAAATTCCCGCCATCTTTTCATGTGTCTGTTGACCATCTGCACGTCTTTGGAGAACTGTCTGGTATGCTCTTCTGCACTTTTTGCTTTTTTTTGGGGGGGGGTGACCATTTTTAATTGGATTATTTGGTTTTGGGGTGTTGAGTTTGAAAAGTTCTTTATGTATTTTCCATACTAACTCTTTATCAGATATGTCATTTGCAAATATCTTCTCCCATTTAGTAGGTCACCTTTTAGTTTTGTTGACTGTTCCCTTTGCTGTGCAGAAGCTTTCTAGTCCCAATAGTTTAGCTTTTGTTTCCCTTGCCTCAGGAGACATATCTAGAAGGAAGTTGCTATGGCCAATGTCACAAAGGTTACTGCCTGTGTTCTCCTCTAGGATTTTTATGGGTTCAGGTCTCCAATTTAGGTCTTTAATCAATTTTGAATTTGTTCTGTGTATGGTGTAAGAAAGTGGTCTAGTTTCATTCTTTTGCATGTTGCTGTCCAGTTTTCCCAACACCATTTGTTGAAGAGAATATCTTTATCCCATTGTATTCTTTCCTGCTTTGTCAAAAATAAATTGACCATGTAGTTGTGGGTTAGAAAAGTTAAACATTTTTACATTTCCTTTTGGAAAGAAATTTGGTTAAATTTATTAAAATTTTAAATATGCTAACCCCTGGGCCTCCCAGTGATTTTACTTCTAGTAGTTAATCATACAAATATACTTAAATATTTGTGTATAAATATATACGTATAATGATAATATAGGAAAATTCACAATAAAAATGTTTTTAAAATAATGAGTAAAAAATTAATTACATATCATGGAATACTTTGCAGTTATTAGAAAGAATGATGCAGGTCCATGTGAACTGATATGAAAAGATGTCCAAGATATATTATTAACATTGTTATTTATTTCATATAGATAATATATATTTAATATATATGTATACATATACCAAAATGTGAAAATTAAAATTATGGAGGTCATTTGCTTTTTTATAACATTTCTAAATTGTCTAAATTATTTACAGCAACATATTTACCTTCGCAACTAGAATAAATTATAAAGGAGTAAGCCCCAGGATTTAATCATTATGTGCTTATCAGGCATTTATTATTACTTATTATATATTTTTTATGCTCTTTATATCCTGATGTCATACTGCTAACATAAAGTAGACTAGCTATCCATAGACACCTGTATGATTGAACATCATTGCTCAATCGAATGCACAGAGGTCTATTATTTGCGTGTCCTAATAAAAAGAGATGCTAGGATAGAACACTCCAGAACTGAACAGTAGTCTTCCACTACAGTAGGTTGAGGAGAGATGTAAAGCACAAAAAGTCATCTAAGTATGTGCATGATATTTATTACTAGGTAGACCTTAGACCAAAGCTTTTGGGGCTCCTATTATGATGAACTGGGCTGGACCATGTAGGAGCCTGCAGATTTAGTCAGTTACTTTAGCTTAAGATCTAGCCCAGAAACAGAACAAAGAATCATCTGCCCAGTTTCACCCATGCACACATAGCTTATCTTGGCCACCTACCTGCAACATTATAAGAAGGCAGGTATACAAAATAGCACCATCCCTTCTTCCAAAGGTCTAGAATGGAAAATGCCAAAGCTTCTCTTCAATGTGCTCTTCTCTCTGAACCCCAGACTGGCCTAGCTTAGCCTTCCAAGAGTGGAGGCATTGCCCAAGTAAGAGATGCCTGGAAGCTCTACCTTAACCCACAAGTTTCACTGGGCTAAAAGAAAAGAAAATTTCAAAGAGAGGTCTAAGGAGAAGGCACAGCCTGCTTTTAATTTTATTTATAATACTTTTATCCTTCCTACTAAAAATTCCAGCTAACTGCCAAACTGCATTTCTTTTGACAGGGGGTGTGTGGGTGTGGGTGTGTGTGTATAAACTGTTGGGAATATGGAGCTCCTCCTAGTGGCTGGAGTACCTGACCATCAGGTTCAAAACTAAAATCCTAATTTTTCTGTTTTCACTTGTTAACTTAGAAATATTTGAAGGGCAATGAAATTTAAGGGCTGAAAATGTAAAAAGGAATGAGCGAATGATTGAAGAAGGCAATGGTTCTTCTCTTTTTGCAGGAACAAATGGGGAAAATATCAGTCAGGCCAAGTGGATAATTTTGGAAAATCAGCATGTAAGGTTGAAAAGCCTTCTTTCCAAGTTATAAAATACAATAATCTTAGCAGTGAATAAAGGTGATATCCATTCGTTGTCCCAGGAATTGATAGAAATACTAATATTTATAAGCATTCAATAAATATATTTGTTTAATTTGTTGAATAAAGGGCCTAAAGAGCCAAACCTCCTTAAGAAATTAGATTTGATTCATAAGATCTTTATTTTCTATATTTGGAGTTCTCTTGACCTAATAACAGTCAGGCATTATCCGTGGGCAAAATTCCCATGGAGAAAACAACTGAATTTTGAGCTACTTTTAAAAACAATGGTTTGGGGGGCACCTGTGTGCCACAGTTGGTTAAGCATTTGACTCTCAATTTTGGCTCAGGTCATTATCTCAGAGTCATGGGATCAATCCCCATGTTGAGCTCCATGCTCAGTGGGGCATCTGCTTGAGATTCTCTCTCTCCCTCTCCCCTTGATCCTTCTCCCTAAAATAAATAAATAAATCTTTAAAAAAAAAATAGTTTTAAACACAAAAATATAGTCTCTTGCCTGAAGGCCTCAAGGAACAGCAAAACCCGTACGCCCATGACAACTTAATATGATTTGAAGAGTGTTTAAAAGACATATCTAAGTATTCCTCCCATGGGCACCTGGGTGGCTCAGACGGTGGAGAGTCCAAGTCTTGATTTCAGCCTAAGTCATGATCTCAGGGTCTTGAGATCAAGCCCTGCATCGGTCTCCATGTGGTGTCTCCTTGAAATTCTCTCTCTCCCTCTCCCTCTCTCCCTCCCCACTGCTCACACTCCTTAAATAAATAAATAAATAAATAAATAAAATCTTTAAAAAAAATTCCTTCCAGGACTGTTCTAACATTTCATCAGATTCATTGCTAACAACCTTTCAAAATCATCTGCATTTTCCTTACAATTTTCAACCAACTGGCTATTCATACTAAGATAAAATACAGGATTGTTTGAAGAGGAGTTTAATTATGGCAAAACTATGTTTTCTAAACACTTCAAATTACATTGTAATAAGTGGTACACTATGCTGTCTTTTTGAAAAAATTATAAATTTTTTATAAATTATATAATTTATAATTTATAAAATAATATATATTATAAATATATATTTATATATTATATATTTATATATATAATATTATATTATAAATAATATAAATTATAATTATAAATTAAAATTAAATGTCTCCTGTGTTTTTATAATATAAGGTTAATAAAAAGTAGACTCGCAAAATAAACTCACTTTAACATTAGTGACTTTGACAGTTGTGGTTCTGACTATTTTTATAGAACTGTCACCAGTCTAAGATCTACAATGATTTAAAGTTTTGCTAAAGCAAGCACTTGAATCAAACTTTTTTGAGGGAGTAAGATGCAGCAACTCACTTAGCTTGTGTAGACCATGAGACTCAGTGTGAGTCTCATGAGCTGAGCTTTATTCTCAGCTTGTTTTCACATGTGCAGATTTTTGTTAATGTAATTAAACAAGGAAGCCACTGGACTGAGATGGCTCTGATGCTTTGGTAGTCTACATAAGCAAACCAAAACTTAAGCCAGAATCAAAGTACTCCAATTCAAGAAAATTCAAGTCTACATAAGCAAACCAAAACTTAAGCCAGAATCAAAGTACTCCAATTCAACCTAAGAACAACCAGTCACAAACAGTCAACCAAACTTTCCCAAATAAAATGATCACTTAAGCTATAGCCAATGAAGTAATTTTCTTGCTTTGCTTCCCCTAGCTCCTCTTAGTGAAGTGCTCCTAACCACCCTTGGTTTGGTACTACCCAATTTGAATTGATGCATATTCAACTAAACTAAAAAAAAAAAAAAGGAAAGAAAAGTTAATATGCCTTGATTTACCTTTTAGTATCCTCAATACAGAGCTGAAGTCCCCTAAAGTCACTTAAAGTTTTCTAATAAAAATAAGGAGTACAAAGACATGAACTTATTACCCCAGAAAGATCAAATTCCACACCAAAACTTCAGTTTTAATTTAGTTACTACCAAAATTTGTCTACAGATTTTACCTTTTGATTCATAATCAACCAATAATTAAACTTTAATATTGATTGAATGAATACTGTATATAGAACATTCAAGAGGTTAATCTCTGTAGTCATAAAATTTAACTGAAGCCCCAAAGTTAAAAAGAACAGGCAATAAGTACCCTCATAATCTAAAAAGAGCAAAGAATCATAACAAGGCCAGCCTTACTAAAAGGCTGCTATCAACCAGTACTGTCAAGCCCTATCACTAGAACAACCTACTCTCACCCAGAGAGACCTTTACCAGGTACAGTATTTTTAGCCTCAGCCATGACACAAGGGTAAAAGAAAGCCCACTGAGAAATCTCTAAGAAGAAATCAGCATATTTAAGGAATTGCACATTTAGACTGGTATCAGTTTCCTACCTGGCAAATTTGGAAGGGAGAAAGTAATCAACATATGCAACCACAGCAAGGAAAGGAAAGGAAGCAGCAATTGGACAAACTACACTCTTAGGGATTTACATGAGAAAAGTTTTATACTTCCTATAATCTAACTGGATGGCATTAAAGAAGTTGGGTTTATTTGTGGCCTCTTTGGGTGAGCAGATTCCAGAAGAGTCTCCTGCAGGAGTTAAACTTGGGAGCAAGAATTGAAGGGAAGGCTACATGAACAATGCCTGGAAATACTTAGTTCCCATCAGAGAAATGGGTAGATAGCCCGCAGAAGGCTTCCAAAGAGCCCATAACGCACCCCAGGAGAGACGCAGCATGTGGGTCCAGGTACTCCAGGACACCATGACAAAATTATGCCACCAAACCCTTACCCCTGCCTGTGCTCCTTTTATCTTTCTTCTTTTCTCCCCATCCAACCACAGAAGCAGCAGTGGCAGCACCAGGATTACAGCTGGCGTGACAGGGCCAGGACGAACAGTGAAATAATATGCCAGTCTCTCTTCTCACTCAGGTGCCTATGCCACAAACCAGTCTTGAGCAAGAAGAAATGGGCAAGTTTGGGACTGGATGTAAAATGAAAGTTCCAGTGTATACCAGACTAGGTTTACTAAAAATCAGTGTTCTTATAATTGAACAATACTAAAATAATAATATTAATTAATTGATTAGTTAAAAATTGAAAACATTTTTTAAAAGGCTATGCAATCTACCCAAGATGGCAAGGGACAAGGAAGGAAAAACACGGTGAATGGCAGCAGTTGGAAGAAAACAAAATCCATTCAATAAACCCATTATTTGTGCAAAATGTTTTGCAGAACACAGCAGGAACAGGAGAGAAACATATGAAACGAGTCTGAAAATCTCACAGTCTGGTAAGAAAAAGAAGACATATTCATGAATAACTCAATACAACAAAGAAAATAATGCACTATGAGATAAAAGCACAGTGCCACATTTCACCGCTGACTCTCTCTCTCTCTCTATGATTTTGATCCCAACTTTCTATCTCTTCTGTCCAAAATTCTAAAGGAAAAAAAAAGAAAGAAAGAAAGAAAGAAAGAAAGAAAGAAAGAAAGAAAGAAAGAAAGAAACCTATCTTAGGCTTAGAAAAAAAAATGAGGTGAAAGACAAAATAATAAATGGCTTGTTTACTTATTATAAAAGATTTTGGTAGAAAACTTTACAAATTAGGCTAAAATTACTTTTAAGTTTTAAGTAAATCTATCCTTGTCACCACCAATAATTGAGTTGTGTGTGAAAGCTAAATATTATAACTATTTGAAAGTCAGAAGTGGAAAGCAAAATTACTACTATTTACAAATTTAACAACAGTGTGAATACTTCCAAAACCTAAGAAAATTAGTTAAAAAGAATGATAACATCAGTCTGAGAGTTTGCTAAAGTAGCTAGATATTTTTAAAATTAGTATTGCCTATGTACTAACAATAAACATCTGATTATAGTAGTCCCCCTTATCCACAGAGGAGGCATTCCAAGATCCCCAGTGGATGCCTGAAACCCGAGAGCTGAGCAAATAAATACACTATGTTCTTTTCTGTACCGCATACCTATGATAAAGTTTAATTGATAAAGGAGGCACAGGAAGAGCTTAACAACAACTAATAATAAAATAGGATAATTATAACAATGTACTGTAATAAAAGTTATATGAATGTGTTCTCTCAAAATAACTTGTGGTACTCACACTTCTTGGGCTCACCTGAGAAGAAAAAAAAAAGCCTACCTGATAAGATGAAGCGAGGGGAATGACGTTGCATCCTGGCGCAGAGTTAGGCTACTATTGGCTTTCAGCTGATTCGTTAGAATCATCCGCTTCCTCCCACGTCGACAGCCAGCGAGTCACCGAAAGTGCGGAAGGCAGAGCTGAAACCATGCCTAAGGGGAGACTACCGTTTAGTGGAAGAAAAGACATCCATCGTACTGATTGAGGAGGTCTCAGAAAAGACGTAACCGCTGGCTGAGCCTCAAGCTGGACCTGGGCAGTCAGAGTCTCCTCACCGCATCCCCCGTCCTTGGAATGGATGCTCTGCCCATCATTCCCCCAGTGGGGATCGTTTCCAAGGATGCAGCCTTGAGAGAGTAATGTGTTGCTCAGACCATCTGTACGGCATACGTGACTGAACCCCTGGTTCAGGCCTCTGTATAAACGTTTACGATTCTGGCAGGCGGGTGCGGAGATCTGTTCGTCTTGCCGCCACCCAAAACAAGCCTGGTAAGTAAGTTCCCTCCACATTAAACCTGCCACCTACCAAACTGGACTGGTCCGCCTCTTTCCTCTCTCTCTCCTTGCCTTCTGTAGAGGGGGACCAGTTTACAAACCAACACATACACAGAAACCCAAAGTATAAAATATCTAGGAATCACACTAATAAAAACGGCTGATCCTCTTTTTTTTTTAACTGTATACGTTTATTGAGACAATATATTTTTTTGAGGTAATATTTTAAAAGCATCAGGCTATTTCACTGATCGTTGTTTTGTGTGCCATTTAATCTGGAACCAACAGACTTTGTCAGTACAAGATGTGTGACATATGCTAAGACATGATCCAATCAATGGCAGGTGCATAAAACATGCTACTTCACACAGATAGGTACCTGCTGCCTGAAGTTCTGCTACAGTTTATATCTGAGTAAACAAGAGTTCTGTGAAAAACTATTTTTCACAATTCCCATCAAAAAGAAAAAATATATGTCATGGTGTGTTTATAATTGTGAGCACTGTATTACTGAATACAGTTCTGACAAGGAAGAACGTCCACTTTGATTGGGCATTGATGAGAACCAGATTCCCACTTAGACTT
This sequence comes from Enhydra lutris kenyoni, assembly GCF_002288905.1. Classification (NCBI taxonomy): domain Eukaryota; kingdom Metazoa; phylum Chordata; class Mammalia; order Carnivora; family Mustelidae; genus Enhydra; species Enhydra lutris. Next base: position 44,161,065 of record NW_019154087.1, on the reverse strand, counting down.
TTACATAACTGATGATTGGAAGAATTTCCATAAACTGGCTTCTGGTTCTGCACGTTTTAACTCTTCTCTCTCCCTCATTACCCACATATTTCCCGAGGCAGGGTCTGTAGGATGGGTCAAACTGACATATGATCGCTGGCCTTGTACCGTCCCATCACCAAATATATATCCATTTAATAGACTGTAGAAGTATCCCTGGAATCCTTTCCTATCCCAGAACTGCTAGGAATAACTCAGCTATGCATGGAAGTTACTCTGAATCTCAACATGTATCCCATTAAATTCAAATTAAACAATTTCCCGAATCAACTTCCCTTTAGCCAGGTATCAAAAGTGCCTAAGGGGCAGTGTAATGGAAAGGCAGTCTCAGTCAAACAATGAAGGCATTTGGAATTTTAAACTGGTGGAGTTTGAAATATCTTACTGTTGCCTGGTATCATAACTATTTCTGGATAAGTAAAAACAGAGTTTTCCTTTCTGCACATATTCACCTTCTTTTCCTGAGTCCTCCTACACTTGGAAGAGAAGGCAGGGGGATGGTGGTATTTGTCTTGGCCCCGTTCTGTTTTTGCCGAGCCAGACTGTTGTTAGGCTCTTGGTTACAATGATTTTTAGACGACAGTGTGAATCATTCAGTTTTCTCATGTTATTCTTCCACCTACTCAATAAAAATAGATTGTCTCTTCTCGGTGTAGTAAAATTTTAAAAGCTCTGATCTTTTCTTTCTTGATTGTGGCACCCTCCAATCTGAAATCAGGAAACAATGCCATTCTGGATGTCTTCATAGTAACTACTACTGTTTCTAAAACCAAAATCAGAGCAGACACAACTCCAATTTGAAAGGCTGGACTTCCTCCAGTCCCACAACCTGTTTCTCCTGTTAAATAATCCTCAGAGCCTAAAATGGAGAAAAGGAAGAATGGAAGCACAAAATATATCTAGTTAAAAAGACTTTGGAGCAATGAAATTCCCAGTTTTACTTTCTTTACCCAATATTCTTGCTACCCAGGAAATCTCATCCATTTCTATGGTTTCAAAACACCTGTATCCCAATGACTCCAAAGTCTGTGTTGGAACATCCTCTAAGTTCAAGATCTGCTTATCCAATTCCCATGGAACATTGTAACTTAGACACAGGTCTTAAATGTAACTTATTGTCCCTTTCAAATAAATAATTTGGTGTGTGTTTCCTAAGAACAAAGAAATTCTCTGGTGTAACCAAGTATCAGAACCCAGAAAATAATATTAATTCAATGCTAATATGTAGTCTGCAGAAGTTATTCATATTTTACCAATCATCCCAATAATGCTCTTTATAGGGGAAAAAAATCTCTGATCAGGTGTCACACATTACATTTAGCTGCCATGTCTCTTTAGTCTCATTAATCTGCAATAGTTCCTCCATCTATTTTTCTTTCTTTACCAGTCTATTTTTAATGAAGCTGGCAAATTAATTTGAAGAAGCCCTCTCGATTTGGTTTTATCCAAGAATTCCTCATGATCAGATTAAAGCTCTATTATGTTGCAGTATTAATATCGAAGTAGTGTTGTAGTCCCTTCAGTGCATCATATTAAGCAGTATACGAAGTTTGTCTGCACCATTACTGTGACATTAACTTTCATCACTTGGTTTCTCCACTACAAATAGCTACTTTTCTTCAAGATTAGTAACTACTTTGTAGAAAGATACTATGAGGCTACATAAATATCCTGTTCATCATCAAACTTTTACCAACTAGTTGTAACATGTATTGATGATTCTTACAGGAATCAATATTACCATGACATTGGGCAAATGGTGATTTTCTAACTCCATCATTCCTTTTGTATGTGTCATTTGGCATTCTACTCTAATGAAGTTTTCCTTTTTCCCATTTGTTTATATCAATGTGGTCTCATGAATACCTGTTTAATTCAAGGGGTAAAAGTCATTATGATCATTAAAATGCTCAGATTGTCCCAGAAGGAGCCATATCGTACTTTTATACAATAATAAATCCCCAAAAATGGTATAGTGTGTGACCCCTCATTAAAGCCCTGTCCAATCCCAGCTTTGAAAGAACTTACCGTGTGGACTGTATATCTGGTGTTCTTTCTTATATATGTCATTGGTGTGCATTCACAAAATTAATAATAAATTTTAGGCTAAATTTACTAAGAATTTTCTGTGTTCTGGGCATATTACTAAGTACTGTCCATGTGTTACCTCATTTAATCTTTAAAAAATAAACCCATAAAACATATAGTATTTTTATAATGCCTATTTTACAACTGGGGAAACCTCCCAGAGGTTAAGTAGCCAAGAAATGGGAAAACTGGGGTTTGAACCCAGGTCATCTGCTTCCGGAGATTTTATCCTCTGAGCCTCTAAGTCTTAGATTCTTAAAGAGTGGGCAGAAACCCTACTTGATAAACACTCAAATGGCTGCTTCCTCAAACTTCCTTCTGCACAGAAATTAGAGTGAGGCTGCCTAGATTCTAATTCATGTTCTTCCATTCACAAGTAGTATGATTTTGCCTTCCACAAGCTTCAGTTTCTTTCCATCTAAAACAGAAGTAGTAATAAGAACACTTCACAGAACTGTTTTTAAGAATTGAAAGGGTTCACACAGGTAGAGCACTTGGCTTGGCAACTTGACACATAGTAGGCACACAATAAATATGATTTTTTTCAAAAAAGTATTAGGATGGTCGCAGAAAACCTCTGCTTGTGATTTTTAACTTTAGCCACACCTGTGCTATGATCATCTCTTTGATGGAGCTTTAAGTGTTTCTTAAACGAAACAAAAAATATTTAGTGCTGCCAAATGACTGCTCTGATAGGACTTCAGAATTTCTGAGACTCTGAAAGCTTCTACATGAGTGTGCACAGATATTTTGCACCTACTCCAAATCTCGCTTTTTAGCCATTAAAATCAAAGGCAACTTTTAATCAAAGAATAAGAGACTTTTCCTAAGCTTAGTCTCACATTAGCATGTGAGAGAACCTGCATCAGCAAAAATCTTTTTTTTTAATCAACCAAAACCTCTGACTAAATTAATAAGAGTTGAGTTTGACCTTTAAAATGCTAAAAAATACAGTTCCCAGTATAATTCTTGTTCATCCCCGGACCGAACCATTCTCATAGTAAATTATGGCACTAACAGCTGGCTGCCAATGAAGTCAACTATTAATTGTATGTTCACTGCACTGCCTGATATAAATCAATATGAGTAATGAGCAATTGTCCTCAGTCTATAGATACACAGATCCTACATTGCAAAATAATTTAAGGTTTGCTGTCAGCCTCCTCAGACTAGATGTCATTTGGTCTTTGCTAAAGATACAGCAACAACAAACACACATTGAAAACCGCCTAATCTGTCTCTACAGCAAACTTCTAGTCATCCCTATAAAAATGACAACAGAAATGATTTTTGATAGCATATTGAAATAAACAACTTCAATGCTTTTAAAAATTCCAGTGGGATCTAAAGAATGGGACTCAGGGTGTCACTACTTTCTGATCTCAAACTCTCAAAATTCCCTCTCTGTCCAGGTCCTTCTACCTTTCCCACTCCCTCCTTTCTACCAAACCTGCTCTCCATCTTCATAAAGGCCACCAGCCTCCCTGCTTTCCTGCTTCTCGTTACTATCTAGTTTGTCTCTCTACCCTGTTTCAATTCCATGGACACTAAGGGGTAGTGACATTTTCATTTTACAGATGACCATTCCCACTTTGGGAATTGCTTACACTTGACCATGCCAGTGTTCCTCATCTCTGAATCCTGGATGGCAGAGTATTACCAGGAAGTAGAAGAACATGATGCTGACAGAGTCTGTCACACACCCACCTACACAGTCTATCATACTGCCTACCTTGTCTAACTTTGATAGGCCCTTTATACAGTTCAGCAATACTTAAGTGCATGTTTTGCAAAGTGGCTTCTGTAAAGCATTCTCAGAACATGTTGATGAGTCTTTGGTGTGAGTGGTAGATTCCACAGTCATTTAAGCTTGAAAACCACTGGTTTAAATGAAGCTAAGCTCTTTTCTGCAGAACTTAGTAGACCCAGACATAAAGTGGGGATTTCCAGGTAGGGGTTACATATGAACCATTTCTCAAAATTTTTGCCTAAGGAACCACTTTTTCACAGTACAACCATATCTCTCTATACTACGAAACAAGTTGGGGATATAGTATATTAATTCATCTTTTACTAACTCCTAACACAGCTGTTCTGAACCATGTTAAATCGGTACCAATTTCAATATGGAGGCAGGGGGTAGATGCCACACCAATGAGCAATTTTCAGATACCAGCTGGCTGTCCTACGATTTAACTCAATTCTGATACTATCTACCTGGAGATAGCATCAGATTCTATAGGTTGAGAGTTCAGTCCTAACAAGACTGCCCACCACTCCCCCAACTTTAGATGCCAGTTGCAAGCCTAGGTTGTTACCTGGGCTTCTGACCAACTGGCTATAAATCAAAATTTCCCAGGACCTTCTCTTTGTGTTCAATTAATTTGCTAAAGCATTTCACAGATCTGAGAGAAACAGTTTACTTACTAGATCACTGATCTGTTACAACAGGATGTAACTCAGGAACAGCAGATGGAACAGATGCCTAGGGCAAGGTGGGGGTATTGGCCCGGCTCCAAAGCCCTTTCAACCAGGCAGCTCTCCCAACACCCCCTTGAATTCACCAACCAGAAGCTCTTTGGGCTCCTGTCTTTTGAGTGTTAATAGAAGCTTCCTTACAAAGGTGTGACCGATTAACTGATGGGCCATTGGTTATTCAATCTGCAGCTCCGCTCCCCTCTCAGAAGGTTGAGAGTAAGAGACTGAAAGGTCCAACCCTTCAATCACATGGTCCCCACTGGCTGCCAACCCCCATTCTTAGGGCTTTCCAAATTAACATAACAAAAGACACCTTGTCTCTTTCCACACTTAGGAAATTCCAAAGGACGTAGGAGTTCTGTGACTGAAAAGATAGAAGACCAAATACATTATTATTTTAAATTGCAATATCACACATGTCCACTCTAAAAATTCTCTTTTTTGGGGCTCCTGGGTGGCTCAGTGGGTTAAGCCTCTGCCTTTGGCTCAGGTCATGGGCTCTCTGCTCAGCAGGGAGCCTGCTTCCCTTCCTCTCTCTCCCTGCCTGCCTCTCTGCCTACTTGTGATCTCTGTCTGTCAAATAAATAAATAAAATCTTTTAAAAAAATAAAAATAAAAATTCTCTTTTCTTAAGATTTTTTTTTTAATTTGAGAAAGAGACAGAGATAGCAACAGAGGTAGTACAGGAGAGCACAATCAGGGAGGAGAGGGAGAAACAGACTCCCCGCTGAGCAGGGAGCCCTGATGACCCCAGGGCTTAATCCCAGGACACAGGGACCAAGATCTGAGCTGCAGACAACCATTTAACTGGCTGAACCACCCAGGTGCCCCCTTTTCATTTTTTTGTGACTTTTTTTTAAGAAATTTATTTATTTATTTGACAGAAAGAGAGCAAGAGAAGACAGTGAGAGCAACAACACAAGCAGGGAGGATGGGAGAAGGAGAAGCAGGCTTCCCGCTGAGCAGGGAGCCCAAGTCAGAGTTGGAGCTCAATCCCATCACCACCCCAGAGAAAGAAAGATGCCTAAAGACTGAGCCACCCAAGCATCCCTATGACTTTTTTTTAAAGAATAGGTTCAAGTTCAAATAAGTCAATCAGAGAAAGTCAATTATCATATGATCTCTCTGAAATGAGGAGTTGGGGGGGAGGGGAGGGAGGGGTCTGGCAAGGGAGGGAGGGAAAAAATGAAACAAGATAGGACCAGAGAGAGAGACAAAGCATAAGATACTCTTATTTTCATGAAACAAACAGGGTTGCTGGGAGATAGTGGGGAGGGATGGGGTGGCTGGGTTATGGACACTGGGGAGGGGTATGTGCTATGGTGACTGAAGTGAATTATGTAAGACTGATGATTCACAGACCTGTACCCCTGAAGCAAATAATACATTATATGTTAATAAGGGAAAAAATGCTGTCTATAAAAAAAAAAAGAGTAGTGGGGCACCTGGCTGGCTCAGTGGGTTAGGCCTCTGCCTTCGGCTCAGGTCATGATCTCAGGGTCCTGGGATCAAGTCCCGCATCGTGCGCTCTGCTCTGCAGGGAGCCTGCTTCCTCCTCTCTCTCTCTCTGCCTGCCTCTCTGCCTACTTGTGATCTCCCTCTGTCAAATAAATAAATAAAATCTTTAAAAAAAAAAAGTAGTTTCAGGTTCATAACAAAATTGAGAGGGAGGTACAGAGATTTCATATATGTCCTCTGCCCACACAAATGCATAGTCTCCTTTGTTATCAAAAGTAGTATATTTGTTATGACTGATGCCTTCACATTCTAACCTGGTAATATACATTCTATGCATTTAGACAATTGCATAATGACATGTATCCGTTATGTAGTATTATACAGAATGTTTTTAATGCCCTAAAAATCCCCGCCATGCTCTATCTACTCATCCTTCCCTCCATCCCCACTTCTAGAAACCACTCATCTTTCTACTGTCTCCACAGTTTTGTTTTTTTCTGCAATGACATAACTGCAACCATCCAGTATACAGCCTTTTCAGATTGAATTCTTTCACTTAATAATAGGCACTGAAGTTCTCTCCATGTCTTTTCATGGCTTGATAGCTCATTTTTTGGGCACTGAACGATATTCCATTGTCTGGATATACCATAGTTCATTTATACTTTCACCTACTAAAAGACATTTTGTTTGCTTCCACGTTTTGGCAATAATGAATAAAGCTGCTATAAACATCATGTGCAGGTTTTTGTGTGAACATAAGTTTTCAACTCCTTTGGACAAATACCAAAAGGTGTAATTGCTGGATCTTATGGTAAGAGTATGTTTAATTTTGTAAGAAACTGTCAAACTGTCTTCCAAAGTGGCTGTACCTTTTTGCATTCCCACCAACAATGAATTAAGAGTTTCTATTATGGGACACCTGGTGGCTCAGTTGGTTAAGCATCTGCCTTCGGCTCAGGCCATGATCCCAAGGTCCTGGGATGGAGTCCCCCATGGAGCTCCTTGTTCAGCGGGGAACCTGCTTCTCCCTCTGCCCCCTATTCCCCTGCTTGTGCTCTCTATTTCTCTCTCTGACAAACAAATAAAATCTTTAAAAAAAAAAAAAAAAAGAAAGAAGAAGAAGAAGAAGAAGAGTTTCTATTGCTACACATCTTTATTAGCATTTGGTGTTGTCAGTATCCTGGATTTTGGCCATTCTCATAGATGTGTAATTGTATGTCATTGTTGTTTAAATTTCAATTTCACTGATGACGTATGATGTGAGTATCTTTTCATATGCTTATTTAACATCTGTACATCTTCTTTAGTGAGTGTCTGTTAAGGATTTTGCCCCATTTTTTAGTCAAGTTGTTTTCTTATTGAGTTTTAAGAATTCTTTGTATATTTTTGATAATGGTCTTTTATCAGATGGATTCTTTGCAAGTATTTTCTCCTAGTCTATGACTTATCTTCTCATTCTCTTGACATTGTCTTTCACAGAGCAGAAATTTTTTATTTTAATGGAGCCCAGCTTATCAATTATTTCTTACACAGATCATGCCTTTGGTGTTGCATCTAAAAAGTCATCATCATACCCAAAGTCATCTAGGTTTTTTCTAATGCTATCTTCTCGAAGTTTTGTAGTTTTGCATTTTACATTTAGGCCTGTGATCCATTCTGAGTTAATTTTTGTGAAGGGTGTAAGGTTGGTGTCTGGATTCTTTTTTTTTTCTTCCATGTGGGTGTCCAGTTGTTCTAGCACCATTTGTTGAAAAGACTGTCTTTGCTCTATTGTACAGCCTTTGCTCCTTTGTCAAAGATGTAGACTCTGTTCATGTGGGTCTATTTCCAAGCTCTGTATTTTGTTGTAGTGGTCTATTTGTCTATTCTTTTATCAATACCCTACTGTCTTGATTACTGTAGCTTTCTGGTAAGTTGGTTTTGTTGTTGTTGCAGTTTGTTTTTGTTTTTGTTTAGTGGCAGAAAGACAGACTTTATTGAGTCCTTTAGCCCTCATTTTCTTTCTCCTGCACGGTCTTGGTTTCCCAGGGACCCCTGTTCTGGCAGGCAGCAATAAGACCCACTTTGTGGCCAACAGGAGCATCTCTGTGGATAGTAGAGAGTTTACCAATGTGCTGGTGGTTGCCCCTTCTGAAAGGATGCTCCACAGGTTTCATAGCCATGGCCCACATGTGTGGCCAGCAATTCCTCTCAGCTAGCTTTCAGAATGGCCTTGTCAGTGCCGCCACTTCCAGCCACCACACCAACCATAGCTCTCTTGGCTGAAGAAAAAAACCTCCTTTGAACCAAAAGGGCAGCTTCACGTGGGTCTTCTTGGTGTCAGGGTTGTGAGAAATGACAGCAGTATTTCTTCCAGAGGCTCAGGCCAACTTGCCCCAGTCACCAGTCTTCTCCTCCAGCAACACATAATGATGCCCTCAGGCATATTTGCCCACCAGGAGTACATTGCCCGTGTTGAGCTGGTTCATCTTGCCACAGTAAATGAACTGGCTGGTGTGGATGACCTTGGCGACCATGAACAGCTCCCTCCACTTCTTAAACCAGTATGGATCTCAGAAAACTACCTCGGTGAGTGGCACACCCCAGCCTGGATCATGAATGATGTTCTTCATGATGCCCTTGATGTAGCTTGACCACTCTGCAAAGTCCAGTGCACAGACAGGCAGAGCTTCCTATGGGTGTAGAACACTGAGCTGGTACCTTTTCTCTACCTCCAGAATTCTGGCTCATGGTGGTAGCCTACTGACAAGCACAGTTGGAAGAGCTCTAGTAAGTTTTGAAGTTAGGTAGTGTCAGTCCTTTGACTTTCTTCTTCTCCTGCATTATTGTGTTGGATGTTTGGGTTTTTTGCTTATCCATATAAATGTTAGAATCAGTCTGTCAATATCCACAAAATAACTTTCTGGGAACCTGACTGGAGTTGCAGAGAATCTATAGATCAAGTTGGGTTAAACTGATACCATCACAATATTGATCTTGCTGTCCATGAACATGAAAATGTATCTTCATTTATTTAGTTCTCTGATTTTGTTCATCAGAGTTCTGTAATTTTCCAAATATAAATCTTGTACATAGTTTGTTAGATTGATACTGATGTATTTCATTCTTTGAGTGCTAAAGTAAATGGCATTATATTTTTAATTTCAAATTCCATTTGTTCATTGCTAGTGTATGGGAAGCAATTCACTTTTGCATATTAACCTTGTACTGTGTAACCTTGCTATATAGCCACTTGCTATAACCACTTATTCCAGGGGTTTTTGTCAATTCTTTCAAATTTTCTAAACAGATGATCATGTGATCTATGAAGACAGAATTATTTCTTCCTACTGAATCAGTGTGTCTTTTATTTCCTTTTTTTTGTCTTATTGAATTAGCTATAACTTCCAGTGGTTGTGGGGGGTGCCTGGCTAGCTCAGTGGGTTAAACATCCACCTTCAGTTCAGGTCACCATCTCATTGTCCTGGCATCAATCCCAGAGTCTCTCCGGCTCCCTGCTCAGCAGGGGGACTGCTTCTCCCTCTGCCCCTCCCTCCTGCTTGTGCACTCTCTCTCTTTCTAAAATAAATAAATACAATCTTTAAAAAAAATAGAAAAGAAAAGGAGTGGTGGGAGGAAACATCCTTTATTTGTACCTGATCTTAGTGGGAAACTTCTAGTTTCTCATTGCTAAGTATGTTGTGAGCTGTTGATTTGTTGTAGATATTCTTTATCAAGTTGAGGAGGTTCCTTTCTCTTCCCAGGTTTCTGAGAGTTTTTATCCTGAATGAGTATTGTATTTTGTCAGATGCTTTTTCTGTATCCATTGATGTGATCATGCAGTTTTTCTTTTTTAGTCTCCTGATGTGATAGATTACATTAATTGGTTTTGAATGTTGAATCAGCCTTGTATACCTGAGATTGATCCCACTTGGTTATGCTGTATATCTACAGTCTTTTTTATATTTGTTTCGCTATGTAATGTGATCTAGCTCTCTAGTTTCTCTTTAAGTTTGCTTTTTGACACTGGTTTTCAACATTTTATTTTATTTTGTTTTACTAAGATTTTATTTATTTGTCAGAGAGAGAACAAGCACAAGCAGGGGGAACAGCAGGCCAAGAGAGAAGCAGGCTTCCTGCTGAGCAAGGAACCTGATGTGGGACTCAGTCCCAGGACCCTAGGATCATGACCTGAGCTGAAGGCAGATGCCTAACCAACTGAGCCACTGAGGCATCCCATATTTTATTTTATTTTAGAGAGAGAGAAAGAGAGAGCACAAGCAAGAGGGGCAGATAATGAGGTAGAGAGGATCTCAAGCAGACTGTGCTGAGCATGGAGCCTGACACAGGTCTCCATCTCACAACCCTGAGATCGCTACCTGAGTCAAGACCAAGAGTCAGAAAATCAACCAACTATGCCACCTAGGTGCCCCGGTTTTCAGCATTTTAATTATAGTATGCCTTGATATTATTTTCTTAATGTTTATTTTACTTACCATTTGTTAACTGTGTTATATCTGTGGGTCCGTACATTTCTTCAAATTTGGAAAATTCTTTATCATCATTTCTCTAAATTTTTCTTCTGTCCCATTCTCTTCTTGGACTCCAATTATATGCATGTTAGATTTCTTTTCTGGGGGAGGGAAGAAGGAGGGTTTTTTTTAATATTTTATTTATTTGACAGAGAGAGAGTACAAGTAGGCAGAGAGGCAGTCAGAGGGAGAAGTAGGCTCCCCACTGAGCAGGGAGCCCAATGCGGGGCTCTATCCCAGGACCCCGAGATCATGACCCAAGTGGAAGGTACCTGCTCAACTGACTGAGCCACCCAGGCACTCTGCATGTTAGATTTCTCAATATTGTTCCATAGCTCACTGTAACTTTATTTAGCATTTTTTCCATATTTTCTTCTCTCCATTTTATAATTTAAATATTTTATATTTCCAAGTTCTCAAGGTCACTAATTTTTCATACGCAGCACAGCACCTAAGATCCTATTAAACCTATCCTGCAGATTTTTTTATTTCAAATCTACAGTTGACCATTGAACAATGCAGGGGTTGAGGAGTACCAATCTCCTACACAGTTGAAAATCCATATGTAACTTTTAACTTCCAAAAAACTTAACTGTAATAGCCCACTGTTGACCAGAAGCCTTACCAATAACATAGTCGAATAACACATGTTTTGTATCTCATATGTACTGTATACTGTATTCTTACAATAAAGTGGCTAGAGAAAAGAAAATGTTATTAAGAAAATCATGAGGAGGGGTGCCTGGGTGGCTCAGTGGGTTAAGCCTCTGCTTTTGGCTCAGGTCATGATCTCAGGGTCCTGGGATAGAGCCCACACTGGGCTGTCTGCTCAGCAGGGACCCTGCTTCCCCCTCTCTCTCTGCCTGCCTCTCTGCCTACTAGTGATCTCTCTCTCTCTGTGTCAAATAAATAAATAAAATCTTAAAAAAAAAAAAAAGAAAGAAAGAAAGAAAATCATAAGGAAGAGAAAGCACATTTTCAGTACTCTATTGAATTTATTGAAAAAAATCCACATATACACAGAACCACACAGTTCAAAACCTTGTTTTTCAAGGGCCGACATATTTTTAATGTACAAAAGTTCCATTTTGTTTTTTTATATCTTCCATTTCTGACCTCATTGTGTTCATGTCTTTTATTATATTCTTTTCTTTTTAAGAAGTTTATTTATTTATTCGAGAGACAGAGTGTGAGAGTGGAGAGCTCAGAGGGAGAACAGACTCACTGCCAAGCAGGGAGCCCGATGTGGGACTCGATTCTGGGACTCCAGGATCATGACCTGAGCCGAAGGCAGTTGCTTAACCAACTGAGCCACCCAGGCATCCCAATGTCTTTTATTATATTCTTTAAAAATATTTATACTAGCTATGTTAAGGTCCTTGTCTACTAGTTCTATTATCTCTATCATTTCTGGCTCTGCTTCTGTTGATTGATCCTCTAGTCATGGTTATGGTCACACATGTTTTTTCACATATCTACTAATTTTGATGCTGAACATTGTGAATATTATACTGTTAAGTGGTGGGTAATTTTGGTTTTGAAATTTGTCTTAATAATCAGAAATGATAGCTTACCCCTTTTAAGATTTTTTGTTTCAGTTTTGTTAAGGCAGGTTTAGGAACTTTACTCTCAGACTAATTTAGCCTTGTTATTGAGGCATGACCCCTCTGAGGTTTCTACTAATTGCCCCAAGTGTTCAATGAGATCTCTTTAATCTGGCTAGGTGGAATTTGGTCATTTCTCTGCCTTGTGTCAGCTATTGAAGTTTCTAATTTTATAGCCCTCTTATGACACATTTTCTTTTTCTACTTCATAAACAAATGCACTGATAGGTGTTCATTCAAAGACTTTAGGGACCTCCTATGCAGGTTCATGAAGCTATGTTGCTCTCCATAGCTTTTTCTTCTCTTGTACTCTGTTTTCGAATTCAAGCTGCTTCAGCCCCCCAGTCTCTATCTCCTCAAATCAGTAAGTTATCATGTGCTAGGCTTGAGTTCCTTCTCCCTCTGCCACTGTTTGAAAACTGTCTCTAGAGACAGAGCATTCATTGGGCTCATATATTTCTAAGGGATCACTGTCCTGGATTGCCTGCTGTCTCAATTTTCTAACTTTTTAATTGTTCATGGTGGTAGGGCACGTTCCATACCATGGGAAGTCCTGTCATGACCAGAGCACATGTATAAAAGTTTTTGCTCTATGTAATCTGAATAACTAGGTCCTTTCATTGACTGGTATATCTTTTCCAAAATGTATAATATTCTTAATGTTTAATATTTAATATTCTTAGTATATCTTTAGATAAATATGTGCATAAAAGAAAGAAGCATTTAAAAACAAAGGTCTGTACAAGCTCATGGATTTAATATGGTTTTCCTATCACAGTCATGAATGCAAAAAGCAGGTCGTGGCAATTTTTATAACAGTATCCTCTCTTGACTGCAGAGGAGAGTTATTGGCTCTCCTTACCTGGAGACTCAAAAACTCTGAACTCTCATCACCTTTCTTGGTTACCGGTTAGCTTTCTGTGTCCCATTTTATTAATAACAGAGACTGAAGGAACTAAAATTGATGTTTAAAGGTGTATACACATAAAGAGATGAGAATTTCAGAATTACTTAATATGGATTTAAGCCTTTTATATTTGCTTCCACCTGGGTCAAACAGGTAACCTAGAAGGTTGAAGGGACAAGGTGCAGACTGAGGCAAACTGTGTAACACATGGCCCATCTGAAGAGTTCTGACAGACTACTGACATGTGGGATGCAAAGCAAATGTTTTCAGCTCTTCTAATTGTTCGAGAGAAGATACAAATCTCAGAAATGTAAATATTTTGTATGAAATCCTCCAACATATGAATTTCAGAAATTAATTCAAAATTTTAAAATATTCTAAACCTACTGGCCACCACTACACTCTACTGCTCCTTTTCCACTCCTAAAATCAAACATTCCAGACAACATCAACAGTCAGGACCAAAACTAATGCATTATAGAGAAGGTTCAATAGAGGCTGAGACCACCATGTAAATGATCACAAGATATCTAAAATAAGAAGCTAATACATTTTGTGGGGAAGGAATGTTCATAAGAGTTATCTTGACATTAAATGCCTGGAGATCTTTTATAATATTCCCATGAAAATTGTTATTAAAATTGAGTCACTCTGAGATTAATGGGGAAGGATAAAAAAACTTAGAAGATGGGGCGCCTGGGTGGCTCAGTGGGTTAAAGCCTCTGCTTTCGGCTCAGGTCATGATCTCAGGGTCCTGGGATCGAGCCCTGCATTGGGCTCTCTGCTCAGTGGGAAGCCTGCTTCCTCCCTCTCTCTCTCTCTGCCTGCCTCTCTGCCTACTTGTGATCTCTGTCAAAAAAAATAAAATAAAATCTTAAAAAAAAAAAAAAAAAAAAAAAAAAACCTCTACCTTCAGCTCAGGTCATGATCCCAGGGTCTTGGGATCGAGCCCCATATCGGGCTCTCTGCTCAGCAAGGAGCCTGCTTCTCCCTTTCTCTCTCCCTCTGCCTGCCTCTTTGCCTGCTTGTGATCTCAGTCTGTCAAATAAATAAATAAAATCTTTAAAAAAAAACTTACAAGAAAAAAGGAAAAATTGGGTGGAGGTTAAGTGAATATGCCTTTAGTGGAATAGTTCAAAAAAATGTTAATAGAGGTAAGCTCCTACAAGAAGAAATATCCAAGTTGTTGAGGCACTATGCTTTATAAAATAGTAAAATAAATAACTATAGAAAGTGTAGAAACTTTAGAAATATATCATCAGTGCATGAACCAAAAGTGTGAGAGTGGAAGATAAACTTCTCCGTGGTGAGACATTTGCTATCATCACTTCACATGTTTAGGTGTAGAAACTAAAATAAGCAACAGGCTGCTTATTTTCATTAAATACTCTGTTTGCAGTTAGAGTAAACCTGATCTAGAAGAGTAGCAGCAGTTTTATGCATGGAAAACAAGTTTTCAATGACCAGGTAACCAGAGGACATTATCACATTTATTGTCTCCTCTAAATAGAAAAGTGACTATTTACCAAAATGTTAATATAATGATACTGAAGAGTATTTTGAAAGCTATATATAATACCCAAAATTTGGATAGATTAAATATATATACAATTTAGCACTTACACATTAATTCTTAACTGCGGTCAACTACCTGGTTTTATGTATGAATTGAGGAGACCATTCCTTTCTAATTTCAGGTCAATATCTGGGAATCAAGGCCTTTTCAGGGCCAAGTCCGTATGCTCTAAAACTTCAACCTACTTTGATAACAAATGTTTGTGACTTTTTCTTTGACACTCATTGGTTTTTCCTTTCCAAAAGAAATTTTTTAAAAAAGTTATTTACACTTGACTTTTTTTTAAAGATTTATTTATTTGAGAAAAAAGAGTGAGCATGTGAGTGGGAGGAGGAGGAGAGGGGCAAAGGGAGAGGGAGACAGAGAATCTCAAGTAGACTCCCCAGTGGCTTGGAGCCCAGTGTGGGGCTCAATCCTATAATCCTGAGATCATGACCTGGGCAGAAATCAAGAGTCGACACTTAAGTGAGCCACCCAGGCTCCCCATACAGTTGACTTTTAAAGGTAATTAAAATGGTGGTCCTTTGCCTCTTAGTTCTCCTACTTTATAAGGAAAAGAGACAAAAATTTTAAAAATTAAGGCAGTGTAATGTAAATTCCTATATTTAACCCAATTGTCTCTTCTTTCATTTAGTGGATTTAAGTTTCCTTACTCAATTTTCACTGCTCAAGAAACTGGCCCACCTATGCCCTGTCACTTGCCTTTTCTAAGCCTGTTTCATCTATTAAAGGAGGAATTTGAATTGAATTATCTCTGAAAGTCTATCATTCAGTCAAATTCTATAAAATTGCAGCCTAAGGCAAAATTTGATTTGGCTTTTCAAAAATATCAGTTTACACTGGAAATTGTTCACTAAAAGGGCTGTACCTCTTCTAGAAAAAAAGCACTTTCAAATAGCATTTATATAAATTTAATGTAGTTTTTAAACAGACATAAAATAATAGGATCACAATACAATGTTAAGAAAATTTCCGGGCACCTGGGTGGCTCAGTTGGTTAAGCAACTGCCTTCGGCTCAGGTCATGATCCCAGAGTCCTGGAATCGAGTCCCACATCGGGTTCCCAGCTCCAAGGGGAGTCTTCTTCTCCCTCTAACCTTTTCCCCTCCCATGCTCTCTGTCTCTCTCTCAAATAAATAAATAAAATCTTGGGGCGCCTGGGTGGCTCACTGAGTTAAGCCTCTGCCTTCGGCTCAGGTCATGATCTCAGGGTCCTGGGATCGAGCCCCGCATCGGGCTCTCTGTTCAGCGGGGAGCCTGCTTCCCCTCCTCTCTCTCTCTGCCTGCCTCTCTGCCTACTTGTGATCTCTCTCTCTCTCTCTGTCAAATAAATAAATAAAATATTTTAATAAAAAAAATAAAAAATAAAAATAAATAAATAAATAAAATCTTAAAAAAGAAAAAAGAAAGAAAATTTCAAAATATACATAAAAGATACTGGGCAAAGTGGACTATCCAGTTCATGGACCTACAAGTCATTGTGAGCCTTTCCAGGATTCTGCTGCAGTCAAGAGTACAGAAATATTAAACATCAACCCAAGAGTCAGGGTAAATAAAATTAAGAAGCAGTAGCTTACTTGCATACAAAATTATAAGCTATGTGCAAAATTCTGGTCCCCACAGCACAGAAAAGCAAGCCTTGGGGCAAGACTATTTCAATAATAATGAATGGGATGGCTGAGGCCACACTTTCCGAGGTTAAACTTTTTTAAAGTAAGACTGTTTGGTTTTAGTGACAAAGGGTGAAGGGGATACAATCAAAGTTATTATCGTTTTAAATGAAATGGACAGCTTAAACATGAACTCATTAATCAAACCCTAGAACACCAGAGTACCAACTGAAATTGGAAAGAGGTTTTTATAGAGCAAAGAAAGGAAGATAGCTAACGTGGAAGTCCTTATTTTCAAGAAATGAGACAGGCTGGGGGAAATGTGTGTGTGTGTGTATGTGTAATTTCAGTGCAATTTGAAATAAGTTAAGATTTAATTTAGTGAAGATGTATGTGTTATTGTGTCCAGAACAATACTAGGTATGACAGAAATGTTTATAACATGGACCTTCTCTTCAAGATTTATAATCTGTCTGAAAGAAGTGTACATTCATGGATTAATAATTCAGAGTAGGCAGCTAAGAGAACAGACTTATGTTGGGGTATAAATCTAACCTCCTAAACTTTTTTGATGGCCCAGTTAGAGACGAAAATCTGAGAAGCAGACAATGCTTGACCTTATGATACTGTTCCTTATGTCACACATTCTTTTTTTTTTTTTTTTAAAGATTTTATTTATTTGTCAGAGAGAGAGGGAGAGAGAGCGAGCACAGGCAGACAGAATGGCAGGCAGAGGCAGAGGGAGAAGCAGGCTCCCCGCCAAGCAAGGAGCCCGATGTGGGACTCGATCCCAGAACGCTGGGATCATGACCTGAGCCGAAGGCAGCTGCTTAACCAACTGAGCCACCCACGTGTCCCTATGTCACACATTCTTAATGAAAACTATAAAAAACACAATCTATAATTTTCTGTTCACCTATGCCTCTGCATTTCATGAGTTGAAAAAATAACCTACAAGAAAATAGGAAACATTAACCAAAACACAAAAAATAAAAACTGAGGACATAACTAGGCCCTAAAGTGATACACAGCAGAGTGAAAGTGTCAGTTTTCCTGACTGGGCCAGAAGGGAACATGGCCCTGTTTGGCCATCTTTGGCCACGTTGGCCTGGAGGGTATGGCCAGGCTGGCCATGGTAATGTTGGCTTGGGAAGGCAGTTGGCTTAGTGATGAAGAATATGGATCATGGAGTCATCCCCCCAGGGTTCGGATCTTAGCTTCAGCATGGAAACGTTGTTAAGCCTTCATGATTCCCAATTTCCTCATCTGTAAAATGAGGGTAGATATTAGGTCAACCTTACAGAGTGGCTGTGAAGATGAAATCAGGTAATCCATGTAAAGAACTCAACACCATATGGGCACGTGGCAAACACTCCTTAAAACAGTAGCTGTTACTAACAACAGATCTATGTACTATAAAGAGCAAAGAGTCCCAGCTGTTGCATTAACAGCTAGTTGAGTTTGTGGAGTCCTTTCATCTCTAAGACAAGAGCATGGCTTCACATACTTGTAAAAACACAATAATAATATTTGCCTCATCCAGTGAAAATTCCAGTAGGAAACAGAATAAGAACATGTACGAAAAAATGCCTTGTAATATAGAAAGTGGCAAACACATGTGGGTTCTTGCTAGAATAATGATTCCTGCAACCCTTCTAAAGAGGTCTGCTCCCTGTATTTTTGTCTGCTTTTGTTCACAGATGTATCCCAGCACTTAGGACGGTGATGGGCACATAGCAGTGGTCATTAAAATTGATTGAATGAGGGCGCCTGGGTGGCTCAGTTGGTTAGGCGACTGCCTTCAGCTCAGGTCATGATCCTGGAGTCCTGGGATCGAGTCCCACATCGGGCTCCCTGCTCGGCAGGGAGTCTGCTTCTCCCTCTGACCTCTCTCCTCTCATGCTCTCTCTCTCTCTCTCAAATAAATAAATAAAATCTTAAAAAAAAAATGATTGAATGAATAAATGAAGATCAAGTTTCTATAACCCTGAAGGTCATTTTGTTTGGCCTTTTATGTCTCTGAAATCAGTACAAATGATCTGAAGCCCTGAAAGCAGTCACATAAACTGCATTCATTTTCTGCAGCTGTGTAACAAATTATCACAAACAACCACCACTGGTGTGCTCATGGTTCTATAAGGCAGAAGTCTGGCCCCACGTAGCTGGGTCCTCTGCTAAGGGGCTCATGGGATTGACATCAAGCTATCAGACAGGCTGTATTTTTCTCTGGAGGCTCCACAAGGCAAGTCTTCCAAGCCCATTAGGGTTGTGACAGATTCAGTTCTTTATGATGGCAGAACTGAGTTTCGCATGTCCTCGCTGGTCTTCATTGAGCTGCTCTCAACTCCTGAGGCTGCCCCTATTCCTTCCCATGCGGCCCCTCCATAAGCAGTTCCCAGTATCTTCTCAGCAGAACCCTTCATGGCCAGCAGCAGGATCCTTCCCACCGTGAATCCCCCACATGCTTCGAATCTCTCCAACTTCTGCTCATCGGCTAGAGAAAAACTCTACCTTTAAAGAAAAACCCAGATCATCTCCCTTTTGCTGCAGGTTGTAACCTACACAAGGGAATGAGAGCTGATCATTATCAGAGATTCCACCCACACTTAAAGGGAAGGGGCTTACGAAAAGGCCAGGATCAACGTAGATTTTTCTTAGAATTCTGCCTACCACATACACTATATTGTATGAACAAAGATAGACTGTCATAAATACACTGGTGTATGTTTTAAAAAGCAGGTGAGAGAATATATGTCTAGGGCGATCCTTTATGTTTTAATTTACGTGTTTAAATATGCAAGAAGAGGGTCTGACAGGCTACACACTAAACAGTTCACAGTGGTTATCCCTGGGGAGTGAAAATAAGTTTCTCACAATAAACGTACAGTATACTTACAATTAAAAATAATGAAAAGAGGAGATAAAAACTGACCCTTTCCCTTTACACTTCAATGTAAATTCCAAATACTTGTTTCACCGCTACTTTAACTCAGCTCACTAATAATGCCGCAGATCAAGTAAAATAATTTCTTCTCCTTTACAGCATCTCTCTCGCAGAGTTTTACAGACATTTCCTTACGAATCATCTCTAATCTTGCTGCACACTTCCCTAGATTCTCCACTTAAGGTTCAGAAGGCTCTGCCTTCATGGTCCCAAAGGCAGCAAGAGCTTCTCAGTTCTGCAAACCCCACTCTCCCACACTATGGACTCAACACCATCACTTTTATCAAGTAAGCCAGGTCTCATCTATGTTTTTTTTGCCCAAGGAAGGAAAATAAAACCTCAGGAAACCCGCCAGTTTAAAGAAAACCATCGTGCTGTAGCCGAGCATAACTGCACAAACCATGTTTGCTTGCAACAGTAGATTGGATTAGCTGTATATTGTACAATAAATGAGTTAGAAATCCAAGCAGTAGGTGCGCTGATATTTTGTTGTAAAATTCATGTGTCAAGAAGTATTTGACAAGCAGTATCTCCATACTTAAATTGAGCAATGGATTGAAGCCTGAAAAAAAAGCAAAGGGAATGCATTCTGCAGTTGTCTCACAAATCGTGTTACCCACTGATAGTTTTTTCCTATGGAAAAAGCAATCCCTCCAATATTAAGAGACTGCAGACCAAGAAAACAGGCTTTAATTAAATCAGTTATGTTGCATTATATCATGTGAACAATGTGCGTCCGCAGCAATCTTTCTGTGGAAAAATTAAATAAAGCATATTTATAATTCAAATGTGTATAAACATGGTTGGGCTATCTCATACACTGTCTGTCGTCTGTTCAAAAAAAACTCTAAATTCTAAATATAATGGATTCTTGCCCAGGGTGAGAGATACCAAAGAGATTTTATAACATATTTAAACTTCATTGGATTTCTACACAGCCTTTTCAAATAAGCTAGAAAAAGTCCAGAAACTCGGGTTTTTTGTCAGTACCAGCCCCTACCCTGATAATCTACTCTTATAGTGTTGTTTGTTTGTTTTATGAGAGAGACAGAGAACACAAACAGGAGGGAGGGGTAGAGGGAGAGGGAGAAGCAGGCTCCCCATGGAGCAGGGAGCCAGATGTAGGGCTCAATCCCAGGACCCTGCGGCATGACCTGAGCCCAAGGCAGCCACTTAACCTACTGAGCCACCCAGGCGCCCCTACTCTTGTAGTTTGAATAATACATTTCTCATTGTGCCTTGGTATCTCCCATCTTTACCCACACAAAGCCTAGATGGCTTGGCATTTTTTGAAAGTGCCACAACAACAGAACATATAAATCAAAAAACAATGTAAGTGTTAGCAAAGAAGAGCTGGTCACCTTGAGTAACTTTCCCTAGCTGCCTCATAAGGTTAGGAGTAAGATCCATTTTTCAATGCGTTAGCAGTGTGTGATTGTTGTTACTCTGAGAGAGATTTTTCACTTAAAAATGCATGATTCAGCTTCAGAAAAATCTTCTTATCCAAATCTTTCAAAGAGCTGATCAAACATACATTATTCTATACATTATATGTGGAAGTGCTTTGAAAGGTCAAAAGTGCTACATAAATTTTTTAAGTTATCAGGGCGCCTGGGTGGCTCAGTGGGTTAAAGCCTCTGCCTTCAGCTCGGGTCATGATCCCAGGGTCCTGGGATCGAGCCCCATATCGGGCTCTCTGCTCAGCAGGGAGCCTGCTTCCCCCCCCCCCTTCTCTCTGCCTGCTCTCTGCCTACTTGTGATCTCTGTCAAATAAATAAATAAAATCTTTAATTAAAAAAAATGTTTTAAGTTATCAATATTCCAAGTGTTTAACTTCTGAAATATGTTGGATGCTAAGCTAAATTGGTTTTTTTAGTTTTCTAGTTAACTAATAGGTGGGATCCTGTGTTCTATCTAGTACTAGAACATGTTCAGAAATACGTCCCTCGACGCTTAATTTATTATAAGAGATTGAGGAACTGGGTTTATTTAATTGTATAATATCCCCTTAGGGCAAGTAATTAGTAAAAATGGATTACAAAGAAGCCAAAAGACACAACCATAGGAAGAAAATACAGCAAACAGCAGAAATGAACCATATGTTTTAATCCTCAAAGTTCCATTTCTCATGTCAAATAAATATTTACATAACAGCAACTGAGTTTTTTAAACAGCACAAAATCTGGATAATAAAGATACCATTCAATCAGTCAAGATAATATTAACTGACATAACATTTAATATCTGAAATCTCAATGGCTTATCACAAAGGATATTTCTTTCTCATTAAGGGTTAGGGAGGAAGGGAGAGCAGAAACTCCATGGAGTCATTCAGGGACCCAGGCTGATGAAGGCTGTCATCTTCCACTATTAGCTGTCAGTGCTGCCCTAAGAATAAACATCTAGCCCGTAGCTGCAGCAAGAGGGAGGGTGGAACATCATAGAGAAAGTGCTTCTGTGTCAGTCTGAGAAGTGATAGGTATCATGTGCTGAAGAGGGAAGAAAACTGGCTTGGTAGGCTGCAAGCCAGTTTCAACCAAACTACAAATGGTCTCTTAACCCCCATTCACAAGAAAAAAGAAAACAAACATCAAGAACAATAAAAAGAGAGAAAGAAATGTTTCCTAGTAGCAGGGCAATTTAGTGTCTGGCTTTTTCAGAACTTCCATTTTTCCAAGCCATTTGAGCCCCCATGTTTGTTCTTCTATTGGGCGGTATGTCCATTCATATGGCATTCAATAACACAAGAATCATAAAATGTGGAAATAAAGGGCAGAGCAGAAAACTTATGTAATTTAGTGCACAGAAGTTTGTGGGCCAACTTGATTTGCTAATCTACAGTCTGTGCTTCTGGAGAGGAGAAGAAGGGGGAGTTCACAATCCACAAACCAATTTGTGTTGTTTCTGCAACACTGCAAAAGTGCGACTCATGAATATGCTAATGAAATTGCAATGAGAGTTTTGGCACTATTTCATCACCTCAACTAGATTAGAGAGTAATAACACTATGGGTTTACATGTCTTCAGAAACTGCTGTGGTAGTAGAAAAAAAAAGGGACCTGTGATATTTATAATGCAACAAAAATTACAACCATGCTACAATAAAATAATGATAATTATTTCATATGTAAGTAATAGTTTGCAGCACACACACACACACACACAATAGTTCACCGCTAAAGTCATTCACTACTATTCATGTTTCTGCTTCCTGGTGTTACTGTGAGTCTATATTTGTGAATGGGTTCACACATTTCTCTGCCTTCTTCCAAAGATAGAAAAGAGATAAAAAATGGAAATACTGGTGGAAAAAATTGTATTGGCAAGACAGGAATCTCCTCTTTATAAGCATTTGGCACCTTTTTTTATCATTAATTAGGGTTCCAAGAGCAGAAGGAGTAAGAAAAAGCTATTCTTACCTTTATATTCCAACTTCTTACATAATAGTCAAACTATATCCTGGGATTCTAGAACTGTCCCACAATTCAAGCTTACTTCACAGTTTATGAATGCACTGTTTTAAGGTAGTGAACTATTTGACAGGGAGGGAACTATATAGAGACAAAAACATTAAAGATTAAGTGAAAAATCTCCAACAGCTTCATTAGGCAACCCAAGCCACAAGGAAGCATCTGAGCATTTTCTCCACATCGCATTCAGAATGCCTTAAAATAGGACCCTTCACCTGAGCTGACCCCCTGCAATACCAGAAATTATTCTCAGCCTTCAACTTCCCAGTAGATGTTCTCATTAGGAACTACAAGAGGCAAGAGAAAATATACGGAATAAAAATCCATAGGCAGTGGCACCTGGGTGGCTCAGTGGTTAAGCATCTGCCTTTGGCTCAGGTCATGATCCCAGGGTCCTGGTATTGAGCTCTGCATCGCATCAAAGTCCTTGCTCAGCTGGAAGCCTGCTTCTTCCTCTCCCACTCCCGCTGTTTGTGTTCCCTCCCTCACTGTCTCTCTCTCTCTGGCAAATAAATAAAATCGTTTAAAAAACAAAGACAAAAACAAAAACAAAACCATAGGCTCCAGGATTTGGAACGCTCTCTGATCCCTAAGAGATGAAGATGTTGCTAGTTCCATAAACTAGGGGGAAAGCTGCTGGTTTTCTCACCATGTTTCACAGTCACTTTATAAAATAATAGATACTAGGGTTTCTTTTACATTTGTTTAATCAAGAGAGAAAAATTTTTTTCAGATTAGTAACAACCCATGTTTAAGAGACATGCAGGCGCTAAATACTTTTATACACGTTATCTCAAATAATGCCATCCATCCATCAGTATGAAGCTAGGCACCCACCATTTATGATGTTAAATATCCCAAAGTGATGAAATTGCAAGGCTATTCATAGTGGCCACACCAGAAGAACAGAGGCTACAGACTCTCTGTCCTTCTGGTGTGACCACTAAGTTTATTATGGGTTTTTTAAGATTTTATTTTATTTACTTGATAGGCAGAGATCACAAGCAGGCAGAGAGGCAGGCAGAGAGAGAGAGAGAGGGAAGCAGGCTCCCGCTGAGCAGAGAACCCGATGTGGGACTCAATCCCAGGACCCCGAGACCATGACCTGAGCCGAAGGCAGTGGCTTAACCCACTGAGCCACCCAGGCGCCCTAAGTTTATTATTTTTAAAACAATAAAAAAGTTGTGACTAACTCCAGTGACATTTTCAGAATATCTCTGACCCAGAATGCCTTCATTTTGAGGGCAATTAGGTGCTATTAAATAAAGAAAATTATTTTGCTTATAGAGAAGTTTGTTGGGATACAAGAAATGGAAATAATTGATTCTAACTGTACATAAGTAGCACTGTACACATTTGGGGTTTAAGTACTTATATTTGTATATGTATGGATGTATATGTGTACACATACACATACACACACACACACACACACACAAATTGTAGAGGAAAAAAGTAACAGCCAAACTGGAAACTATCTTTGAACTCACTATGCACTGTGAGTTCTGGGCTTACTTTGATTCCAAACACACACCTAATTGCCTTTGGTGATACAGTGTTGAGTTGTAGCTCAAAGTTTTCTAATTTGGTCAAGAATGACTCAGTAATATCAAGATCTCTTCCAGCTACAAGAGTCTGACCCTCTGCTTTTGCTCTACCTATGGAGATCTGACCCCTATGGTCCTAAACACATACCTACATTTCCTTGGATCTCATCTGGCACAACTGTAAAACCATCTTATATGTGCTTTATCTCACAGGGATAATCCAGGGACATAAGTGTTTCTGCTACATTTGTCAATATGAAATACTTGGGTAATTGTTAGATTAATTTGGGAAGCTTATAATATGGATAAAATATTAAGAAGAAAAAACACAGAGCACCAGAAAGGATCATTTATATAGAGATTCATTTTTCTTTGTTACTGTTTCATCTCTTTTCAGAGCCATTTCATTTGACCAAAACCTTGGGTGGTTTGGTATCAAAAATTACTTCAAGAAATAAAGATTGAAAATTAATACTATGAAACTACTTATTGTAAAAGAGTCATGTGGGGGAGAGGAGTCAAGATGGCGGAGAAGTAGCAGGCTGAGACTACTTCAGGTAGCGGGAGATCAGCTAGATAGCTTATCTAAAGATCGCAAACACCTACAAATCCAACGGGAGATCGAAGAGAAGAAGAACAACAACTCTAGAAACAGAAAATCAACCACTTTCTGAAAGGTAGGACTGGCGGAGAAGTGAATCCAAAGCAACGGGAAGATAGACCGCGGGGGGAGGGGCCGGCTCCCGGCAAGCGGCGGAGCAACGGAGCACAAAATCAGGACTTTTAAAAGTCTGTTCCGCTGAGGGACATCACTCCAGAGGCTTAACCGGGGTGAAGCCCAGGCGGGGTCAGCGCGGCCTCAGGTCCCCCAGGGTCACAGAAGAATCGGGGGTGTCTGAATGTCGCAGAGCTTACAGGTATTAGAACGGGGAAGCCGGCTACAGAGACAGAGCCGAGGAGTGAGCTCTAAACTCGGGGTTACCTTGAACCGGTCGCAGGCTCGGTCAGCTCGAAGCGTGGCCGGGGACCAGGGTGACGGGAGTAATTGGGCACTGTTCTCTGAGGGCGCACTGAGGAGTGGGGCCTCGGGCTCTCGGCTCCTCCGGGCCGGAGACCGGGAGGCCGCCATCTTCATTCCCGCCCTCCGGAACTCTACGGAAAGCGCTCAGGGAACAAAAGCTCCCGAAAGCAAACCCGAGCGGATTACTCAGACCGGCCGGAGTAAGGGCGGTGCAACTCCGCCTGGGGCAAAGACACTTGAGAATCACTACAACAGGCCCCTCCCCGAGAAGATCAACAAGAAGCCCAGCCAGGACTAAGTTCACCTACCAAGGAGTGCAGTTTCAATACCAAGGAGAGCAGCGGAATTCCAGAGGAGGAGAAAGCAAAGCCAGAGCTCATGGCTTTCTCCACATGATTCTTTAGCCTTGCAGTTAATTTAATTTTTTTTCTTTTTCAATTTTTTTTCTCTTCTTCTGCTAAATTTTTTTAACTTTTACCGTTTTCTTTTTTAACGTTTTTTAAATAGTTTATCTAATAGATATATATTTTTTTCCTTTTTATATTTTTTATCGGTTTTCTTTTTTTAATTGTTTCTTTTTTTTTTTTTTTTTCTGAACCTCTTTTTATCCCCTTTCTCCCCCCTCACGATTTGGGATCTCTGCTGATTTGGCTAAAGCATATTTTCCTGGGGTTGTTGCCACCCTTCTAGTATTTTACTTGCTCCTTCATATACTCTTATCTGGACAAAATGACAAGGCGGAAAAATTCACCACAAAAAAAAAAAACAAGAAGCAGTACCAAAGGCTGGGGACCTAATCAATACAGACATTGGTAATATGTCAGATATAGAGTTCAGAATGACGATTCTCAAGGTTCTAGCCGGGCTCGAAAAAGGCATGGAAGATATTAAAGCAACCCTCTCAGGAGATATAAAAGCCCTTTCTGGAGAAATAAAAGAACTAAAATCTAACCAAGTTGAAATCAAAAAAGCTATTAATGAGGTGCAATCAAAAATGGAGGCTCTCACTGCTAGGATAAATGAGGCAGAAGAAAGAATTAGCGATATAGAAGACCAAATGACAGAGAATAAAGAAGCTGAGCAAAAGAGGGACAAACAGCTACTGGACCACGAGGGGAGAATTCAAGAGATAAGTGACACCATAAGACGAAACAACATTAGAATAATTGGGATTCCAGAAGAAGAGGAAACAGAGAGGGGAGCAGAAGGTATATTGGAGAGAATTACTGGAGAGAATTTCCCCAATATGGCAAAGGGAACAAGCATCAAAATCCAGGAGGTTCAGGGGTGCCTGGGTGGCTCAGTGGGTTAGGGCCACTGCCTTCGGCTCAGGTCATGATCCCGGAGTCCTGGGATCGAGCCCCGCATCAGGCTCTCTGCTCAGCAGGGAGCCTGCTTCCTCCTCTCTCTCTGCCTGCCTCTCTGCCTACTTGTGTCTGTCAAATAAATAAATAAAATCTTTAAAAAAAAAAAATCCAGGAGGTTCAGAGAACCCCCCTCAAAATCAATAAGAATAGGTCCACACCCCGTCACCTAATAGTAAAATTTACAAGTCTTAGTGACAAAGAAAAGATCCTGAAAGCAGCCCGGGAAAAGAAGTCTGTAACGTACAATGGTAAAAATATTAGATTGGCAGCAGACTTATCCACAGAGACCTGGCAGGCCAGAAAGAGCTGGCATGATATATTCAGAGTACTAAAGGAGAAAAACATGCAGCCAAGAATACTATATCCAGCTAGGCTATCATTGAAAATAGGAGGAGAGATTAAAAGCTTCCAGGACAAACAAAAACTGAAAGAATTTGCAAATGCCAAACCAGCTCTACAGGAAATATTGAAAGGGGTCCTCTAAGCAAAGAGAGACCCTAAAAGTAGTAGATCAGAAAGAAACAGAGACAATATACAATAACACTCACCTTACAGGCAATACAATGGCACTAAATTCATATCTCTCAATACTTACCCTGAATGTTAATGGGCTAAATGCCCCAATCAAAAGACACAGGGTATCAGAATGGATAAAAAAACAAAACCCATCTATATGTTGCCTACAAGAAACTCATCTTAAACCCGAAGACACCTCCAGGTTTAAAGTGAGGGGGTGGAAAAGAATTTACCATGCTAATGGACATCAGAAGAAAGCAGGAGTGGCAATCCTTATATCAGATCAATTAGATTTTAAGCCAAAGACTATAATAAGAGATGAAGAAGGACACTATATCATACTCAAAGGAACTGTCCAACAAGAAGATCTAACAATTTTAAATATCTATGCCCCTAACGTGGGAGCAGCCAACTATATAAACCAATGAATAACAAAATCAAAGAAACACATCGACAATAATACAATAATAGTAGGGGACTTTAACACTCCCCTCACTGAAATGGACAGATCATCCAAGCAAAAGATCAACAAGGAAATCAAGGCCTTAAATGACACACTGGACCAGATGGACATCACAGATATATTCAGAACATTTCATCCCAAAGCAACAGAATACACATTCTTCTCTAGTGCACATGGAACATTCTCCAGAATAGATCACATTCTTGGTCCTAAATCAGGTCTCAATTGGTATCAAAAGATTGGGATCATTCCCTGCATATTTTCAGACCACAATGCTCTGAAGCTAGAACTCAATCACAAGAGGAAATTTGGAAAGAACCCAAATACATGGAGACTAAACAGCATCCTTCTAAAGAATGAATGGGTCAACCAGGAAATTAAAGAAGAATTGAAAAAATTCATGGAAACAAATGATAATGAAAACACAATGGTTCAGAATCTGTGGGACACAACAAAGGCAGTCCTGAGAGGAAAATATATAGCAGTACAAGACTTTCTCAAGAAACAAGAAAGGTCTCAGGTACACAACCTAACCCTACACCTAAAAGAGCTAGAGAAAGAACAAGAAAGAAAGCCTAAACCCAGCAGGAGAAGAGAAATCATAAAGATCAGAGCAGAAATCAATGAAATAGAAACCAAAAAAACAATAGAACAAATCAACGAAACTAGGAGCTGGTTCTTTGAAAGAATTAATAAGATCGATAAACCCCTGGCCAGACTTATCAAAAAGAAAAGAGAAAGGACCCAAATAAATAAAATCATGAATGAAAGAGGAGAGATCACAACGAACACCAAAGAAATACAGACAATTATAAGAACATACTATGAGCAACTCTATGCCAACAAATTTGACAATCTGGAAGAAATGGATGCATTCCTAGAGACATATAAACTACCACAACTGAACCAGGAAGAAATAGAAAGCCTGAACAGACCCATAACCAGTAAGGAGATTGAAACAGTCATCAAAAATCTCCAAACAAACAAAAGCCCGGGGCCAGATGGCTTCCCGGGGGAATTCTACCAAACATTTAAAGAAGAACTAATTCCTATTCTCCTGAAACTGTTCCAAAAAATAGAAATGGAAGGAAAACTTCCAAACTCATTTTATGAGGCCAGCATCACCTTGATCCCAAAACCAGACAAGGATCCCATCAAAAAAGGGAACTACAGGCCAATATCCTTGATGAACACAGATGCAAAAATTCTCGCCAAAATACTAGGCAATAGGATTCAACAGTACATTAAAAGGATTATTCACCACGACCAAGTGGGATTTATTCCAGGGCTGCAAGGTTGGTTCAACATCCACAAATCAGTCAATGTGATACAACACATTAATAAAAGAAAGAACAAGAACCATATGATACTCTCCATAGATGCTGAAAAAGCATTTGACAAAGTACAGCATCCCTTCCTGATCAAAACTCTTCAAAGTGTATGGATAGAGGGCACATACCTCAATATTATCAAAGCCATCTATGAAAAACCCATGGCAAATATCATTCTCAATGGAGAAAAACTGAAAGCTTTTCCGCTAAGGTCAGGAACACGGCAGGGATGTCTGTTATCACCACTGCTATTCAACATAGTACTAGAAGTCCTAGCCTCAGCAATCAGACAACAAAAGGAAATTAAAGGCATCCAAATCGGCAAAGAAGAAGTCAAACTATCACTCTTCGCAGATGATATGATACTATATGTGGAAAACCCAAAAGACTCCACTCCAAAACTGCTAGAACTTGTACAGGAATTCAGTAAAGTGTCAGGATATAAAATCAATGCCCAGAAATCAGTTGCATTTCTCTACACCAACAACAAGACAGAAGAAAGAGAAATTAAGGAGTCAATCCCATTTACAGTTGCACCCAAAACTATAAGATACCTAGGAATAAACCTAACCAAAGAGACTAAGAATCTATACACAGAAAACTATAAAGTACTCATGAAAGAAATTGAGGAAGACACAAAGAAATGGAAAAATGTTCCATGCTCCTGGATTGGAAGAATAAATATTGTGAAAATGTCTATGCTACCTAAAGCAGTCTACACATTTAATGCAATTCCTATCAAAGTACCATCCATTTTTTTCAAAGAAATGGAACAAATAATCCTAAAATTTATATGGAACCAGAAAAGACCTCGAATAACCAAAGCTATATTGAAAAAGAAAGCCAAAGTTGGTGGCATCACAATTCTGGACTTCAAGCTCTATTACAAAGCTGTCATCATCAAGACAGCATGGTACTGGCACAAAAACAGACACATAGATCAATGGAACAGAATAGAGAGCCCAGAAATAGACCCTCAACTCTATGGTCAACTAATCTTCGACAAAGCAGGAAAGAATATCCAATGGAAAAAAGACAGCCTCTTCAACAAATGGAGTTGGGAAAATTGGACAGCCACATGCAGAAAAATGAAATTGGATCATTTCCTTACACCACACACGAAAATAGACTCAAAATGGATGAAGGATCTCAATGTGAGAAAGGAAGCCATCAAAATCCTTGAGGAGAACACAGGCAGCAACCTCTTCGACCTCAGCCGCAGCAACATCTTCCTAGGAACATCGCCAAAGGCAAGGGAAGCGAGGGCAAAAATGAACTATTGGGATTTTATCAAGATCAAAAGCTTTTGCACAGCAAAGGAAACAGTTAACAAAACCAAAAGACAACTGACAGAATGGGAGAAGATATTTGCAAATGACATATCAGATAAAGGGCTAGTGTCCAAAATCTATAAAGAACTTAGCAAACTCAACACCCAAAGAACAAATAATCCAATCAAGAAATGGGCAGAGGACATGAACAGACATTTCTGCAAAGAAGACATCCAGATGGCCAACAGACACATGAAAAAGTGCTCCATATCACTCGGCATCAGGGAAATACAAATCAAAACCACAATGAGATACCACCTCACACCAGTCAGAATGGCTAAAATTAACAAGTCAGGAAATGACAGATGCTGGCGAGGATGCGGAGAAAGGGGAACCCTCCTACACTGTTGGTGGGAATGCAAGCTGGTGCAACCACTCTGGAAAACAGCATAGAGGTTCCTCAAAATGTTGAAAATAGAACTACCCTATGACCCAGCAATTGCACTGCTGGGTATTTATCCTAAAGATACAAACGTAGTGATCCGAAGGGGCACATGCACCCGAATGTTTATAGCAGCAATGTCTACAATAGCCAAACTATGGAAAGAACCTAGATGTCCATCAACAGACGAATGGATAAAGAAGATGTGGTATATATACACAATGGAATACTATGCAACCATCAAAAGAAATAAAATATTGCCATTTGCGACGACGTGGATGGAACTAGAGGGTATCATGCTTAGCGAAATAAGTCAATCGGAGAAAGACAACTATCATATGATCTCCCTGATATGAGGGAGAGGAGATGCAACATGGGGGGTTAAGGGGGTAGGAGAAGAGTAAATGAAACAAGATGGGATTGGGAGGGAGACAAACCATAAGTGACTCTTAATCTCACAAAACAAACTGAGGGTTGATGGGGGGAGGGGGGTTGGGAGAGGGGGGGTGGGGTTATGGACATTGGGGAGGGTATGTGCTTGGTGAGTGCTGTGAAGTATGTAAACCTGGCGATTCACAGACCTGTACCCCTGGGGATCAAAATATATTATATGTTTATAAAAAAAGAAAAGTCATGTGGGATAGAAAGCAATGTAGAAAAATGCAGGTATATAAATCAGTAGGATTTCTTAAATTTATATGCTTACAAAAGTAAAGGATTTCTTTAAAAAGTCAAGAAATTTTAGTTCTAGCTGGATCACAAATAAGTAGCAGATATTTATTCTAATTGGGTTAACACTTTCTGAAAAGCAGTGTGTGTGAATGTGATTTGATTTAATAGAACCAACTAGAATATTTATACCACGTTATGGTTCTTAGACTCTTTGGGTGCTGAATCCCTTTGAGAATATAATGAAAGATATGGACCCTCTCTCTAGAAAAACACACAGGCACGAAATTTTGCATATAAATTCAGGACCCTACTGGGCCATGGACCACAGGTTAATAACTCCTGATTTACAATGTTACAGCTCTGTTTATAAAGTACCAGGGCTCTCGGATCAGAAGAGTCTGAATTTGTAGGACTATTTACATAAATTTGCATACTCTATTCAATCTGCTCTACCTCTATGTTTATAAGATAAATTATTTAGTCTAACCTACTACAATAGTATTCAAATTCAATATCAGTGACATGATATACATAAAATCCTTTAGCAGATTTTTAAACCAATCCATTTAATCACATCTCACAACCATAGCTAGCTAGCATAGCTAGAAACACCCGACTGAAATGGAAGATTGCTCCATGGGCTCTCACACAGTGAAGCCAGGCATAGCCTGGCTTGGTCTTACCACAAAAACGTCACAGCTTCTTCCTGATGTTGCCTGTATCCTATGCAGCCCTAGAATGTGATGAAACTGCCTTTGGTAGTTTATTTACTAGCCATCAAAGCTATTCTTTCATTACCTTCAGAATGTAATGGTTATTTTATGAAGACTCATTAAATTTAATGAGATACAGCCATGTTTATTGCTATCCTATAAAACTGGGTTGGGGGAAGACCCATCTTCAAACTGACTCTTGCTTCTGTGGAGTACCAAAAATAAAATGTCAGCCATTGCACTGTACTCAGAGGAAGACGCTTCAGAATTCAGAAGTCACTCCCAAGAGCTGAAGTTGATTAGGATCATAATAATCATTGTTGTTCTTATTATAACCTGGCCTTACTAAAAATAACAACAAATTCCTACACCTCAGTAGTAAAAATATAAATAATCCAATTAAAAACTAGACAGTGGGGGGCGCCTGGGTGGCTCAGTGGGTTAAGCCGCTGCCTTCGGCTCAGGTCATGATCTCAGAGTCCTGGGATCGAGCCCCGCATCGGGCTCTCTGCTCTCTAGGGGAGCCTGCTTCCTCCTCTCTCTCTGCCTGCCTCTCTGCCTGCTTGTGATCTCTCTGTCAAATAAATAAATAAAATCTTAAAAAAAAAAAAAAAAAACTAGACAGTGGATCTGAATAGACATTTTTCCAAATAAGACATACAGAGGAATATGAAAAGGTGGTCAACATCACTAGTCATCAGGGAATTGTACATCAAAATCACAATGAGATATCACCTCATACCTGTTAGAATGGCTATCATCAAAAAGGCAAGAGAGAACAAGTGTTGGTGAAGATGTAGAGAAAAGGGGACACTTGTGCACTGTTAGAATGTAAATTGGTACAACCACTATGGAAAACAGTTTGAAGGTACCTCAAAAAATTAAAAATAGAGCTACCATATGATCCAGCAATTTCACTTCTAGGTATATATCCAAAGGAAATTAAAATAAGATCTCAAGCAATACCTGTACTCCTGTATTCACTGTAGCATTATTCACAATAGTGAAAACATGGAAACAACATAAGTGTCCATCAATGGGTGAATAAATAAAGAAAAGATATAAATGTGTCATAAATTGTATCTATAAATACATATTTATAGATATATGAATGTGAAATATTTTTGCTTTATAATGGAATATTATTCAGCCATAAAAAAGAAGGAAATCCTGTAATTTTCAAGAACATACATGGACCTAGAAGGCATTATGCTAAGTAAAATAAGTTAGAAAGAGAAAGACAATTACTATATGATCTCACTTTTAAGTGGAATCTAAAAAGGCCAAACTCATAGAAACAAAGAGTAAATTGGTGGTTACCAAGGGCTGGGTGCTGGGGAAACAGGGAGATATTGGTTGAATGGCACAAACTTTCAGTTGTAGGATGAATAAATTCTGGGGATCTACTGTACAGCATTGTGACTATAATTAACTATACTGAACTATATACTCGAAAGTTGCTAAGACAGTAACTCTTAAATGTTCTCACCATAAGAACAAAAAATGGTAATTATGTAAAGTGAAGGATGTTTTAATTAATCTTATTGTTATATGTGTATGAAATCATCACATCGTACACCTTAAACTTACATACCGTTATGTGTCAATTATATCTCAATAATAAAGGTGGAGAAAAAATAGTAACAATGATAGTCATAGTAATAGTATCAATAATAATAACAGCTACCAGGGCACCTGGGTGGCTGAGTCCGTTAAGAGTCTGCCTTCAGATCAGGTCATGATCCCAGGTTCCTGGGATCAAGCCCCATATCAGGCTCTCTTCTCAGTGGGGAGTCTGCTTCTCTCTCTGCCTCTGTCTGCTGCTCCCCCTGCTTGTGCACACACACTCTCTTTCTCTCTGTGACAAATAAATAAAATCTTTAAAAATAATAGTAATAATAATAATAAGAGCTGCCAATTTTTGCATCCTTACATTGTACCAAGCATTATTGCAGACTTAATTACATATTATCTCACTTAATTTAGTTATGCCATTAGTCATAAGGCAAGAAGATGGGACACTTTAACATGCAATCTGGATCCTCAGTCCAGTCTAAAAATTGTAAGTTGGGACATGATGGCTCCTAAGAGCCCCCAAAAGGAAAGGCAAAAGAGTAGACCAAGATCTCAAAGTAGAACCAGGAGAAAACCTAAGAAGAAAATCCACATTCACTCTTCGGTACAAGTTCTGCCTTGTAATTTTATGGAGCATCTTGTCTTAGAGCTCACCTAAACCAAGGCCATGTAGTCTGCCAGTAGTGACCAAGAGCTGAGAAGTACTAACCAAGAGCCACTTAAATGGAGTCTGAACACATGGATTTTGGAAATAGGATTTGCTGCCTCTGTGGCCCATCATGATGGAGATGAAATATTTAGCTGTCAATAGTGATTGGGAGACCATAAATTTTATACACCAGCCCTTAGAGCAGATTTTAGATTGTGTCATACTTAACATATGAGAATTAAGTTCTATGTTAGAAATCAGGATAATTGCAGAATCTGAGTGATGGGTATATTCGTTGCATTACCTTAATTTTGTCATTCATCAAGGAAAAAAGAAAATTCTATGCTGGGGCCCTGAAACTAAGTTATGTGTCTAACTGACCGTGCTTGTCTCCTCTTAAGTTTTCTTTACTTTTAACCCTGTCCCAGAGAGTGTCCAATCTCAGAGCCACTAAAAGAAGGTAAAGGCTGTTTGGAAAGCAGAACAGGAAACTTCCATGTCTCTGAGCCCAAATTCATCCAACTAAAAAATCTTCCATGGTGTATAATGAATGTTGAGCATCTGGAAATAGAAATAGTTCTCTTTTCTAACTCTTTCCAAATATATTTCTAATTCATTCTAAATATAAGCTTATGAACAGAATGTCCCTGCATTTTGTGACCTAGAAGTGTCCCAGAAGGTTGCATTTCAGAGGCTAGGTAGAAAAATAGTCTGGATGAAGAAAGACTAGAACAAAATATGCATTTTTTCCCTTCAAAATATTTGGTCTAGCCTACATGGGGAAAGCAGGTTAATAAGCAGGTAAGACAAACAGAAAACAATGCAGTGCTGAGGTATGGAGTTTGAATAACAAACTCCCAATCACCAGGAAAAGTAACTCTGAAGTAGGCTGCTTATCTGAAACTTTCTAAATTACATTGAAAGTTACCTTAATTTTTTTTGTTTTGGGGACACCCATGTGAACTAATCTGATCTAATTAACAGTCTGCCAGTCCATTTACTATGAAAGAAGTCTCTAGGAGTGACAGAGTCCCATGAGAAACCGCCCCTTGGCAAGTTCGCATCTTTTTTCTTCAGGAGCCACAAGGAATCATAAAGCAAATTACTTAACCGTGGAAGTAAAGGGTTTCCAGCAATCTGCTCTTATATCTCACTTAGTTACCTCAAAGAACTTCCCAACTGCAGAGATCAGGCAGGCCATTTACATTTGGTGGTGTTGACTGTCATGCTCACTATGGAATAGTTGTTATTGTTGTTTCTAAGATTGATTGATTGATTTGAGAGAGGGCGCAAGGGTGCAAATTGGGGGAGGAGAAGGAGGAGAGGATCTTCAAACAGACTCCCCACTGAGCACAGAGCCCCACAGGGGGCTCAATCTCACCACCCATTAGATCATGACCTAAGCTGAAACCACCAGTCTGAGGCTCAACAGACTGAGCCACCCAGGCGCCCCAACTCTATGGGACAACACTGTTTATCATCCTACTCAATACTTGTTTATGAAAGTGTTTTCTGAGTTAAGTACAAAAGCTTATTTTTCTTAGAACCAAAGTAGCTATATACATTTCTTAGGCCTTCTCCCTCTATCACGTTAAACTGTATGAAAGCCACCAGCTGCCAATTAAGATAAGAAAGAGCCTAAAATGGTGAGAAAGAGTTTGCAAATGAAAGCATTTTAAATGAGGTGTAATGTGTTTCATAAGGTAGCATAAGGCATTTTAACTGCTTTAGAGACTAAATTTGATTCCAGATTAATACCTCTGTTAATCTCCTTCAAGTAAGTCGTGTCTCTGAGGTTCAGTATCCTCATCTGTAAAATGGGAATCATAATCATAATACCTACCTCATTAGGTTATTGACAGGATTACATGAGATGATGTAAAGTATGTGAAGATGTGTACAGTATGTTACTTAGTGCCTGGTATGTAGTGAGTGTTCAATAAATGAAAAATATTGCTAAAATTTGGGAAAAGAAAACTTAAAAATTATATTTACAAAAAGTTACTTTACCATACTAAGAAATGAGCTAGAATCTCTGAGGAAACCTTAAAAGGTAAGACAAGCTTGTCTATGCTTATTTAGATGAAGTTGAGTAAAAGTCTATTCCTGTTTTAATGCACTGATCTAATTAACCTTTTGCCAGTACTAAAATGACCTTGAGTTGGTCTTATGACCTCGAATGCTTCATATTGTTGACTTTAAACAGGCTTTTTTGGGATGGTCAGAAATAGCATCTGGTGAAATGGACAAAAGGTCATATTCATTTACTTTGTAATAAATAGCAAATATATTTTGCATTAGCTGCTCACAAATAGGAAGAAATGCATAAAATTCATTTGTCAAAGCAAGTAAGATATTATATAAGAAATCTAGAAATAAATTTTTTAAAAAATCAAAGGATCCAACATTAATTTTTGGTCTCATGCCACTTATTTTATACCAGGAAGTGATTAAATTTTTCATTTTTATAAACTAAAGAAATACATTTCAAGCTAACATTAAAATGAAGTAAAGATGCATCTAATTAAACAACACTGATTTATCATCATAAACATTCCTGTCTCTGGCAGAGAAATCACTGAGCTATGATGAAAGGGAAAAGATAAATGTAGCTTGTGAAAATGTCAGAACTGTAGAACTAAATGATTTCTAAAACTCTTTCTTGTTTTACAAATGTTTATGCTTCGAAAACCAAAACTCTAGTGGCATCCTCCATGTTATCCACAAGCTTAGGGTGAATGACTCAAAAATAGCTACTTTGATCAACAGAACCACGTTGGGAAAATTAGTTTCAAAAGAGAATCCCAACCATGAATAATATTACATACATTGCTTAACCAAAGCCAGTAAATACAACCACATCTGATTTTGTACCTCTTCTTGAAATCTTGATGGGGGTTTTTTCCCACACTATTCGCAGAGCAGGTTTCTATTTGTCAAACCCTGAGTGGAGTTTCATCCTATGTAATAATCGTAATTACTCTTGATACAGCACAAGTAGCCATATCTTTTTATTTACAAATTCCATTCAACACCTTAATGTCCATTTACATTTCAAAAGGACACCAAAAGGAGAACATGAAAGCATTCAAATATACTGTTAATATGTGTGCAGTCTAGAGTCTTTTTCAAAATGAAATCAAGTTCAAACGCCTGCCTGTCCAGCATTGTTAAGAAAGACTTGTAAAGAAAGCATCACCTTATTGGAAATATATCCAGCTTCTCCCTCTGCCCTGTAATAATTGTTAAGCTACTTAGTCAATATCTGGCATCTGTGCATAGTTACTCACATTATGCCAAAGCACTTTATGCCTCCAGTGATCGTGTAGGGCC
The DNA here is from genome assembly GCF_002288905.1 of Enhydra lutris kenyoni. Classification (NCBI taxonomy): domain Eukaryota; kingdom Metazoa; phylum Chordata; class Mammalia; order Carnivora; family Mustelidae; genus Enhydra; species Enhydra lutris. Next base: position 44,123,477 of record NW_019154087.1, on the reverse strand, counting down.
ATCACTGGCCTTGTATTCCTCTAAGCTCCAATGTTTAGCTCAGCAGCAGGCTCATTCGGTTATCATTTATATCAGTTATTGGTTACAAACTGATCATTCCAATCCCTCCATTATTAATTTTTTTATTGCCCCTCAGATCATGCCCCATTTTTCAAGTGGTGTTTCAGAGCCTAAATCGTTTCTTCCTGAAAAAAAATCTAGACATAAATGCCAACTATTTGTAGTGCATTATCATTTGTAATGTTCTAATTATTTTACATAATCAATAACATCAAGTCCCTTTTCTTGGGGACTTTCTGTTTATTTACATTTTATTCTACACACGTCAGTTTCCATCAAGAGCAAAACTGATTTTCTTGTCCTGCATCTGCTCTCAAGACAACCTTAATTCACCATAAATCTATTTGTGTTCAGGATGTAGTTAGACCCAGTTGGCTACATTGATACAATCGGGGGCCAAACATGTCTTGCTCTGCAAAACAAGACTTAAGTATAGCTCACAATGTTATTCTAATGATGACCAAGGAGACCCGAGGTGGTGTTTTATTTCATTGTAGTTATTTTGCAGAGGTCTCTGTTTATGATGTGATGCATTTGGGCCTAAGCACATTAGCTGCATTATTCATTGGGTACATTTGTCAGAACATGCATGTGTATAAAGAACTAATGATCCATATTAAATTAATGGCGCTATAAAAAAGAAAAATACTCCATACAAGCAGCTATGTCAGAAACTACAGACTTTGATAAACCATAGAAAGGACCTAATCAGATGAAGCATTGGACTGTTCTGTCTCCAAAATTACATTTCTAGAAATGTACTTGTACACAATGTTGGTTTTATTAAAACAAATTAATTCAGTCATTAAGGAATCATAAGGCAAGTGTCTCATAAGTCAGGACCTCCAGTGTAACAAATTGATTAAATGACTGTGTAATAGTCTCTTTAAACAAATCTAGTGTAACAAGTTAATAGATCTGCTCAATTACCATGCTGGGGAGATGAGGATGTGGGCGACTCTCTCATTAAAACCGGGAGATTGTTCTTAGTTTTTTTCCCCCTTTCTCTCTATTTTTTCTGTGAGGGTTGTGTTGTGTTTTGGATTTGAGGTTTATTTTTAGGCCTCTGGAAATTGATTGTTCCAATGGCAATTAAAAATTTAAAAAAAAAAAACCTGATTTTGATCCTGCTGACTTCTCCAGTGGATTTGTAAGCGTCTGTTTCAGATCCGTTCCGCCCACCTTGCCGTTTTCCACCTCAAACCTGGGCGTTAGTTGAAGGGATTCGGGGCACCGCTACCTCCCCCACTCTGTCCTTGGCACGTAAAACAGCAAAGTCCCTCCGGGATCAGCCTAGGGCTCTCTCAGGTTTAGCAAAATTTATAGCAAAGCGTTCTAACAGGAAAGGCGCGGCCGGGGGCGGGAGTGGAGAGGTGGTGGAGAGGGAGGGAGAGAAGGGGGTGGAGCCGGCAGAGGGCATCTACGTTTTTTCTGAGAAGAAACTGAAAGAAGATGTTCATATAATTTAGCCAGAAATTGATTTCAATGGAAAGTTTTTTCCCCAGGCTTCTACACACGAGGGGGAAATTTGACAGCAAGTCCCCGGGCCTTCTTGGGCCTCCTTTGCTCCTTCTCAATCTTGTGACAGAGAGGAAAGAGCATCTCAGAAAGTACTCGACGTGGCGCGGGGCTCCCGGTGCGGTTAGTGTGCACCAAGAAGTAGCTTTGTTGGGGGCGATGGAGAGAGAGCGAGAGAGGGAAAGAGAGCGAGAAAGCGCGAGAGATTTGGGGAGGAAGAGAATGCTTTCAGCCATAAACTCTACATGGACATTTCTTTCTGGTGAATGTTGAAATCCTTGTGCCAAAAGATGGAGGTCAGATATGGAGGAGCTCTAGAAGCCTTCCCTTTCCCAACTCTAAGGATAGCTATCCGGGGCCGGTTCTGGGGTTGGAACAGAGCAGAGTAACCTCGAGCCTCTTGCCTTTTCCGAGATAAGGGTGCCCATGACACCCTTTCGCCAAAAGCCCTGGGAGAAAAAAATCTATTACCCCACTGCCATTTTGTTAAGTGTTTGCTCCTGCGATGTGACCCTGCCACTTTATCTGTTGGTTTTTATTTTCTGAGTGCATGTTGCCCATATGTTACTCTAATAGTTGCTATAATTCTTGAGCAATGGGGCTCGTATTTTACGGGGCTGAATTAAAAAGAATGCACTTTAATAAAAACCTGAGCAATACACTAATGGCCTGACATTGATATATTTGCATAGAAATGAATTATACGGGCCTGGTTGACACGACTTTTAATAAATGATTGAGGAGGTTATTATAGGGATGCACTTTGGTGTGTGTTAACAGGTTATTTCAGTGCATCCGTAGCCAAAAATGAGAGCAATACAGTCCCGCATACAGTTGCAGGGTACTTTTCTGTCTTATATCTTGTGACATTTATTGGGACCAATCCGTCCCCATATTACGGTCGCAAACTACATTTTATTAACCATTCGTAATGTTCAATGTGAATGGAATCGGGGGAAATGAAAAAAGAAAAATGACGCCGCTTCTTTCCCCATACGTCCCTCGCCCACATTAGCCATCGGGGTAGTCAATAATGAGAGTTTGATACCAGGAGCCCTTACTTCGGAAGTTACGGAGGGCTGGCTACGCTCCACTAGAACAGGGCAGGAAAAGTGGCGGCTCTCCCGGGAACCGCAAGGCGAACTGCGTCTGAGCAGAGGCGATGAGAAACAACCAAGTGAGAAACTGTCGGTGGATGCGGATGTTCAGGAAATGATCCTCCCAGTTCTTTGGCAAATGGACCCCTGAGAGTCCTTCTGAGCCCAGAGATCCAAGAGTTCAGACTCTTTAGATAAGGCATCCAACAGAATATATTCAAATGCCTGCTTGCAAGTGCGTCCTTTTGTCCTGTTTAAATTTGTTTTAATCACGTGCGTGTGTATCTAGTAAAATATAAGCAAACAATATAAAACTTATTTGTAACTGAAGGCGGCCCTGACTTCCTCCTTGTCTTTGAAGGGACAGCTCGAACGCGCTCGCTCACGGGGTTTCCGAGCGGGGTACCCGGCAGCGCCCCAGCTCTGCGTGCGCCGTGCCCCGCCACCGCGCCGCGCCCTTCCACCCGCTCCGGCTCAGCGCGGTCACGGCCAGGGGCACCGGTGCAAACCTTCACCTCCAGCGGACGAGGACAGCAGAGGAGGAGAGGCCTCCACCCCGAGCCGAGTGGGTGGTGGAATAAGAACAAAGGGCCAAGGTGGGTAACGCAGGACCAGAGAAACCGCGGAACACCCCCACCTCGCGCATTTCGGACCGCGTCGCCGCGCTCTTCGGCCTGAGGTACCTGCGGTCTCAAAAATCATTTGCTACCGGCAGGGGCCCTCTCCGCGGGCGCCGCGCTGGGGTAGGGTGCGTCCCGCAGCGCCGCACCCGCCGCCAGGGTTTCCAGCCTCTGCCCCAACAGCTGTTCTCGTCCCTCGCGGAGATTTGTAAGGGATGTTCGAGACAGCTGGTCGACGGCGCAGGCAACCTGTGTCTGTTCTAGAACATACCTAGTGGGGGCTGGGAGGGGAGGGAGGTAGAGGCAGGAATGAGGGGAGGAATCGGGGATGTGTGTGTGAAAATACATGGACACACGTGTGCACACACTTCTCTAAACACGTCGTTTGGTAGCTTTCTTTCAATGGTGAGGTCCAGCGTAGCTGCGGCGGCCTTCATGGTTTCATCGTCAAGCCAGGCAGGGGGGCGAGAAGACGGAGAACTACTCCGCGGAAGCGAGAGCGGGGCGTCTGGGTGCCCAGCAGCTCGGGGAAGAAGGCCCACACTCGTCTGCAGATTGCCGGACCCGGTAACCGCTGCCCAGGGCTGGAGCTCAGTGGCCCCAGGAGGCCCCCCAAAAACCGACCATTCCCGCAGGTGGGGGGCAGGAAAGGTGCAGGCTGCACTGGGGGCTGCACCCTGGGGCGCTCGCGGGCGTCTGAGGCCCGCCCGGCCTGCAGGGGGGCGCGCTCGGCCTCTGTGGGGATAGCCCGGGCCGGGATCCGAAGCACAGGAACGAGCGGCCCAGCTCGCAGGGGGGCGTGCCCGGGGGCCGGGTGGGCCAACATGCTGGTTTCTGAGGTCAGGCTTCCGAGGCTCAGCGCCCTTCTCCAAGCTCGGGCTAAAAACTCGAGGTGGAAACGAACGAGGGAGCTGCGCGTGATCAGCTCTGCCCCGGACGCCCCGATTTTGTTCCTCTACGAAGCCGGAATGTCAGGTGCCTTGGCAGGAATGGCGTCCGTCCTGAGGAAGGCAGTATCAAGAACAGATAGTGCCAGAGAACTTTTAGGGACTCCGGGGGGGGGGGTGCTGCTCAAACCCTCTCTCCTTAGCGGGAGACCTTCATAGGGGAGGGTCCCCAACTGATCGAGCACACCTGGCAAAGGCAGGTGGAGCCCACAGGCCCCGCAGGCGCGTGCCCAGCTACCAGGGTGAGGAGTCCGAGGTCGACCCTGCCCCAGTTACGAGTGAACTGGGGCCAGGCGTGGCGGTCAGGGTCCTGAATCAAAAAAGGCCTTCGTCCAGCTGGTCTCGATAAGGAATTTGCCAAAGGCAGAACCGGGACCAGAAAGGGAAATACGGCGCCTGCCACGTCCGAATTCTCTCGAATTTCCTGGGCCCTGCGATCCCTCAAAGAGAGAATGTGGTAGGAAGTGTCTGCAGCTGTGTGGAAATGAGTTCCCTGAGATCCGCTGTCCAGTGACTGGATTTTAGCTCAATCCAAACCACAGAGAAGAGAACACGAGAAGAAGGGCGTCTAAAACAAAGGGCGGTTCGATGGCAGAAGGCAGCGGCCACCGGTGCTCTTTCTGGCTCTAGGGGGATCTCCTGGAAGGATCCAGATCCTACAGCACCTGTTCTCTGTGTGTAGGCATGCGCTTCCTGGGCAAGTGGGGTGTGCAAGTGTCCTCAGAGGCACCACCCTCTGGGCTTAAAGGTATCCATAAGCAAACCCATTCAGTGGGCCCCTACTGCCAAAGTCCTGGCATCACCCATGTAAGAAGTACCACCATTAAGCTCCACCTCTTGCCCTCTTGCCTCTCTTTCCAATGGTAGACTCGGGAACCCAGAGTGTGCAAATTAGAACGATGGGAGAGGACCCAGCTTGAGCCTGTGTATAGGATACCCTTGTGGGGAGCTGCTTTCAGAGCAAATGGCATGACACAGGCAAACAGCGTTTTTTAAACTGTCTTCCCATGTAATCAACACGAATTCTGATTTGTCTCCTTCTGACCTCTGCCTGTGATTCAAAGGGAGCCTCAGACCCTCAAACTCCGCATCTTTTCTTTCCAGGTCCTTTTTGAACAGGATGGACTCTGGGAGGTCCAGGCCTTTAGGCCCTAGGGCACCTCCCTTCTCCCCTCACCTGAAGGGTAAGTGGTGGGAGGCCCGGGCCAGACATTCCGGGAGATTACTTCAGCACTAGCCCATAGATGGGAGCACTGAGCACATTCCAGACTTTACCCTTAGGAAGAGATGTCCCAGCCTGGGAAATCTTTCCTCTCCAAATATGGCCCTTCTCTCCCTAGGAAAGCCAAGTGTCCTCGCTCTCTGCTCCTTTACAGACCCAGCTCTTTAAAGAGAGCCTTCTTTGGGCCAGTATCAGGTGAGAGGTGGAATCTGGAATCCCTTTCCTTGAAAGGGAAGCAAAACTTCCGCCCAGCTGCATAAAGTCAGGTAAAGTAAAAGAGCCCAGACTTCAGCTGTAGAACTGAGACCCCCAAACCTACCGCTTTCCGGGTAAAGGACCCCCAGATTTCAAGGGAGTGAAGGCACCATACACACAGGGCTTTTCTAGGCTGCCCGGGCCTCTGCTGGACAGTGAGGGTGTTGTTGCTCTAATAAAGCTACATAGAAAAAGTACTGAAGGATGAAGCCAAGGAAGCCCTTACCAGTGGAAGAATGCGAACCCCTTTGGGGAGGGAGTGGGGATAAGGAATGGCAGAGTAGTGGGTACTGCCCGTTTTATAGTCTTACTTAAAAGACCTGAGGTCTGCACTTACTCATTTCTCCTTCTCCTTGGATCCTAAATGTGTTCATTACCCTCAGGGGGAAAACATTTTTTTAAAACCTTCCCCTTGGAAACAGAAATGATCATTGGCAGTTGGCTTTCAATACAGTGGCTAACTGGGAAGAATAAACCAAAAAACCAGGAGCTCCTAATTCCCGTGTTCTAGGGGAAAGGAGAGGGAGTGGGCTAAAGAAAACAGCCTTAATTGTAACCTTGGCCTACAGGGTAAGAGAAAGTTGACTCCAGCCCCCCCACCACCTAACTGCCCAGGTTCTACTTCAGGCTTCTTAGCCTCACACAGCCTCTAAAAATCACTTCACCACAAAGGGAGATCTAAAGGTGCAAAGGTCTCCACAGTGCATCCAGACTTTTCAGATACTGAACCAGGCATGAGACAGACAGGCAGATGGATGGTGGTCAAGAGAAATGTTCCCAAGTCTTAGAGGGAAGCCTAGTTAAAATATGTACAAGTTAGTTGTATTAATTTATATCATCCTAAGTTTTTGTCTCAGGGAAAATATTGCTGGAGATCTAAGTTTGGTATCTACTCTCTGATGGGATCAGTGAAAGAGACATGAATCTCAACTGCGAAGAGTATTTTAAATGGCCAATAAGTCCTCCTCTTATTTATTGCTTTATGCATTATTTTCACTCATGTGCCTTGGAAAGTAACATACAGTTCTACAAATGATGATTGGATTGTACTGTTTCTACAAATGATGATTGTACTGAAGATTTTATTTTAAAGTAGCCGCTGTGAGCTGACAAATGAATATATTATAATACCCTTTCTTGATCTTCCATTTTTCCCAAGGAAAATCTTTGCATTGAACTCCCCCATTTTCTACTTAAGCTGTGTGTGCTTATTTTTACAGCAATTTGTCAGATATTTACATATATACTCACAACTAAAAGAGACTCCTGATAGTTTGGAGATCATTTCTCTGCTTCCAGGCTGGGAGAAGAGAAAGGGTTACATTACAGGTCTATCATTTTTTTTTTTAAATCTTCAAGAGAAAAACAAAATAATCCCCCCTCCCCCGCAAGAGAATGCAAAGTTCCCCCGTGGCTTCATTGTGTGGGTGTTCGTGTGTATGCTCCAACAGGAGTGCAGACACTCAAGAAATGTTCCTTGAATACTCTCTTCATGCCAGGCACTGTACAACATCCTGGGCATACAACAGCAGGCAAGGACTGTAGAGTCCTATGCCCTTGCAGTCCAGCTATTCTGGGTTTCAGTTTTCCAATTGTAATACAATTACAGCTTTTCCAAACTGTCACCCCCTCTGGTCTTTCACATCTCCCTGAGGCACATTCTTCCCCTGGGTGAAATGGCACAGCACTATACAGAAAGAGAAGGGGGATAGGCGGAGAAGAAGGGGGAGCAGAGAAGGAAGAGGAAGAAGAAAAGGAGAGAGAGAAGGTAAGACAGAGGGCGGGAGGGAGTGAGGGAGGTTGTCAGACTGTTTACCTGGAAGCCATCATGATCTCCAGGTAGAGCATGGGTCCTTGGCTGATATAGTCATCTTAAGGGTGCTAAAAGCAAGGCCCCTGAAGTAATCCACTTCTGCCTTACTCTCTATCTCATGGAAGTTAATGACAAGGTGCTGATTTCATATTTGCCTTTGCAGTCCCTTTTCTCTGTAATTGCTTTTAACAGACTACCTAGACAGGCACCGGGATGGTTTCTTACACCAGAGGCAATGAAGCCCAAGTCTTCAGCTGTATTTTCAGCTTTTATTGTTCCCCAGGTGCACTGACTTCTCTGTGCTGTTCTGTTGGAATGGGTGTGCAAGAGTCAAGTAGGCAGGCAGGCAGGGAAAAGGAACTTTGTGCCCATTAACTTCAGTTGGCAAATAATGTCCAAGCTCCCTGGAAGGAGCAAGGTCTACAGGAGCTTTCTTCTGAGTTAAGAGATCTCCTGACTTTGGGGTCAGGCATTGTGGGGGAGGGTCCTTTTGTTTTTCTAGGGGCTTGCTGCCTCTCTTCCTTAATCCTAAAGAACCAGCAGCAGCCACAGCATCTGTCACTCACTTCTCTTTCCTGCCTTCTTGCCACCTGGACTGTCTTGGAAACAGATTCATGTCCCTAGTTCTCAAAGTATAAAAGGAACAATTCCAAATCCTCAGTCCTAACTTGAAATCCAGGGTCCCTTTGCACCTTTTTTTTTTTTTCTTTTCCTGAGTTTTCCCCCCTCTAGGTTTCCCAGCATCCAACCAGTCTGAGTAAAGCTGGAAGTGTATCTGGGACATGGTCCATGGAGAGAGAAATAATATTGCCCTGCAAAGCCGGATTCAGGATTTTTCCATGTCTGAGATTCCTTTATGGGAAACAACAGTATGACACATTTAACCAAACTATACATCTATATTACAGGATAGTCATCCCCTCTTACATTTATGTGCTACTTTATACTTTATGAAGCCCTTTTGCTTTTGCAACTTTGTGAGGTAGTAATTATATTTTTTTACTTTTTTAAATTAACATATAATGTATTCTTTGTTTCAGGGTTACAGGTTTGTGATTCATGAATCTTACACAAATCACAGCACTCACCGCAACACAAACCATATCCTCCCCAATGTCCATCACCTAGCCACTCCATCCCTCCCACCCCCCCTTCCCTCCAGCAACCCTCAGTTTGTTTCCTGAGATTAAGAGTCTCTTATGGTTTGTCTCCCTCTCTGGTTTCTTCTTGTTTCATTTTTTTGTGAGGTAGTAATTATTATTAAGATGACTTTATAGATAAGGAAATGAAAGCTTATCTAAGTTAAGTGACTTTTTGGGGGTCAAGTTACCATCAAGAAATAGAAACCAGCAATAGGGCTCAAGTTTTTAGACCCTGCTAAAGTTACCCAAAGGCTTCTTTCATACCACATGGGGTCATTCTGGTGGCATTTTCAAATGACTTGAAGTAATCATGAAAGATGCCTTCCTCAAGAGTCTGTCTTCGATATACTACTCTTTATTCAGAGAACAGAGATAAGTCTGTCAAATACTGTATTAGTTATTTATGCTACATAACAACTTATCCTCAAATGTAATGGTTTAAAACAATAAGCACTGATTATCTCACATCATGTGTAAGGAATCTGTTAAGGAATCATGGGTAAGGAATCATGGAGAGATGGGTGATTCTGCCTTGGGGTTCATAAGGCTGCAGTCAAGATGTGGGGCAAGTCTGCAGTCATGTGAAGGTTTGACTGGGCTGGACGGCCAGCAGGTTCACACTCCTTGCGGATTAGGACTGAATTTTGGCAGAGGCCTCACTTCCTTACCAAATGGAGTTCTCCATGGGGCTGCTTGAGTGTCCTCACAACGTGGCAACTGACTTCCCCCAGAGTGAGTGTTAGAGAGAGAGAGAGGAGGGAGCCATAATGCCTTTTATGGCCCAGTCATACACCAATGCTTCTGCTGTACTCTGTTCATTAAAGTCACTAAATACAGCCACACTCAAGAAGAGAGGGATTAGCCTCCACCTTTTTTTTTTTTTTAAGATTTTATTTATTTATTTGACAGACAGAGATCACAAGTAGGCAGAGAAGCAGGCGGGGGATGGGGGAGCAGGCTCCCTACCAAGCAGAAAGTCAGATGCGGCTCCATCCCAGGACCCTGGGATCATGCCCTGAGCCAAAGGCAGCAGGTTTAACCCACTGAGCCACTCAGGCGCCCCAAGGCTCCACCTTTAAAAGGAAGGAATATCAAACAACTTTTAGAAATATTTGAAAACCACTACCAGTAGTTAGCCTTTAAGTTTCACATAAAAAGAATATGTCCCTTGCTTACTTCTCTTCCCACTTTCACTTTTCATAACCTTTCCTCAGTTAAATATTTATCCTGCACAAGACAGCAGGGTCCAAGCTAGGAGCAACTGGAGACTAGGCTTTTCATGATGGTTATGATAGTGATGATAATGGCTAAGAATTCCATAGCTTACTCTTTGCTGGGCACTGTCCTAAGAATTTCTATACATTAATCCATTTAATTCCCCTAACAATCTTATGGATTAGATACAGTTATCTCCATCTTACATATGAGAAAACTGAGGCATAGAGAGGTAGAGTCATTTGACCAAGATCACACAACCAGTCAGTGATAGAACTGCAATTCAGATCAGATAATCTGGCTTCCCAGTCCAACTCTCAACCACTATGTGATCTGATTGTGGCAAAGGTAAAACATTTCTCAGACCCTCTAATTCACTTGAGACTATTTGGATTTGGGATAAAATTAGGCAAATCCTTACAAACCAAGTAAGGGGCTCAAAGAGGAAAAAAGAAAAATCCAGTGGTGGGGGACAGGGGTGGTATGCAGGGGGGGAAAGGTTTACAATATCCTTTCCAAGAGCTAAGCCAAAAAAAAAAAAAAAAAAGAGCTGAGCCATAGCCTCAAGCATAAGAACCACAGCTACCCATGATGACTAGAGGAATTACTACAAACCATGCACCTATGGAGAAGGCTCATATTTGAGGCATGAAAACTTGGATGCCTTCATTTGCAGGTGGTTAGACCGTCTGGTAATAATTGATTTTCAGCAACCTTGCCTTTCTGTGAACTATACAAGCAGACAGATCCCAAACAATTTATAGGTGATTAACAATTTTTTCATAATTTTTGCATATCCAAAAATAAAACTATATTATAGAGGTGTGCTGGTTTTCTTTCTCAATCTGTTATATCTGTCTCCCTTGTAATAACCAATTATATGAGATAATTATATTTTAACATTTCCTTTGGCTTTACCAAGATAGATAGAGGCAATCACATTAGAGAAGTGGTAGGGCTCCTCTATAAAAATAATGCTCATTTTCAGTTAGGTAGAAAAAACTCTTTCTTTCCCTAGGCTGAAGAAGGGATCCATCTTTGAATGTATCTTCATTCAAACTAGCCATTAGTATTCAAAATACACTAAAATAGAAGCTCTGGATGAGACTTCTGCTTCAGACTCCTGGCCAGGCTCCGCTAGATATGAAACACCACAGAGACATCATGCTCTACTTTTCCAAGTCCTCAAGTGCAGTGTTCAATGAACACAGAAAACAAAGGATGCATATGTAGACATTTCATCTTTGGCATGAATGATCTGCTGAATGAAAGAGGAAGAGTAGAGAGAGAACTGAGACTCTCAGAAAAACTTTCCAGTTTGTGGAGCAACTCCAAGCCAATCTATGGAATGCTGAAGGCCAGAATTCAGGAAAATAGCCCGTTGTCCCTTTGTCATCCCCTCACACCGTTGCTCTGCTCCCTAGTCAGACTTTACATTAACAGTGGGGAGGGGTAGTATGACTGTGTTTTCTGCAGATCTGAAAAAAGGCTACGTTAGGAAGAATGTACTTCTCTGTGAAGCTTGTAGTCTAAATACTACAGAACAAAATACAGACTTTCCTGTCAAAAAAGGGAAGTGTACTAAGGAACTGGCTTTTTTTAAAAAACAGTCATACTGAGGAAGGGAGAAGAGTATTTGGCCACGTATCTCTGTGTGTGGTAAGAGCAAGGAAATTTAGTGTGGAGAAAGCTGTTCAAACTAGGTTAAAATAGAGTTTATAGATGAAATCAACTGCTTACCTCTGTTGTTATTACATGATCGTACTGTCAATGATTAACAAAGGAGCCACTGTCTCTTTAAGCTATTCAGTGCTAGGAGTTCCCAAGTGGAATTTCATCTCTCCAGTGTGTGTGTGTGTGTGTGTGTGTGTGTGTGTGTGTGTGTGTCCACTAATGACCAGCATGCTGGACAAAACTGTGCAGATCAAGCCAAGTTGATGCTGGTCTAATAACGTACTCGTGTACATGACATTCGGCTCCAAAATGTTTCAAACACACCCTCAGACTCTGTTGCCTAGTACATTATTTCCAAGAAGAGCAGGCCTCCAGTCCAAAGGGCCTGCACACTAAGCAATGACGAAATGCACATCTTTCCAGAAAAGAATGAGTAGTTTTCTGTTCCCCCCCTCCCACTGTCTCCCAAGGAGTGAAAGGAAAAGTGGATTAAAGTGCTTGCAAACTTGGAAAGCCACTCACCATACCACAAATTCTGGGAAAGAAGGTATAGAGTTCCAAGTTACTGAATCCTCTGAATGTGAACTAAAGAGGTTAGCCACCAATGGAGAACTGAGCTTAGACTCTGGAGACTAGGAAAATAACTCTGTAGAAGCTGTGAATTATAAACGCTGTTGGGACATCTGAAAGACCCATATAGGGCCCTTCCCTTTCATTCTATATCTCTCAACCAACCTCACTGACTCTCTTTTCAGAAAAAGAAATAGACACACACACTATAAAACAAAAATGAAAAAGCAGGTTTACCCTTCCTTTCACTACATACACAAAAATCCTTGTTTTTCTCATTTCTCATGTTTCCAGGTTGACATTTTGTTGCCTGCAAGCATTTTTAAAAGTAGAGGTTGACTGCGGGGGTGGGAGGGGGTGGGGGGGTGTAGGGGAGAAGGGATGGTGGTCAAAGGTAGCAAACATCTGATGATGTAATGGTGACTATAGTTAACTATTGTATATTTCAAGGTTGTTAAGAAAGTAGATCTTGATTTTTTTTTTTAGATTTTATTTATTTACTTAAGAGAGAGAGTGGAGAGAGAGAGCATGAGGGGGAGAGGGTCAGAGGGAGAAGCAGACTCCCTGCTGAGCAGGGAGGCCTGATGTGGGACTCAATCCTGGGACTCCAGGATCATGACCTGAACTGAAGACAGTCACTTAACCAACTGAGCCACCGAGGCACCCCAGATCTTAAAGTTTTCATCACAAGGAAGAAAATTGTAACTATGTGAGGTGATGGATGTTAATTAGACTCATTATGGTGATCATTTCACAATATATAAATATATCAAATTATTATATTATACCTTAAATGGATACAATGTTATATAGCAATTATATCTCAATAAAAGTAGGAACATTTTAAAATAAAAGTAGTTCATCAGGTCACTTCCTGTTACTTTGTTTTTAAATCATGACCTCTCTAGCTGTAATGACTGGGTGGCAGCCTTAATCAGATGTTTATGGCTGGTTAATGTCATAAAAATTTTGAGCAAAAATGGAAAATGATTCTTACTCTGCCTTACTTGAGCTGTTTCCTCAGCTTCCCCACCATGCTAACTCTTTAAAAAAAATTCTTGTTGCACCTACACAGACCCAATTCAAACCAACCAGTATAAAGGAACACCTAAGTCAAGTGTCCCTCCCACCATCCACTTATCCTTCATTCCCAGTTTTATGAGGCCAGTTGCAACTGGTGGCCAGCTGGAATCCTGGGTGGAAGTAAATTAACTGGAAAAATCAAGTCACTGCTGCAGTCAACCGAAAAAAGGGAACGAATGCCAGTGCAGCGTGGCCCCAGAGCCCAACTCTGGCTGCTGCCTACACAACTCAGAGCACTTTACTCTAAGCAGGAAGACCCTGTCTGCCTTCCATGTAATTGCCTGTAGGGCAGAGGCCAGGTCACCAACTCACATTTCTCAGATGCTCTCAATGTAAAGGTGAAGTGCTCAGAGAGAATGCTTCCTAAAGGAATTAGAAGAGGTCTTTCCACATTTCTAATTTGGAATAAATATAGTAACTTTATTTGCTTCTTGAGAGAAAGCTTCAGTCTTGGTTCCACGTTTCTATGATTGACACTACTATATTACTCTTACTACTAACAACAATAATAAGAGTTGTTATTATTAAATTCCAAGAATAGCATTTGTAATTATCTTGTGAATTTTTGTTTTCTTAGGAAGAAGGAATAAGTAAAAAGTTGCTTGGCAGGGCGCCTGGGTGGCTCAGTGGGTTAAGCCTCTGCCTTTGGCTCAGGTCATGATCTCAGGGTCCTGGGATGGAGCCCCACATCGGGCTCTCTGCTCAGCAGGGAGCCTGCTTCCTCCTCTCTCTCTGCCTGCCTCTCTGCCTACTTGTAATCTCCTCTGTCAAATAAATAAATAAAATCTTAAAAAAAAAAGTTGCTTGGCTTTTCAAGGCAAAAAAAGGTTAAAAAGTAGTAAGAAAGTAGATAAGACACTTGCATTTGTTGCAATTTAACAAATAATAAAGTGCAGTTTATGGTAATAGACTTTCCACAACACCTCTTCCCAGGCTCTTTCATAAAAAGAGAGAGAGGAGAGAGGGAGAGAGAGAGAAAGGAAGGAAGGGAGGAAGGAAGGAAGGGAAGGAGGAAGGAAGGAAGGAAAGGAGGAAAAGGGGAAGGAGGGAAGGAAGGAAGGAAATTCTTATTATTTACAGCTAAGATTCAAATTACATCACCCCAGCACAGCAAAACCTCTTTTGAAATAGCTGCCTCTCTATAGGATACACACCACAGTCTTGCTAAGAATGCAGAAATTCAGAAGTTTAAAACTTATTGGGAACTTCACAGACAAACCAGAGAAAAGAAATAGAGCAGATTTGCATCCTTTCTTTCTATTACATCATGCCATCAGGAATATCATCTATAATAATTTCCTTCAGGCAATCTCATTCCTAGTTTCCACAGTTTTTTTTTTTTATTTTATTTTCAAGGGAACAAAACAGACCCACACTTTCTTTACCTAACTCTAGCCTGAAGAATCTACTGAATTCTATTGATTTTTCTCTCTTTGAACACAAGCTCATTAACCTGAAACACTAAGGGGATAACTATATTTCACTGAGCCTATAACTGAGTGTCTGAAAACAAAAAGATCCCAAGACAGTGATACAGCCCTCTCCCTAGGTAGGATTTTTTCCCCCCTGCAAATTTAGCTGCAGAAGCTTTGACATCGATTCCATAACCCTAAAGACTTTCACATCAGTTAGAAGAAGCTTTCTTTAAATTCATCCTTTATTGTAATGGTTAGCAAAATCAAGATCCCTGTCTTTGCAACAACTTCTACGTTCTTACAAGCTGCAAGGCGTGGATAAATGTTAGCCTCAAACCAGCAGTGCTGCTGCGCCTGCAAGCTCCTCTGCCTCCTCCCAGCTACAGGATCTAGGGCTCCACCAAGGAGCTATCTTGGATATATGGAAATGAGTCCCCTCCGGGGACTTCTTCCAGAAGGAAAAAGCGATCAGGGAAAAATTAGACAACACAGACATCAGAAGCAGCCCGTTAAACAAGTCTCTTCAAGAAGCCCCACGAGTGGGGCTACATTTCTTTTATCTTCCTAATCCAAGAGAAGGAGAGTTGTGACCCCACTCAAATAAATAAATAAATAAACAAACAGACAAACAAACAGCAGCTCTTCTACCCAAGGAACCAATATAATAATTTTGTGATCTTGACTTTTGAGATCTCATTTGAGATCAAATGATCTGTACCCTTCCATTCAAGGCAACAAACATTTTCAAACTGTTTTTTAATTTGATTTATCCTTTGAAACAGAAAGTGCATTACATTTAACTGGTCTTGCAGGGGGGGGGGGGGTCTCTTTACAAACCGAATTCCTTATATAAATTAATAAAGGTTAAAGTTGCTAATATATCACCATTATTAGCTTAAAAAAGAAAACAATATACATAGTCTATAGTATTCTTATGATACAAAACACTTCAAATTCAATTACAGCAACTAAATGGATTTTTATGTTTCTGACCCAGAGCAGTTGTAATAATTCCCACCATCTACTTTAACACGCATTTTTATCAGAAAGGAATTAAATTAAATACAAGCTATTGTAGCCCCTCCATCCCCCATACTTTCTTTAAATCACTAATAAATAGCAACAAACGACTGTGCAATTTCAGAGAGGAACGGAGAGGCGGGTCTGAGGCCTTCCCTGGTTCCACATCTTCTACTTCAAGTCCTGGAGGCGGGAGCGGGGCGTGGAGCCAGGGGGTGGTCAGGGACGAGCAACGAGGGACAAAGGGAAAAGTGAGACTGAACAAATCCAAACCGGGAGAGGAGTGGGGGGTGGAGAACATTCTTGTCTCGCATCTCAAATTAAGTTCAAAATAAAAGGGAGACGTAGGGTTTGAGTAGCTTTTAAAAGAGGGCAGGGTGAAGGAAGGAGGGCCATCTTCTTATACCAAATTCAAAAAAGCATTTTACATTTTAAATATTCACAATAAAGTAACTTCTAGTCAGTGTGACTCACGATTTATTTACAAAGAGCCTTCAACAGGTTGCTTTAGTCGGCACAGCAGTTTGTGGGGGGAGAAGCCTCCCTCTCTCCTCCCATCTGTGGCGGTCGCCCGCCCGCGAGGCTCTGAGGTCCCTGCGGCGGGTGCGGAGCCTTCAAGAACACCTCTCCGCGCCCCGCCCCAGCCGGCCGCTGGGGGCCCGGCTGGAAGGGGCGGTGCGGGGACTCCCGCAGCTCCCGCCGGGGGGACGGGTCTAGGGGACCAAGCGGGTCTGCGAGAGTGGCCCAGCCGCGAGTTTCAGTTGCCTTATCTATGCAGTGATGTTCGACGTCTTTTCTGCCTTCTGATCAACCCCCGAGTCTCTCTCTCTTTCTCGCTCTCCCCCGCCCCCCTCAACTTCCAGGTTAAAAAAATAGATATGTACATCTCAGAAAATAGCAAAGGGCCCCGGCGGGCGGGGCGGGGTCCTCCGAGCCCCAAGGGGCGGGCAGGCGGGGTGCGCGCTGTCCCCGGGGCTGAGGCCGGAGGCCCGGCAGGCGCCGGTGGAGGCGGGGGTTGGGGTGGGGGGGCGGCCGGCGCTCAGGACGAGCTCTCGTTCTCCGACGCGTGCAGCAGGAGGCCGCCGCCGCCGCCGCCGCTCGACTTGTGCTTCTTCAGCAGCTGCGTGATCTTCTCGTCGTCCGAGTTGGGGTCCAGAGGCTTGTTGTAGTCGTCGTCCTCCTCCTCGTTCTCCGAGGTGCCCTTGAGCCTCTCGGTCTCCGAATCCTGCTTCTTCTTGGCCGTGGCCATCTCGGCCGCGTGCTTCTTCCTCCACTTGGTCCGGCGGTTCTGGAACCAGACCTGGGGGCCAGGAGAGGGGAGGAGAGGGGAACCGGGGGCGGGAGGACAGGAATTGAAGGCGAGCGGATTCAGGCAAGGCTGCCTTCCCCAGATCCCCAGGTCGCTCCAGCGGGCGGGCCCCTGACGGCCTGCCACCCTCCCTCAGAGACCTCCCTTGTTCCGGCCGTCAAAGTCAGTCTCCAACGCCCCAGCTTCCTCCGAGCATCGGGCACCGACGGAGTGACCGCCGTTACCATAGCGATAGTAATACAAGTGTATAGACGTTGTCAGTGAGCTGTCTCCGAAGAGAAAAAACTTGGAAACTTAAAGTTTCCCTAAAAATGAGTCCGCTTTCCTACTTTGTAGTTTGAAGGAGAAAACTTCTTACCTTCCTAAGTTTGCCTCATAAAGACTTTGTGATTTTATTTGTTGTTTACTTTCTTAGACTAAGACTTGCAAACAACTTAAAGTGTGCTTGCTTTTTAGTGTGATTTGTGGGAGAAAGCACCGCATTTGCCCCAATTACTTCTGTTCTCCTTTTCATTTTTGGATATTTGTCTGTTTCTCAGATCTCAAGTCTGAATCCACACAAACATGGTAGGTAAACACTCCCCTTCCCGTTTACACTTGTAATGTACCATGTAAAGTTAAAAAAAAGAAAAAGAAAAAGATTTGCTAAAACAGAAACCTCAAATCACTAATAATAATAAACATAAATGCTTGAAAATATTGAATAGGTTAGCTAAAACCAGTAGTTTGTGTGTGAGTCTTTCTCTATGGTTTTTCATAAAACCAAAAATCAAGCTGGAATTTTCATTAGTTATTTTTTAAAGTGAAATTTGGCTTATTACATTATTTTCCACTGTTAGCATGCCTAGTCTTTCAAATATTATTTTAACATTGTTCTTCTCCAAGACATTTTATATAACAAATATTTTAAGCTATTCATGATGTGTGACACCATGTTTGATATACATAATTTAACCTAAAGCATCAGCAATAAGCAACCAATTTCCAAAAGATACTATCCTCTTTTTATGTTTCTCATCCATTTTCTCATCCATTATGTATTTTATCTAGAGAATCAGAATTGTTAAGAAAGTGGTTTTTATTTTCCTTATACAGCTATAATAATTCACTTCTAGCCACACAGACATATTTACGGTGACAAATGAAGACTTCCAGATTACTGTGGTAGGCTCTGTACCAACCATTGCAAAAATAATTTTAACTGTGATGGTATTCTAATGGTCACGTACAAAATCACCCCTGAAATGCATTTTATGATGCTTGCCCCAAGGGAAATACACTCTAACCAGCAGACGTGGCTAACAGTTATTCCCACTTAATTTAAGGAGCAACAAGATTACTAATGAAAACAGACGTATATTCCTTCCCCTCCAAAAATACCAAATATAATAAATTGAAGAAGGTACACAAAAGAGAATACTGGAAATATAGGAAACCACTAGATTTAATTTACCTACTCGTTCAATCCTTTTATTTTTCAGGAAAAGATTTCTCAAATTTGATTCCCTGGAAATATACTGTACAACTCAATTATAAGCTAAGTGACATTTTAATTATAAATTGTTGTCACAAACAGTAAAATAGTATACATCCGTTGATAGAATTCTTTCATAATACAATAATACTCTTGTCAATTCATTTGGAAAATTACTATTCCAAAGTTATAATCCTCAACTAAACTAAAACCAGACTCACCCCTGCTAAACGGCTGGATCCTGTGCATTTTTTTTTAAACCGGCAAGTTAATATAGTAGCACTATAAGGCTGATCTACATCAGAAAATGATATGACTAGCAGAGCTTGAATTGACAATCAAAAGCTTGAATATCCTTACAAACAGAGTACATAGAAGCTATCTAACTGGCGTGATCTATTCTAAGGGCTGATATTTCGGTCATGCTTTTATTCTCCAATAATGGCGAGTTCCCCCAGCACATGCTGCTATCTAGATTAACCTAATTTCAAAGGCGGGGGCTTGATTCCTTTTGTTCATCAACAGTTTGCCCGCCTCGAGACCCCAGGGCCTTTGTAACCCCCACTCCCACCCCTTTCGCTGATTTCATCTTCTCCCCAGGCTCCTCAGATCCGCACCCCCCAAGCGGCTGTTTGTTAGAGGGGTGTGTACGCGCGCGCGCGCGTGTGTGTGTGTGTGTGTGTGTGTCCGCGCGTGCGCCCGAGTTGGGGATTAGGAGACCATCCCTCGAGGTTTGTAAGGTCTACTACTCACCTTGACCTGACTCTCCGTCATCCCCAGCGAATAGGCCAAGCGAGCCCTCTCGGGCCCCGCCAAGTATTTCGTTTGTTCGAAAGTCTTCTCCAGAGCGAAGATCTGCTGGCCAGAAAACGTGGGTCTCGTGTGTTTTCTCTTCCCGTCTTTGTCCAGCAAAATGGATCCTTGATCTGCGAGAACAGATAAGCAAGGGAAGGAGAAAAACAATCGGTTACAAGCGGCTCCACTGAGAACAACTCAAAACACGAAGTTTTTTTGGAAAGCTTATTCCGCGGCAGACGTCAGAAGTGTCCCGCGCTTCCAGTCCCACCGCGCGCCTCCCTTTGCCTTTTTACGCCCACCTGTTTTAAAAAGCCGGGTTTGTTTGGAGCAGCAGTAAATAACCTGCCGAACAGAGACGTCAAACAGTGAGGGAGCGCATTGCTGAAGTTTGCCGGAGCCGAAATCACCAGGCCCCAGTAAATTGAAGAATGCGGGTAAAGGCCCGTCTAGTCTCCCAGTCCAGTCAGTGCTCGCTCAGCCCCGGAGACTTGGCTTGAGGATGACTAGTTTTGTTTTGTTTTATTTTATTTTGTTTTGTTTCTTTCTTTCTTTCTTTCTTTCTTTCTTTCTTTCTTTCTTTCTTTCTTTCTTTTTCCCTTGAGCGCCTTCCTAACCTGTGCCCGCACAACAAAGGGCGCCTTGTTTTTTGCACACAAGAGAGCTAAATCGCCCCCAAGCCAAACGCCGCTGCGGCCGAGGGGGAGGAGGTACCGCCTTTGTTGGCGGTCCCTACAAGGCCATCAAAACGAATACAATAGCGTCTCCCCGACACCCGCACCAGCCCGGCAGCCCTCCATTCCCTAGGGAGCCTCTACTTGGCTCCCGCAACTTCCCTTAGTTAACTGCCGCTCAGCCACACGAAAGAGGTCTGGAGAATTAATGTAAACTTGGGGGACTGAGTCAAGACGAGAGACCGGAGCAAGAGAAAAACCTAGGCTGGGCCTCGAACTACACCTGGAAGACTAGGAGCCTCCTCAGCGGTGGCCAACTACCCAGAAGATTGGACTGATCTCGGGGCAACACAGTTAGTTGGTTTCAAGCAAGATCTTGGTGGGATGTGTGTATTCCCCAGTGCTGCCGCCACCTCGTTCTGTCTCTGGTTCATTTTCATGTTAGGATGTTGAGGGCCACGATGCCTCTCAAAATTCCCAGGCCCAAGATGTCCCGGCCCTTCTCCACCCCCACCCCACCTTTCCAGGGCCGAGGCAGGTGGGAAAGTGAGAGTCCAGCAGAGGGGAGTGGCCCCAAGTGATTGAGCTCGCTACTGCGGCTGCCGCGGACCTGTCTTCAATGAGCTCACCCGGCCCGACTGTACTGGGGTGGGGGTGGGGGAGCTCCTCGAAGGCGAAGAGGTTAGGTAGGGACACCCTGGGCCGAGATGTACATGCAAGTACACGCACTCCAGCCGGGGCCGTGGAGGTCTTGCCGCTGTGGTCCCCCGCCTATTCGCAGAGAGGCCAGTTCGGCTGGCGTAGGTGGAGTGGGGCCCTGGCAGACAGGCGGGAGCCAGGAAAGAGGGGATGTAGCCCGGGCTCAATATCCTCTCCCGCCCTTCCCACCTCTTAAACCCAAGCA
The DNA here is from genome assembly GCF_002288905.1 of Enhydra lutris kenyoni. Taxonomy (NCBI): domain Eukaryota; kingdom Metazoa; phylum Chordata; class Mammalia; order Carnivora; family Mustelidae; genus Enhydra; species Enhydra lutris. The sequence continues at coordinate 44,102,670 of NW_019154087.1, read as the reverse complement.
GGGCCTGAGGTTGCCGTCAGGCTGTTCCAAAGTAGCTGGGGCCTCGGGTGAGACACACGCCTAGCACCGCGTTTCCAACACGGACTCATGCACACCCGCTCCTCGAGGCGTGCCCAAGACTTGGGACGGGGGGGGGGGGGCACTTGGAAGCGAGCTCAGGGAAGTCAGAGTCCCTCAATGAATGCCCTGGCAGAGCCCAAATCGTGCGATTCTGGCGCTGCCAAACTACTGGGGAGCCAAGAGGGTGCACGGATCCCCATGCATATCAGAAGACGTGACCCGAGAGCGGGTAGAACGCGCACAACTGTACTCAGGAGATCGTACTCACGAGGGGTGCAGGCCAGGCGGGCGTCCCTCCAGGGTGGGCTCTGCATAACTCCTGGCCAGAAAATGGGCGTCCGGCCGGGCAGCTCGGCCAGCGGCTTGGGGTACCGACCTACCGCGGCCACGGCCGCTGCGCTGGGGCTGAAGTAGAGCCCAGGCGGCGGCGGCGGCGGACTCAGGCTGCTGAAGCGGGGCAGGCCAGCCAGCAGCCCCGCTGGGGATGAGGCGGCGGCTGCAGCGGCTGCAGCCGCCGCTGCAGCTGCCGAAGCGGAGGAAGCGGAGGTGGACGAGGAGGAGGAGGAGGAGGAGGAACCCGAGGGCGAGGCGGAGGGCAGGGCGGCCCCTGAGGCCACGGGCATGGAGGGCCGGCTCAGGATGTCGTTGATGCCGTGGGGGGTGGCGGCCGAGAGCTGCTGTGGGGGGCTGCCCAGGGATGAGAGCCCCCCCGCGGTCGGGGGCTTCAGGCTGCCTGGGTTGTGGGCACCCAAAGGCGGAGAGGGCGACGACGAGGAGGACGAGGAGGAGGAAGAAGAGGGGGGGCCGGCGGGCAATGGGGGGTACGCCGCGGGGTACAGAGGGGTCTTCATTTCGGCCATGCTGTGCAGGGCAGCCAGGGGAGGGCTGCTGAGCAGGAACGCGCTCTGCCGGGTGCCCTCCATCGCCCCCACCGCTAACATCCCACGGCCAGGCCGGAGCCCGCAGCCACTCAACGAGGGCGCCGGCGGGTGCCCCGGTGGGGCTCAGGAAAGCGAGGAGTGCCGAGGGCGCGAGAGAAGAGTAGCTCCGCGCTCCCAGAGGCGACCTGCCAACTGGGCCGAGAACGCCGCCGCCGAGAGTTGCTCTCGAAGCTGCGCAGCAGAAATGTCCAAACACGCCACTGGAGAGGCGGTGGCTCGCCGAGATCAGCGGGCGTCCGGGCGAGTTTGGCTGTCCTTTCGCTCCTAGAGTCGTGGACTCAGTCTTGGTCTCTTCTCTCTTTACTTTTCCTCGCCTCTCAATGATCTCTACTTCTCATCTTCTCCCCGGGAGAAATAAGCAAAGCAAAACCCAGGCCGGCCCCAGAGTTTGCAACAAAGTTAAGAGTCACCGAATCTCCACTTCGATGTTGGAGTAGGGGGACTGGCTCGCTTTCTTTGGGGGTGGTTCAAAGGACTCCAGGTTCCGCCGGACGCACTCCTCTAATCTTATTTGACTGCCCTGTTATTTGGCCGCGAGGCTGATTCGCACTCGGCGCTCGCTCTTGCAGGGAGAGAGCGCATCCAGCCCGCAGGAGGATCTCGCCTCTGGGAGGGCTTCCTCCGCTGACTCTGCCCGGGGCTGGGGCGCCAGAAAGGGCAGTGCCACCAATCCCCGCCGTTCCCGGAATCGGCGCGCCAACCCGTCTTCCCCTCTGGGCCACGGGGCACTAGAGTTGCAATATTGAAAAGAAAAAAGGGTGAGGGAAAAAAAAGAAAAAGAAAGAAAGAAAGACAGAAAAACAAAGACTTAAGTGTGAAAAGTCTGATGGCTTCGGCTACGGCTCCGTTCGTCTGTCCACTTCTGCAAACTGGCCTGGCGACCCCCGCCCCACCCCCGCAGCAACCTCTCTTCTTCTCACTCTCCGCCTTTGCCTCTCCTCTCTCGCATTTTCTTCGCGGCTTTACAGGCTCGTTCTTCTAAGTCCTGTCCTCTGGCCAAGCTGACCCTCTCCGGCTCTTCCACTCCCTCTCTCTCCTCTCCTCCCTCCGGGCCTGACAGTTCAGATGAAGCTCTCAAAGGTAATAAAACATTTGCATCACTCCCTACCCCTCTTTAGCTGGGGGACGAAAAGGAGGGGGAAGTGGGGGTCCAAAATGAGAACTTTGAGAGACGTCACTCGGAGGCGGCCGGGGGGGCGGGGCCGAGGAGCCGGGTGCAGGCCAGGGGCGTAACCACTGTCTCCAATTGCGCGCAGTCTCGGGACTCGCGTCGCCTCTGGGGCACGCCCACTCCGGAGCGCCGCACCCTCTGATTGGCTGAGCCGGGCGAGCCGTAGGGCCGCGCCCGCTTGGTTCCCGCCTCCTCCCTCTTCCATCCCTTCTGTGGGTGGGGTCAGGGGGTGGGGCCTGGAGAGTGGTGCGGTTCCGCCTTGGGGCCAGTGGACGCCTCAATTAATTGTGTTAAGTAAAATGGAAAAGTGGAGGGGGGAAGCAGAGACGGAGAGGGTATTACTTTTTAAAGAGAAGAATAATGAAAACCCAGACCTTTTATGGAAAAGCAGTTCATATTCTTCCCTCGCCTCCCCGCTCGCCTGCTCGCGTCACCCTATCCACCCCTTTCGCCTACCAGCTCGAGACGCCTCACCTCGAACAGACTGGTCCCTTGTAAAATGGAGCTAATGGAGCGGGCAGCCGGCGCAGCCCCGGCCTAGCTCCTTCTTTTGAAGGGATTAATTAAAGGCCATCTGGGCTCTCCCAGAATTGTGTAAATTAATTTGTTGCTCCTTAAGCCTATAGATGCCCTTAATCCCCTAGTAGGCCCAAGGATCGTCCTCTTCCATTTTTGCCACCTCCCTCTTTCCCTCTTTGTTCGTTCTTCGTTACTTTTCTTTTCATTCCTAGGTTTCTCCGCAATGCTATCATTTATAGGATCACTCGATACTCAGAGAACAGAATCAGTTTAATGGGAGTATATTTGTTTTTCAGGTGATGTTTAGACCTGAGAGGAGTGAACTCTTCTTTTTTCCCCCTAACTTTTCTTTCCTTTGATTATTGTCGTTATTTGTTCTGAGTTTACACTGGAGCAGAACCACCAAAAGGAAAATCTATATAAAGAAGTATCGGGTACCCCTCTCCCCCCATTATACTGTAAGTTTTTGAAAACTGTCTCCAAAACTCTGGTCCTTTTCCCTGAACACCAGAGTTGTTTTGAGAGATGGAGATGTCCAGGTTTCTGGGCTGTGTTGATGGGATGTCTAAGATTTAGGAGTTGGGAGAGTGATTTCCTTTATTCCCTTTCTATCTTCCAACCCTGCTCCCTTGTAAAAGGATCTTGAAATTGCTAGCAGGGTTGAGCTGTGCAAATGAGGAAGACCTTTGCACAGTTTTGAGATTTCAGGATGTTGAAGTAACACACCAGTGAGGGGTACTCACTAGAGCAATTTGGATGAGATCATTAAGTCCAAACTTAATTCTTAGAAATAAATCGCTCAAGAATAAAGTCTGGGCGGCACCATCCTGATGGAGTTTGACTGCGAGTGCCAAAGCACTCATACGGGTCCAAGTACCAAAAGCCAGGAGGGCTTATTCTGCTTTGATAGCCCTCGTTTCTAAAGCTTTGGTCTTTTTAAGGTGTCAGCTAGAGCTTGAGTTTGTTTTTTTTTTAATGTCTTTTTTACCCTTCACCACTTTTATCATTCATTTCTGAGATAAAAGTAATTTTGTTTTTATTTGGTCCCCCTCTTCCCTCTCCAGCATCCTGCATTAACTTGGAGACTGGGTTAAATCAATCACTTCTCAGACATTAGACTCTGACCAGAAGGAAGGTGAATTCCTGCCTCCACGTGAATTATGCTGAGTCTGGCAAGAAAAGAGTTCATGCGGGGACCATCTGCATTTTCCTATGAGGGAGGATGCTCTGCTAGGCTATGGGTCTAAACCCCAGCACCTTGACATTCTGGCCAAAAGACTGCGATGGAAGGAGGAGGTGGGGAGCCCAACCGGGCGGAGTTACTGGGGCCCCTCTGCCTCTCCCTTCGTTACAAACGAAACTTTTCCCTACGTCGCAGACTCTCACTTGACAGTGGCACACAATCTACCTCCTGAACCCCGCTCCTGGGCCACCAGCGACCTCCTCACATTCCCCCTGTACACCGCATTCTCAAGACTAGGTAGGAATGGCGGGGGGGAGGAGGCCAGTGATCCCCAAAAATTCCAGTTTCCAAAAACGATCCCCCCTTTATTTCATGTAAATATTGTGACCCGAGAAAGAATTGGATATTCTCCTTTTGTAAATTTAGTATCTGATATGGGGAGAAGTGAAGTAAAGAGACAGAGAAATAAGAGAGAGACATTCAACTCCATCCAGTCAACACTGGCTTAACTGACATTGGTAAATAGTTGCAAAGCTGGGTGCAAGTAATCTCCATCGTTTGCTTTTATTTATCATTCACATCGAGGAATTAAAATACCAGCATTTTGTTCTTGTGACAATAAAACAATTCTGGGGTCTGTGTACCTCGATCCGGGGGGTGAACCATGGGTGCCTGAATCCCGCGTGGGGCAGTTTGTATTCCAGATACACACTGCGCTGCGCTGAAGGAAGGTGGGTGCCTCCTGGCTGCCTGGTGCTTGTTGTCATCGATCTGCTCCGTCTGTCTCCAGCTGGGAGCGGGAAGAGCCAGGGGCGTCTTGAGGGGGTGGGGGGTGGGCTGCTCCTGTCACTCGCGGGGAGAGATGGCCCTACCCCCGCAGAACTTTTACCACCTTAGGGGCAGAGTCTCGGAAGAACAGATCCCGATGCTGACCAGGGAGGCCCGTTTCTGGTCGGGGCCGTCCTGCACGCAGCTTACAGACGCCCTAGAGAGTACGGACTTTCCCTTAGGGAATCCCCAGGACCAGCACGTTTTTCTGCCCACGACCTAATAAAGTCGGACTTTGCTAAGTCCGACTAAGAGTATACTCTAGGGGTAGAACGTGTAACACGTGGTTGCGACACCCCCCTCGCATCTCTGCAATAATATATATTTGGGGGAGGGGGCTGTGTTTGAAAGCGAACGATTTGCATTTTAATTGAAAAATAAATGAAAGAGTGTTGGCAAATTCTGAGGTTGAAAAAAAAAAAAAAAGCTAAAATGATAGGGATGAGGAAAGCTACACACCTCCCTTGACTTTCTCGAGCCCGTGAACAACCGAAGCAGTTTTCAAGTTTACTGTTGTGAGCCTGCTGCTACTGTTAACACAGCCTGCGCGATCCCCTTGACCACCCCACCGGCCTTCTAACCCTTGACTCAGAAACACTTGGCGCGTTTGGATACTAATGCTTTAAGTTGAAGGAACGGCCACTAAATTCAGGGTAACTCGCAGAAGGAATGCAAATGAAAGCTCAGCTACGTGTACTTAAATGCAGCAGTCGGGGATGAATGGTAACTATTCTTCCCCAAATATATGAACGTCCAATGTGGGGATACTCAGTCGTAGCCGGGAGAAGTGTGTTCTGCGCTCGCAAAAGGCGGGGAACACGGGCGGGGGGGGGGGGGGTATGAATGGAATTAGGTGTGTGTTTCAGGCTAAAAACCTCTCTGAAATGTGTTTGCTTGACTTGCTTAGAAGACTTCTTTAATGATTCCACTTCGCCAGCGAGTGGGGCCTGTGCGGGCTGAACCCGGAGGCTGGCTGGGTTTACGTTAGTGTTGTAAGAGGGGTCGAGCCGGCACAAGGGAGAAAGAAGAAATATCCACAAGCTTGAAACAAGTCAGTCTCCGAGAAGGAGAGCAGAGGAAATGGGATGCTTTTCTGTCTGTCCGTCTCTTTGCCTCCTGCAAATGCTCTGAAGGGGAACTGCACCCGTGGCTGCTTCTGCTGATCAGCAATTAAGGAGATGGATTTGGGAAGTACTGGAGTACTGGAGTCAACAAAGGTCCGGTGACCAAGAGTGTTGTAGGGTCTTGTGGTCCGCGATCTCCCAACAAGGCCAACAAAATATGTGAGGGAAGCGACTGGTGTAGACGTCCACTGGTGTAGAATCCACTACGGAAAAGGTCTCGAACCCCAAGCCAAGACATCCCTCAGGGATCCTCCAAGTAGCAGCAGGGCCCTCCTGCTGCACAGTCTCAGGGTAGGTACTGAGCTCTCGCAGGGGATACGCGCATTCCGAAGAGAGGGTTCGGAAATGTCCCAGAAGATAGAGAACACTGAGATCCAAAAATGCCTGCAATATCAAAACCCAAATTCAGGAACGAGAGTAAATGCAAGAAAACGCTAAATACCTTGCTGGAGAGAAAACTGGTCTTGAACTTCAGCAAAGCACGTAGACGTACGTATATACAGTCCTCTCCCCTCCAGAATTTTCTGCGGAGACCCGTTTGCTTCCAGGAAAACCCCTTGCTTGCAAGTATATTCTGGAAAACGGGCTCCGGCGTGGAAATCCTGCGCTTCAAGGAACGTCTGTGGGTTACTACCATTTCCTTACGGAATAAAATGCTAGTCCGGTTTGATCCACCAGATTATACAGTGTCTGATGTGAACGGCCATGGAAAACTTACACCTGTGTCCACCCAACATAATTTAGGTCATTTTAAACGAGTCTGTAATTAGTTCTTCTTTGTGTCCTGCTTAGAGTTGTTGCTTCTGACGTGGGTGTGCGTGCGTGTGTCAGAATGGGTCCTTCTGGTGCCTCACACGTGCGGCTCCTTACTCTTCGTTGAGAAAAAGTTGTTTCATCCGCGCCGCTGCTGGGTTTTCAAGTGTCTGGGTCCTTCAGAAGGCCCTTTGAAAAAAATCCTGAGCAGTTACCGCCCTCTTGTGGAAAAAAACTTCTCAGCGTTTCATTCTGTCGAGGGAAAACGAGCCTCCCGGGTTGTCCAAGTGCGGTGCAGGATTCGTTACCTCGATGAGGCGGCCGCCTTTGTTTCACCGCAGTGTTCGAGGATTAACATTTACTTAGTTTTATCTGACACGCCAAATTCGTAAAATGAAGTGTGGGTCTGACAGTTCTTCTTTTCTCAAATAACAAAAGTTCTCTAAAGTGAGCATTTACGATTTTAAATCTTTCTTCCTTGCCCACTCTTCTTGAGGCTCCCTTATTTGACTCAATGGTGCAGAAATAAATTTCTGTTTTTATTGGAATCATTTTCGGTTTCTACTTTTCTTCCCTGGTTATCAAAACAATGCTATGCTCAATACACACCACTTGGAAAGTAGAGACAACTACAGAAACACCAAGAGTGGCCCATAATCCCTCCTTCAAGGGGCAATGCTCCCAATGTTTGGCATAGGTGCTTGCGGTCTTTTTCTCCAGGTTTTATACTATGCTTTGTTGTAATGGTTGAGAGCACCCTGGATGTATAATATTGTATCCTTAAGCCCGTTTTAATAACCTGCTTTATTCACTTATTGAAGAGGGTGCAGCTCAGCACCGAAATCCCCCAGACTTTGCCTTCTCTGGGCTGAAGAGGGCCCTGAAGACCTGGGTGTCAAAAGACCTGGGTCCAACAAAAAGGTGATCTTGCATGGAGGCAGTGTGCTCCAATGCCTGACTTTTCCCCTCACCATTAACCCCTTCAGATCCTCAGACACTTTGTCACTAGTTCTTAGAATTTTATGACATCATAATAATAACAGCTAACACTGAGTGTCTACAATTCTGAGTATAGTATAAATTCAACAGCAACTCTGAATCTCTGAATTAGGTACTATAGTTGCCCCCATTATAAGGATGGGAAAAGATGATGAAAATTAAAGCAAGAAAAGTTAAGTAACTCATTTAAGATTACACAGTTACTAATTGAGGAAGATGGGGCTTACACTGCCCTTCTGAAAACAGAAAACAATTTTTTAAAAAGATTTTATTTATTTATTTGCCAGAGAGAGAGAAAGAGAGAGCACAGAAGCAGGGGGAGCTGTAGGCAGAGGGTGAAGCAGTTTCCCCACTGAGCAAAGAGCCTGATGTGGGATCAGTCCCAGGACCCTGAGATCATGACCTGAGCTCAAAGGCAGACACTTAACTGCCTGGACCACCCAGGCGTCTCTCAACTGAAAAAAATTTTAAATGCATATGAAAGCAGTCTGAATATTATAAATTGATAAACAGATGTTGGCATATTCCATCATTTAAAAAAAACCCACAATTCACATTTTCTTAGATAAGAAAAACATTTAAAAATGTTTGCAAAATTCTTGAATTTTAAAAAAATTATTCAAATGCAAATTTAATTCCTGAAAATAATACTAGTTCTTGGTTTACACACAAGACAAATATTTAAGTTTCAAAATAATTTTTATTTTAGTTATTTTTTAAAAAATTAATAGATTTTATTTTTAGATCATGTTAGGCATTTTTAATTACTTTTTAACTTTAATTTTTCTTTTAACATACAGACACCTCAGCTTCATGTCTTCATTCCCTGATCATGGATTTGCTTTACAGATGGTATAGATTACAGCTTTAAAAAGCCATTCAAGGGCACCTGGGTGGCTCAGTGGGTTAAGCCTCTGCCTTCAGCTCAGGCTGTGATCTTAGAGTCCTGGGATTGAGCCCTGCATCAGGCTCTCTGCTCAGCGGGGAGCCTTCTTCCCCCTCTCTTTCTCTCTGCCAGCCTCTCTACCTACTTGTGATCTCTGTCTGTCAAATAAATAAATAAATCTTAAAAAAAAAAAAAAAAGCCATTCAAAGACCAAGTAGACTTCAAAACAAATCAGTCAACCTGGCCATCTTACCCTGCAGAATTGCCAAGGATGTAGGCTATGACTTTGGTCACCAAGAGAATCTCCAATTACTTGGGATACTTTGGATATCATGGAGTAATGAGCAAATCCAAGTGGTACTAAAGTCATTTTACATCAGCACAGCACAGCTTCACCCAACCAGAAGTGATACTCTATTAAAATGAATGTACTATTTATCAGCGTGGAATTCAGCAACTTTATCAAGTTCTGGTTCATGCCCTACACCCTCCTAGCTGTGATCCTAGGTAAGTTCATCACTTTTTATATAAAACTGGCACTCTTGAAGAGATGCTGGGTCTAGTACATTTTCTCCCCTAGGATTATCTTGTAAAGGTGATCTTGTAGTGATTGCTGCCCTTATGTCTATAGGGGTGAAGTTTCCTCAAACGAAGTGAACATTCCTGATCTTAATTATTAATGGAAAAGCTGAAAGGAAGGAAGGAGGAGGGAAGGAGATAATTCAAGGCAGGCCTTGAATTATATAATCAATCAATCAATCAATATAATCAAGAATCATATAATTCTAATTACATAATTAGAAAAGAGGAAATGTTTACCTCACTCAGTGTCCCCTGTTTTGTTTTGGATTTCGAGCTCTTCAAGGAGTTTTTAAGGTAGAGGTTAAAAATAAACACTGTCACTGGTCGCAAAACTTGATCCAGGAAAGAGGAAATCCTGTGAGGAACCTCAAATTGATGAAGAGTGTGTTGTATAAACTGGTTGATCTAGTGTAATGATACTCATTTTTACATTTCAATTTTCTCTATATAGAAGTAAGGCTTTGTTTAAATGTTCTAGTATGGTCTAAGAATTGCTCCTGGAGAGACAAATTCACTGTCCACACTTGAACAGCTATCCAGGTACTTCTCCCTTCCAGTTCAGAAAGATTGCCCCACCTTAGGAAGGAGAGCATTAGTGTACTATATAAAAAGTGACAATTTGTGATTTTCATAGAAATGTGCAGTCCTCTGACAGGTTAAGAGATTACAGCAAACAATGAGAACAAGGACCACATTGGTTTAAAACAATGGCTCTTTAACCCTATTAAAACGAGTGCTACCAGCATGGTAGAATGAATATTTGGTAATGTTTCTTTTACTACTCTGAAATTATATTAATAGGTAATATAATCTACCTATCCACATAATTTCCAAAAAAAATCAATATAGAGCTTGAACTATAACACAAAGGAGAAATAAAGGGAAAACTATTTATAATGATATAACATATAACTCTGTATGTAAATGCACAGGGACTATCTACACTGAAGACAAAAAAATAATCAGACATACCTATATATAGAATCACAATAAATGCATCCATTGCAAATACAGACTAATTAATGAGTTTCAAATATTATTAGTGGCATGACATTTGTGTGTTGATTTTCAGAAATGGTGACTCTTTTTTTTAAGATTTTATTTATTTATTTGACAGAGATCACAAGTAAGCACAGAGGCAATCAGAGAGAGAGTGGGACACGGGCTCCCCGCTGAGCAGAGAGCCTGATGCGGGGCTCGATCCTGAGATCGAGCCTGAGATCATGACCTGAGCCAAAGGCAGAGACTTTAACCCACTGAGCCACCCAGGCATCCCGGTGACTAACTCTTGAATGATACAAAGTATGTCCTCCTCTTAATTTACATGGAAGTTACCTTCTTTGATAAATCAGTGTTTATTGAAAACATATAGAAATGTTTAGTGTTTATATATAAAACAGAGTAAATTCTGGGTTCAATAATAATAAGTAGATTTTTTACCTACATTAATGTTCATTAGGAAAATTTAAATTTTTACTCTTGTAGGAATGTTCCATGTATAACAGGACATCTCACCTCCTGGGTCCTGCCTGTTAACAGTGTATTGCCCTTAACCAATCTGGCAAAGGAAAAACACCCACAGGTTTGCCAAATGTCCTCAATGATAATCACTGTTTTAGAACTTGAGACAGGTTTTTTTTATTATTATTATTATTTTAAAGATTTTATTTACTTATTTGACAGAGAGAGAGAGCACAAGTAGGGGGAGCAGCAGAGGGAGAGTAAGAAGCAGGTTCTCTGCTGAGCAGGGAGCCAGATGAGGGACTCAATCCCAGTACACTGGGATCATGATTTGAGGCAAAGGCAGACGCTTAATGACTGAGCCACCCAGGGGCCCCCAATCAATACTATCTTGCATGCATTTCCTTTTTTGACCCTTATCTTGCAGGGTAACTGATCATGAAAATAGGCATGCTCTCACATAAAGTGGATAGAAATAAAACTAATCTTGAAATCCAGTTTATGCATTAGTTTAAATGAAAGTATTTAATATTTACTATCTCCCGACCCTGTGCCCACTACTATGGCGGAAATTTAACAGATACAGAAAGCATAGTTCTTGCCCATGGCAGTCCATTGTCCTTAGAGAAACAGAGTACATATAACATAATAAATGTCTGGAGATAAGTAACATTTAGTAGAGCTTGGGATTTAAAAGTGTAAACTAAATATTGCAGGAATATAGAAGCATACAATGTTATTAAAGGGTGGTGCTTAGAAGAGAAAGCTTTGTGAAAAAGGGCCAGTCACTCATAGTAGGTCTTAAATGGAAACAAGATCTACAGAAAAAGAATGAGAAACAGAATTCTGGTTTTAGGGAAGAGCATTGTAAGTAGAAAGAAAGCATGTGGTCAAGAAATCAAGAAAAAAAAATGAATGTGATGTTGGCAAGGAAGGCGATGATATGAAAATATATTTTAGCACTTAGTAGGGACTTATTTTGTGCCCTTGACAGATGGAGCGGTAAGGAGAGGGGTTTGCTTCATAGAGGTGGAAACTTTTAGTTCTTCCTGAAAATATGAGCTTTCCTCAAATTTCCCTCTAATTGTGCCAAATATCTGTGTTCTTTCCATTAGTATTTACCTACTATTCCTTGGATCCACTTTTGCAGTACTTGACTGCCCATACCTCAATCAGGTGGGAAAAGAAACAAAATCCAGATGGAGGCAAATGACACAGGATCAGGTCAAGGGAAAAACCAGAAGCACCTCCCCCAACCCCATGGGAGAGTTAGACTTAAAGCACATGGAAAAATCAGTAGTTTAGGACACTAAACTCCCCAGGAATAAGAACAGAAAGATTCAGGATTCCTAAGCCACACTTGAGAATCCCACTTTAGATGTCTAAGCCAAAGACAAAGAAAAAATTCAGGCCGCTTAGGAACAAATATCGTGTCTTATAGTCACAGCCACAATTCCCAGGTTTGGGGCCTCTCTTTGGTTAGGATTAGCCTGGATTCAGATTTAGAGGTCCCAGAATAGCATGGGTTATTTAGTCTTGGCAGATCTAATTTTTCTCATCTTCAAAATATCAGTGGGTAAAGGAGGGCTTTGATTTAGGTCATTTCTCTGGTGCCTTTTGATGCTCATACTCTTTGGGTCTAATAATCAACCAACAGCCAGGTATTTGCAAAAGAGCCATCTAAAGGTTGATATGCAGCAGACTGCTGGGCTGGAACTAGGAAACCAGGGAGGAATCCCAGCAGACTCCAAAGAAGGAGGCAAATGAAAATGCTGCTAACCAGCAGCTGTGGTTCAGCTTCCAGAGGGCTGGCTTTCTGGAAGGCTGCTACCCACTGGCGGGATTCAGTTTCTGTACTTGTGATCACAGCTCACTGAGGCCCTCACTTTTAACCTAACGCTATTTACATTATGCTGATGTATTACAGTCCCGTTGGTCAGCACAGCATTTACTTTCCCAGCATTCTAATACCCATGATAGTGGGTGGCTCATTCCGTAAGAACTCTACAGAGAATTCCTTCACAATTATTTATTATTGTAAAGAATCCTATTACGGGCAACAGACCTCAAAGACTTACTAGAAGGATGGCATCACCATCTATCTGCAGTTTGGAATATGAAAACATGTATGGGCAGAGACAAAGATGTTTTAAATATTTGAGAACAAACTCAAAATATGTTTCTGCATTTTGGATACAAATCAAGTCCAGAAGTGGGTGCAAGGTGTGATATTGAAGTTTTATAAATAACTTGTATTTCTAAAATTTCCGGAATACAGTGAGTAGAAAGAATGCTTTATTGGAAATTGGAATCTTAGGTTCTAGCACTCAGTCGGTTTTTCTCATTCTTAAAAAAAAAAAAATTAAAACATATGTCTATTCAAAAGCTTTTATGCTAGTGTTGATGGTAGCATTTTTCACAAGAGCCAAAAAGTGGAAGCAACCTGTATGTTCATCAACTAATTGATGGGTAAATAAAATGTAGCACAACCATATAATGGAATATTATTGAGCAATAAAACAGAATGAAGTATTGACGCATGTTACAACATGGACAAACCTTGAAAACATTATGCTAAGTGAAGAAGCCAGTCACAAAAGACTACATATTCTGTGATTCCATTTATGTGAAATGTGCAGAATAGGTAAATCCATAGAGACAGAAAATAGATTAGTGGTTCCTTGGGGATGGGATAGGGTGAGGAAGTAGAAATGGGGAATGACTGCTAATGGGTATGGGGGTGCTTTGGGGATATTGAAAATGCTCTAAAATGAGATTGTGGTAATGGTTGCACAACTCTGTGAATATACTAAAAACCTCTGAACTGTACACTTTATGTGGGTGAATTTTATGGATATGAAATGTACTTCAATAAAACTATTTTTTTTTTTAAGCAGAGAGATTGTATGAAAGTACTAAAAGGAAAATGCTCTATTTGTGTAGGAGGAGTCACTAGAGTCCTCACCTGAGGAAATTTGCTGGGAGGGAAATGACAAACTGTCAGTAGCTAAAGGAATAGATACCAAAAGGCAAGGCATGGGAATGACTGCCTTATAAAAGGAAGACTAAAGTAAAACGTAAGAACACAATGTGAAAAAAAAATGGCACCAAATTATTTATCTTTCTATCTAGATCTGCCTTGTTTCATATGTAAACAAGAAATAATTGACTTGTAGAAACAACAAATGCGTGTGTCAGATACTTTTTTACTATTTCAGAATCATGGAGTCCATAAATCAGTCCTTGACTCCCCTAGAGACAAGGAAAAGGTATGCAGAGGATTCAAGCCAAGAAATTTTGATGTCCTACTGGGTGTTAATTCTGCCTCTTAATCAAGATCTGATTACACAAAAGGAAGACAGAACATAAAAATGCTATAAAGATTTAAAGTTTTTCACTCTTTTCCATAACTCACACTGTAAATGTGCTCAGTATGACATTCACTAGCGCAAGAAAATTGAGTTGTTGTCACAAGGTTCTGTATAACAGAATCTCTGCCAATTATGATGAATAATCCAAGTCCATATGCTTCCTCTATAAAGTTCTACAATATCAAGGTTCTCCAGTCTGCTTCTGCTTCCTCAGAAATAAACTATATCCAAAGAACAGTAAAAGGGAATTAAAAATACTTAATAGCTTAATCACAATTAGTCTTGTATTCATCCAATGCAGATACTGGTTTGCTGGTGATATAGGTGTAAGGCATTATCTTGAGCCAAGAAAATGAACCAGATATTTAATGGATATGTGGAAATGGAAATTTTCTTGTAAAATTACCAAAATGCAAGCCAATAGTACACTAAATTATAATAAAGTTTTTCATTAAAATTCTGAGCAGGAATACACTACATTCTTTTCCCCTGAAGGATTAGATATTCTGCAAAAGAATGCTTGAATACCATGTTCCTCTTTTTTTTTTTTTTTTTAAAGATTTTATTTATTTATTTGTCAGAGAGAGAGCGAGCACAGGCAGACAGAATGGCAGGCAGAGGCAGAGGGAGAAGCAGGCTCCCTGACGAGCAAGGAGCCCGATGTGGGACTCGATCCCAGGACACTGGGATCATGACCTGAGCCGAAGGCAGCTGCCCAACCAACTGAGCCACCCAGGCGTCCCCATGTTCCTCTTTTTATAGAGAAATATAACTAGTAGGCCAGTCTACAGAGCAAGTGGGTGAATTTTGACCGTTTCGTTATTTCTTTACCTTAAAGACATGGGGCAAGAAGCGAGATCCTGGTTATCAACTAGTCAGTTCTGTGTAGATTTCTACATCAAAACTGGAATGCCTTATGGCTGATGATCAGGTCAGAAGCTTAAATCTCTGAAGAGTCAACAGGAGTAGCTCATACTCTATATAGCACTCCAGGGCTTGATCAGTTATTCCTCTTTAAAAGAAAGGCTCTACCTTTGGTGAATATTGGAAGTCCCTGGAAACACTGAGCAATATGCCTTAGCAATCATTTAAGTCCAGTTATAATGAATTTAGCAGGTCCTTATCTATGAGCTTTTTTTAACTTAATGATTTTATTTATTTATTTGACAGAGAGAGAGGATCGCAAGTAGGCAGAGAGAGAAGGGGAAGCAGGCTCCCTGCTGAGCAGAGAGCCCAATGCGGGGCTCACTCTCAGGACCCTGAGATCATGACCTGAGCTGAAGGCCGAGGCTTAACCCACAGAGCCACCCAGGCGCCGCACCTAAGATAAGCTTTAATGATGGGAACAGGTGTAGGACTTCTTAGCTACATCAAACATCTAAGGACTGGGGAAAGGGGCCCTGCTAGAGTAAGGGGTCTTTACGAAAGATGGCCTAAGAATAAGGGAATGGCTCTAATAAGCTTTGACTTCAGAATCATGGAGATGGGGAATGTAATCACAGAGCTCACAGGTGCCACATCAGCACAGGGAGTCAGCAGATATGCACAGGAACTAGGGATACAAAGCCTTTGTAGGAACACCTGGGTGGTTCAGTTTGGTTAAGCATCTGACTTCAACTCGGGTCACAATCTCGGGGTCTTGGGATAGAGCCAAGCCTAGGGCTCTGGGCTCAGTGGGGAATCTGCTTCTCCCTCTCCCTTCTCCTCCCTGCTCATCCTCTCTCTCTCTCTCCCTCTTTCTCTCCCTCCACCCTTAAATAAATAAATGAAATCTTTTTAAAAAGTAACTTAATCACACTTGTTTTTATCCCCCTCCCCCCCAAAGCTTAGAGGTTCTGTGTGCTTCTATTTAGAGACAGCAAGCAAGGATGATACCTGGGAGACTTTCTACCACTCTTGAGCACATCATGGGGAGAGCTTATTACCTGGTGTGGGTCCTTGGGTCTGTGTGTGTGCACTGGAGAAAGCAGGCACGCAGTGGAGGAAGGCTGTTTGGCCTCTAGCTTCCACAAAAATCACCTCACATTTAGACCTGGTAAGTCACTTCTAAAACAGAGAATATACACAGTCATAATCACATACACTGACCAATGGAAAGAAAAAGACAATCACTTTTCAATTTTAATCCCGTATCCTATTACCCAACCACATAGCCTTTGTAGGATCTACATTAATATCTTTTCATTAATATTTTTAATAAATCTTATAATTACCTTGTGAATAATAAAAATGTGTATGTTAAAAGTGCTAAATTGTTAAAGGTAAATAGACTAGAATTTTCATAATCCTATTTTGGAATTCATTTATCCATTAATATACCAAGAAGTTCAACAACTGGAAGTAGCTTGTGCCCCTTTCAATCTTTGACAGAGTCTGATGTGAAGAAATTGTGTGTGGTGTCTGCTGCTAAAAACAGAGGCATGTAAACTCAATTTCTGGGGTCTGCAGGAACGGGAAAGGGGTAACAAAGAATTTTCCTGGCCTGAGAAGGGACCTGGAACTCTTTATTAAAAAGATCTGTAGGAGTGTCCCTGGAATTATTATTTGGACGCTACCACATGAATCTACTTCTGCTTGAATTATCCTAATGTTTTCCATAAGAGTAATTTTTATGTCTTTTTTTTTAAGAAGAATTTTTTAAGGAGGCTCCATATCCAAAGTGGGGCTTGAACTCATGACCCCAAGATCAAGAGTCATATGCTCTACTGACTGAGTCAGCCAGGCACCCCTTAAATTTTTGTTTAAATTCCAGTTAGTTAACATACAGTATAATATTAGTTCCAGGTGTACAATTTAGTGATTCAGCACTTCCACACATCATACAGTGCTCACCACCACAGTGTCCTCCCTAATCCCCATCACCTATCTCACCCAGCCTCCCTACCCACCTCCCCTCAGGTAATCATCTGTTTGTTCTCTACAGTTAAGAGTCTTTTTCTTGGTTTGCCTCTCTCTCTCTCTCTCTCTTTTTCTCCCCCCCATGCTAGGCTGTTTGGTTTCTTATATTCCACATACAAGTGAAATCACAAGGTATTTGTCTCCCTCTAACCGACTTTTTCTGGCATAATACTCTCTAGCTCCTAGTAATTTTTTTATTTAGATAAATTTAAAAATTTTAGATAATTTAGATTTTTTTGTTTAGATAATCCAGAACATCAATTTATCCATTGACTTTAGGGACATAGAATATAGCCTTCATCTTAAATCAGCTAGATGCTGAGAGGTATAGTACTTCTTACAGAAGCCTACTGATATCGTGGTTCATTTATGTAAAAAGATAACTATCAAAGCACAGCAGAGGCTAACTGAAAAGAACCATGTCAGTGGCCGAGTATGGGTGGGAGTTAGTTAGTCAGAGTATGGGTGGGAGTTCATTGAGAAGAGAACCTCTGGTCAGAAAGAACTCACAGGTAAGACAGAATCTAATCGAAGCTGGGCCCTTTCACTTTTGAATATGTGTTTGTGTGTTTTCTCCTAGACCAGATGTTCCAGTGCATTTTTGCAGAAAACTAGAAGGAAGAAAATGCAACGGAAGAGACTGAAGATTCTAACTAAGGAGGAGAGGATTGCTAAGCAATATCCAAGATGATGAGAAGAGATGGAAAGGTAAGCCTTTCTCTGGAGTTGAAAGAGGCAAGTCTGGGTATAAAAAAACAGACATTCAGGGTAGGAAAATATATAAGAAAACTTCTCTCAGGTAAGCAGGAAACATCCATTTAATGGAAAAATTCGGGGAAGAGTTGGTAATGTGTATGAGAAGGGAGAGAAGTCAAGACAGTTGCCACAATAAATATGTGAATGGATCAAGAAGAGTTGAATAAAAGGGTGACTTACAGCTGGAGTGGAACTGCGCAGGGACTACTCCAAAGCTACAGGGCTGGTTGGCCCCACCCCACTCATCCTGCATGTGGAACCTGGACTGTTGAGTCGTTTGTGGACGGCCAGACACATGACCCATGCTGTTAAAGCAAAGGGCCTGAACTTCGAATTCTTTTCCTTTTTGGTCCAGCACTCGGTTCCTATCTTTTTAGGCTGGAGGCGTGCACTAGAGGAAGACTGCCTTCTCTGTCCCAGCCTGACCAGATCTCAGGCTTTGCAGACACTGGCGGTGGCTTAGTAAGTAAGATCATCTTTATCTCCACTTTTTTTTTTAAGATTTTATTTATTTATTAGACAGAGAGAGACACAGAGAGAGGGAACACAAGCAGAGGGGGTGGGAGAGGGAGAAGTAGACTTCCCACTGAACAGGGAGCCTGACATGGGCCTCAATCCCAGGACCCTAGGATCATGACTTAAGCTGAAGGCAGCAGCTTAATGACTGACCCACGCAGGTACCCTATCTGCATTTTTTATCAGAGGTATTTTGTAAGTAGCTTATTGGCAATGCTCACCTCTTCCATCAACCAGTTAAAATGCTGTTCCTTTTCTTACTTTTATTATATTAGTATAGTTTCAAAAGTGAAGCTGGGCCCTGGATTCAGAATTGCTGACAAAAGGAGTTACATTTAAACCTATTACTCAGGGAAAATACCTATTGGTTTCTCCTAAAGAGCTTATTATAATGGCAATTCAAGATAGAAATTCCCAGTATCCTTTTTGACTTCCAATCAAGATTCAATTAACAGGAAAGAAGATGAAACATAAAATAGCAGCTCTAACAGATTTGCATTGCCATACTTAATTGATGCATCACGTAATGTACCACTTTCGGGCCCCGAAGAATTCACCTGCACAAGAGCGTCCCCAAGTACTATGTTTATACACTGCACTGATCGTGATACACTGCATTTTTTTTTAACCCCAGAGGAA
The DNA here is from genome assembly GCF_002288905.1 of Enhydra lutris kenyoni. NCBI lineage: Eukaryota > Metazoa > Chordata > Mammalia > Carnivora > Mustelidae > Enhydra > Enhydra lutris. The sequence goes on along the minus strand of NW_019154087.1, from coordinate 44,083,983 downwards.
GAGGTTTACGTATCCTGTGTGACTGAGGCAACCTAGTCTAAGCTACCTTTTACATCACTTCATCCTGACCTCGGCTTCCAAAGCTTGATTAGCAAAGCAACACCCACAAAGAAGTGCTCCTTTCTATAGTTAGGAGAAACTGCCAATTATATAAAAAGACATATCTTCTTGTCGAGTGATTCAAATGCATAAAAAATACAGTCACCCAGATACCTACAGACGCCAAGTCACAAATTTGATTAAATTCGGAATGAAGTGAAGAATTATTCAGCCATAAAATACACACGGCCAAGACCAGTTCTACCTCCTCCATCAGTAGGCAGAGAACTATCGCGGGGAATTTCACCTGGAGCACCTGCTAGAGAAGCCGGCCAGAGGGTGACGTGATTTATATTTTGAGCCCTGACAAACGGCACAATGACTTGAAATATGGTATGCTTCCACACAGCTATATTTTTTAACCAATATTTCCCCTTAACAAAGAGAAGATATAGTTCATATCATATAACTCAGTTTAATGTTAGGTTTAGAATAAATTAGTTCCACAAATGGAATTTTAAGTAAGAGTAAAAGCATTGTCCAAACACACACACACACACACACACATACAGCACAAGAAGATTTCTGCACCAATGGAATGAAATCTAATAAGGGCATGTGAGCACGACACACAGGAGTAGAAAAGCAGGCGGTATGCAAACACCCATCAGCCTGGAGCAGGAAGGCACAGACACAGTCGGAACAGACCTGCAGAGGTGAACTACCAAGATAACTCTGGGCTCACCTTATGTATACAGAGCTGATGGTCCCTGAGTAGCAGGGGGCAAGGCAGAGTTGCTCAGCTTTATCTTCCCCATTTCTGACTAGGAGTGGAAACTGCTCTGAGATCCTCCTCTGAACTTTCCCTCAGTCCATAGTCCAGATTCTCAATTTAGAAATGTGAACTGTGACATTTTGCATTGCAACCCAGGACCCACACACACGTGTCTAGATATGGTGTCCTCTATTGTTTCCTATTCTGTTTTAATCTATTTCATTCTTTTTAAGTTCTGATGAAGATACATGTTATGGGTTGCACCATATCCCACCCAAAATTCCTATGTTCAAGTCCTAACCTCCAGTACCTCAGAGGGTGACCTAATTTGGAGATGGTATCTTTACAGAAGTCGTCAAGTTAAGATCTGGTTACTGGGACCCTTGGGTGTCTTAGTTGAGTATCTGCCCTCGGCTCAGTTCCTGATCCTGGAGCCCCAGGATGGAGCCCTGCATTGGGCTCCCTGCTCAGCAGGGAGTCTGCTTCTCCCTCTCCCTCTACTGCTCCCCCCTCATGTTCTCTCTTTTGCTTACTCTCTCTCAAATAAATAAATAAAATCTTTTAAAAAAGATAAAATGGGAGTGCCTGCGTGGCTCGGTCATTAAGTGTCTGCATTTAGCTCAGGTCATGATCCCAGGGTCCTGGGATCGAGCCCCACATCAGGCTCCCTGCTCTGCAGGAAGCCCACATCTCCCTCTCCCACTCCCCCAGCTTGTGTTCCTGTTCTCGCTATCTCTGTCTAACAAATAAATAAAATATTAAAAAAAAATAAAAATACAGATGTAGTGAAAAGAAGGGCCATCTGTACCCCGATGTTCATAGCAGCAATGGCCACGGTCGCCAAACTGTGGAAAGAACCAAGATGCCCTTCAACGGATGAATGGATAAGGAAGATGTGGTCCATATACACTATGGAGTATTATGCCTCCATCAGAAAGGACGAATACCCAACTTTTATAGCAACATGGACGGGGTTGGAAGAGATTATGCTGAGTGAAATAAGTCAAGCAGAGAAAGTCAATTATCACATGGTTTCACTTATTTGTGGAGCATAACAAATAGCATGGAGGACAAGGGGAGTTAGAGAGGAGAAGGGAGTTGGGGGAAATTGGAAGGGGAGGTGAACCATGAGAGACTATGGACTCTGAAAAACAATCTGAGGCATTTGAAGCGGCGGGAGGTGGGAGGTTGGGGGAACCAGGTGGTGGGTATTAGAGAGGGCACGGATTGCATGGAGCACTGGGTGTGGTGCAAAAACAATGAATACTGTTATGCTGAAAAGAAAGAAAGAAAGAAGAGGAAAAAAAATAAAAATAAAAATAAAAATGTTAAAATCAAATGAGGTTATTAGGGTGGGCTCTAATCTGATATGACTGGTGTCCTTATGACAAGGGGAGATTGGGACACAGAGACGTGCCTACAGGGAAGAAGATGTAAAGAGACACAGGGAAAAGATGGCCATCTGCAAGACAAGGAGAGAAGCCTGGAACAAACCCTTCCTTCACAGCTTTCAGCGGGAACCAACCCTGCCAACACTTTGATTTCAGACTTTTTGCCTCCAGAATTGTAGGATGATAAATTTCTTTTACCCAGTCCATGGTGCTTTGTTACAGATCAGGCCCAGCACATTAATACAACATGCTAAATCAATTTCATGATCCATTAATAGGCCATGAAGAGAAGTTTGGGGAAAAAAAAAAAGGCATCTGGTTGCACCACTTTCTCCAGCATCTTCTGTCCATCTTGAGCACTTGCAATGACAGGGAACTCACTACCTATTAAGGCTGGGCATTTCATCCATGGGTATCTCTGACAGAGCCAGAAATCCTATGCCTATTAACTTTTTCTTATAGCTTGACTGCCATCTTTTGGTCTTTCGGAGAAGTTAGATTTCTCTTTATCATGTCAGTCTTCCAACCTGGCATTTGTATTCTGGGGCCACCAAATCTGTCCCAATGTCTCCTACAAACCCTCTGCTTTCTTCCAAATTGTTGTCTTTCAGTTCTGTGAATAGATACAGACCTATTTCTTTGCCTTTTTTTTTTCTGACCTCTCCAGCAAAGTGCAATCACCTGCCCTTCATCTCCTGCTGGCCAACCCCAGCCTGTTCTAAAAGGCTCAGCCCATCCTCACCTTTACAAGTCATTTTTCCATCCTGCCAACTCAAAGCAATCTCTTCCTTGTCAAACATCTAATGCTCTGTGCTAAGTAGTAATTAAAGATGCGCCCGTACTTATCAGTACTCAGGCAAATGGAGTTTTGACAATAGTTCCTGAATTTCTCACTTAATAGAGGCAGTTTGAGGAGATGGCAGTTTCACGTATCAGATCCCAGGTTGACAGACCTGAGTGAACATCTTCTAACCCCTTTCTTTTGTTCAAACCAGATTTTCCCAAAGCATCTTCTAACCACCTTCCTCTTGAGGTCAGTAGAAGTTCTGAATCAACAGACTAAGAAATAATGGCAGATTCTCATAAATCTGAAAGCAGGCTGCTGACAGAATTGTGTGGTCCCCTCAAAGCCTCTCTTCCTATCTATGTTTTCTCTTCTCCTCTCTCTGTCCTTATTCTATGCACTATCCTGTATAATCTCTGCTGCTTTTGTGGCTTTGAGATGTCGATGCCTCTCACACCAGGTCTCTTGCTTGAGCTCTACACTCACCGGTCCAATAACTGATCTCATGAGCTCCTCAGACTCCACAGGGCCAACATGGAGCGCATCCTCCTCCTCTCTTCATCAGTATTTCCCCACATCAGGGAATGGCCTCATTTTCTACCATTTACCCAAGCTAAAAACATGGATATCATTTTAACTCCTCCCCAACCCCACAGTTAGTCAGTCACAGCTATTGTGGATCCCACCTTTTTTTTTTTTTTTTAAGATTTATTTATTTTAGAGGAAGAAAGAGAGAGAAAGAGAGAGAGAGAGAGTACATGGGGTGGGGTGAAAGGGCAGAGGAGAGGAAGAGAATCTCCAAGAGGCTCCCCACTGAGTGCAGAGCCTAACACGGGGCTCCATCTCAGGACCCTGAGATCATGACCTGAACTGAAATCAAAAGTCGGACGTTTAACAGACTGAGCCACCCACGTGCCCCTGGATTCCACCTTCTTAATATCTTTCCAGTTAACCTCTTTTCATTTTAAACTCTGGCCACTGCCTAAATTCAACCCCTCAGCACGTCTCACCTGGGTTATTGGGCCATCCTCGGTCTCTCCGCTTCCATCTCCCTCCATGCAGTTCATTTCCCCCCTGCAGTTTGAGTGATCTTTCCCAAATGTTAATTGAGTCTATCATTTGTGTACTAGTCAGTGTCCCGCCAAGAAACAAACTACTCTGAAAAGTAGATGTGATTTCATACTGAAAATTCACTATGCAGGTGACAGAGAACCTAGAAGTCAAAAGAAGGATAGAAGGGCAACCCACAGATTAGAAATAGCAGAAGAAAGAACCACCACCCAAGGAAGGAGGAGAGACAAAGGAGAATATGGTTCTTACAGGAGTCTGCAGTCTGGGGTCACCCAGCACAACTGAAAATGACCTCTAGCCTGTGTAGAGAAAGACAAGGCACTGGGCAGACAGAGTGCAGCTGACGATGCTGCCTAAGGTGGAAAGCGTTGAGAAAGAACACTCTGATTTCTGCCTCCCCACCACCATCCAGTTTTCTAACAATACTTCCCTTAGTCCAAGTCCATCCAGAAACCACCAGATACTGGAGCCTGGGAAATGCAGCCTGGAGGGTTCAGACGGGACAGGATGAGGGAAGGGCTACGAGAAGATATGGGGGCCACCAGGCCCAGCACCGGATGACTTCCCTTTCAGAAATGTGAGTGTCCCTCTCCTAACGCTTTCAGCATAAAGCACAACTCCTTCCTGTGGAAGACAAGGTCCTGTACTCAAACTCTGGCTCCTGCTTGTCTCTTTAGGGCCACCTTTTACCTAGCCTACAAACACTGGCTTACCCTCACGCCAAAATCAGTGCTCCCAGCTCTGAATGTGCTAAGCTCTCTCACCAAGCCTTTCTTCCTATTACTCCCACAAACTAGAATCCACTTGCTACCTCTTCCTCACCTTCACGTACCCGTTCCTACTCCAACACCACCTGTGTCTTTGCACACCTGCCAGATCCCTGTGAAGTCTCCCAGAACCTCCACCCTCCCCACATTGGGTGTCCTTTCTGTGTGTTTGCATGGCACCCTGTGCTCACGTCCAGCATAGTATTATCCCTGGGTTACCAAAATTGTCACTTTTCCGGTCTTTTTCATTAGAATGTAAATTCTTTAAAGATAAAGACACTTTCTTTCTTTTTAAAAATTTTTTAATTATGTTCAGTTAGAAACTGTATAGTACACCATTAGTTTTTGATGTAGTGTTCAATGATTCATTAGTTACATATAACACCCAGTGCTCATCATAGCACATGCCCTCCCCAGTACCCATCACCCTGTTACCCTCTCCCCTCTGAAACCCTCAGGTAGTTTCCCGGGGTCCAGAGTCTCTCATGGTTCACATCCCTCTCTGACTTCTCCCCTTTCGGATTTCCCTCCCTTCCCCTATGGTCCTCCATGCTATTCCTTATATTCCACGTATGAGTGAAACCATATGATAATTGTCTTTCTCTGCTTGACTTCCTTCACGTAACATAGCCCCCTCCAGTCCCATGCCTGTCAATGCAAATGGTGTGTATTCATCGCTTCTAGTGGCTGCATAACTTTCCATCATGTGTGTATACCATATCTTCTTTATTCATTCATCTGTTAAAGGGTGTCTTGGCTTCTTCCACAGTTTGGCTATTATGGACATTGCTGCTATGAACATTGGGGTGTGCGTGCCCCTTCTTTTCACTACATCTGGATCTTTGGGATAAATACCTAGTAGTGCAATTGCTGGGTCATAGGATAGCTCTATTCTTAACATCGTGAGGAACCTCGGAGCTGTTTTCCAGAGTGGCTGCACCAGCTTGCATTCCCACCAACAGTGTAAGACAGTTCCCCTTTCTCCACATCCTTGCAAACATTTGTTGTTTCCTGTTTTGTTAATTTTTGCCATTCTAACTGGTGTAAAGTGGTATGTCATTGTGGTTTTGATTTGTATTCCCCTGATGGCTAGTGATGTTGGGCATTTTTTCATGTGTCTTCTTTGGAGAAATGTCTGTTCATGTCTTCTGCTAAAGGTAAAGACACTTTCTTATTTTCTTTCTCTCTCTCAACACAAAGCATAGTGTCTAGTACATTTAGTAAATACTGAATAAATGGATAAGTTTGGTTTTAAGGAAAGTTATACTTCACTTAAAATGACAGGGCCAGTTTGACTCAAAACTTATGACTTCACTCTTCAACCACAAGGTTTATTTTTAAAATTTACTCCAAATATTTTTTTAATACTGGACAAAGTTTCCTTTCTAGAGACCAGGGAGTCCCTCCCAGATATTTTTGGAATATGACTTGAAAACTGAAAACCACCTAAAAATAGAAAGTAAGAAAGCTAAAGAATAAGCAGTTTTTTAATATTCTCCAAGCTATTTAAAGGTATCATTTTTTTAAACAAATAATATTTTACTTAAATGTTTTTGTTTCAAATCATAGTGGGGCAGTGGTTTCTAAAAGGAGTCCATGGAACCCTAATAGTCTTCAAGACTTTTTCAGGGGGTCCACAAGGTCAAACTATTTTTGTAAAAATACCAGGACATTTTTGCCTTTCTCACTGTGCTGACATATACATTTATGGTATAGAGACAATGGTAGTTAGACTACCATTAGTTTACAGTGAATTTAGGTCATGGCACCAAACTATACCAGTAGTCGTTACGTCCTTCACCACCATGTACTTGCAGGAAAAGAAAAACTAAATAATGACAGTTTTACTTAATAATGTCCCTGATGAAGCTGTCAAAATTATCAATCTTATTCATGTTGACCTTTGAGTATATATCTTTTGAAGATTCTGTGTCATGAAATTGGAAGTATACACAGAGCACTTCTGATGCAAATCAAAATATGATGGTTGCCTTGACATCATTTATGGTTAACTTATTAAGTTGAACTAGACACTCCCCCCCCCCAAAAAATTCCATTTTTACTTGAAAGAACAGTTGAGAGACAAACAGACCTGGGTATGTGGAAGACATTTTCTCAAATATAAACATGGTAAGCCCCTCATTTTAAGGAAAACAACTGACAGTATTTTTGTCAATGATAAAATGTAAGGTTTCAGGAAAAACTTCTCAATATTTGTATTTGCCACCTTGAGCTTAACCACTTTCTAATATTTAAATCCTTTTGATGTCCTTGGGAGTTGGAAAAATGATGCCTTGCCAACACAAATTACCATAAACTTAGTGGCTTACACCATCACCATCAATTTTTTTTATTCTATAGTTCTATTGGCTAGAAGTCCAACACAGGTCTCTCTGAACTAAAATCAAGGTGTCAGTAGGTCTTTCTGGGAGCTCCAGGGGAGAGCTGGTTCATTTGCTTTTTCTAGCTTCTAGAGACTTCCATGGCTTGTGCCCCATCTTCCATCTTCAAAGCCAGCGACATGACATCTCTTTCTGCTTCTGTCATTGTATGTTTTTCCTTTGACCCTCTCTTCCAACTCGTTCTCTCACTTTTAAAGACACTTGTGATTACATTGCATCCACCTGGATTATCCAGGCTGATCTCACGATTTTAAGCTCAGCTGATTAGCAAACTTCATTTCATTTGCAACCTTAATTCCCCTTTGCCATGTAACCTAAAGTATTCATACACTCTAGGGATTGGAGTGTGGGCATCTTTGGGGGACCACTATTCTGCCCACAACAGATAGTATTATTAACAAATGTGATTTTTTTAAACATTTAAAAAATTATATCCTTATATTCTAATGGGGGCTGGGGGTAAAATGATAAATTGGTGAAAACCAACAGGACATCAAAGGGTTATATGAGCTACAGCAAAAAAGAAGGGAAGGGGATAGAGAGTGGGGGCATTGGTGACAGAGAGGAAGGTGTGATAAATTATATAACCAGGGCAAATCTTCATGACTACAATGTTATTGAAGCTAATATATGATGCAGTTACCATGGAGAAAATGGTTCAAGGCAAAGAAGACAGCAAGCACAAAAGTCCTGAGGCCTGGTGTACAGCAAAGGTACAACAAGGAAGTAGGATACCTGTAGAGAGCAAAATAGGGGGACAGTAGTAGAAAATGAGTAAGAGAGAGAGTGGTGTGGAGGAAAAAGGCAAGATCCAAGGGCTTCCCGTGTCACTACAGAAGAGCTTTGAGCAGAGGACTACATGACCAGATTCAGGTGAAAAGAGCTACTTTGGCTTCTATATGGAGAGTAGACTGTTGAAAAGCAAAGACAAAGACTAGCTAGGAGGCTTTGGAAATGGTACAGGAAAGAGATCAAAGTGATACAGAGAAGGTGGGAGGTAGACAGTCCAGATATGTTTTGATGGTAGAAACAAAAGGATTTGCAGGACAGGATGTGGGTTATAAGAGGAAGAGAGGATGACTAAGGATTTGGCCTGAACAACTGGAATAATGGAGTGGCCTTTCACTGAGATGAGGTGGACTGAAGGCGGGCCGGCTCTGGATGGGTGGGAAGAGCAGCTGTTGTTCACATGATAATTATGAAATGCCTCTTTTTATCCAAGATGTCAGGAGGTGGTCAAATATGAGTCTTGAATTCATGGGGAAAGGTCTGGGTTGGATGTAAATTTGGGAACATCTGAATTTATATGACATTTAGAGCTACACTGAGACTAAATGATATTGAGATAATGAGTATGGATAGAGAAAAGAAGAATTTCAAGGACTAAGACCTGAGCCTTTAAAATCGAGAATCTGAGGAAGAACCAACAAGAAAGACTGAGGGGTGACCATGAAGTCTAAGGAATTACTGTGATCAGAAAGCGAACAAGCATATCGGGGAGCTCAAAGTGAGTGGTCAACCATGTCAAAGGCTGCTGATAGGTCAAGTCAGATAGGACTAAGAGCTGACACTCAGGTTAAACAAACGGAAAGTCATCACTGACCTTGACAAAAGCAGGATGGTTGCGGCAGAGCCCTGATGATGTAATTCAAGAAAGGGTACAAGGAGAGGAACAAGAGACAGCAAATACAGATGACTCTTTTGAGGAGTTATGCTATAAAAAGAAACAGAAAAGTAGGGAGAAGGAGAATATAGGGTTGGGTGGTTTTGTCTTCTGAGATTTTTTTTTGGAGATGTTTATAAGATCTTTATAGACACTTTATTTGTAATTCTTTAGATGCAAGTATACAAAGAACCAAGGTCAGACATGGATGAGTTTTACTCCTGATTTCTCTTTTCATAAACATGGTTAGCAACTGTACAATAAAGGAAGAAAAAAACCAAGACTTACAAAGCAACCGAATGCTTCAACTCCGACATGCAGCTAAGAGGCCAATCTTAATTGGCCTCAGACTCTGAGCACGAATGAACTCAAATGGATTCAACTTTACTGAACTATGTATCGTTTATTTTGTTACTGCAATAAGAGTATCAGGCAACTGAAAATCAATGAATTGATTTAAATATTATGCAAAAGATAGAGCTATTCCTATGGGCACATTTTTATGATTTAAAAATCACATTTCAGCATTTTCCTTATGTCAGGGGCTATGACAGGGCAGCATTGATTAACACATTCAGACCCAATCATCAAGAAAAAGACTTGGAACTGCAAATTTCTCTTGTAAAAGATGTCTTCATAGGTACACATTAAGTTCAAAGTTACTAAATAATGACCATTGAGTTTTGGAGTTTTTTTGGCCTGTAATTTGTTTTTAAGCTTTTTACTATGAAAATTTTGTAATATGCATAAGTAGACAGAATAGGTAATGACCCTCTTCTAGATACTGAGGACCCTGCTTCAACGATTACCATCTTATGGCTAAACTTATTTCCTCTGTATCCCCTCCCACTTATCTCTCCTCAAGCACGGGACTGTTTGTTGTGAGACAAATCCCAGACAATGTATCATTACATCTGTCATTATTTCAGTGTGTATGTCTAGAAGAGAAGGACTCTTTTTAAAAACCCCACTATATTATTAACCATCATTTTCACACCTAAAAACTAGATAGATTCCTAATTCCATCCCAAAATTCTTCAGTGTTCACATGTTCTCAAATGTCCCGTAAATGTCGTTTTATTTGTAGTTTGTTTGTATCAGAATCCTAACAAAGTCTACAAATGGACCAATAATTTTTTGAAGGAGACTAGTAGACATTTTTAAGACAGTTTTGCAAATTACCAGCTTTTTTGTGTAGGATAGATAGTATAAAATTCATTTTGACTGAAATAGAAACTATATTTTTAAATATAATTTAATAGGGTATAATGAATTTTCTGAATTAAAAGAATTTTCTCAAACAAAATAAAAAGTGGAGATATGATCTGGGGCTACCAATTACAAATGCATTCATGACAGACATGAAAGTTTCCAGTTAAAAACTTAAATCTTATTTTTTTTTTAAGATTTTATTTATTTATTTGACAGAGAGAGACACAGCGAGAGAGGGAACACAAACATGGGGGATTGGCAGAGGGAAAAACAGGCTCCCCGCTGAGCAGGGAGCCAGACTTGGGGCTCGATTCCAGGACTCTGGGATCATGACCTGAGCCGAAAGCAGATGCTAAACGACAGAGCCACTCAGGCCCCCCTTCAATCTTATTTTTAAAAAATATATATTTCTTACAGTAGTTGGCTTTGTGCTGTAAGCTGCTGCCCATCCATTCTTCTAGCTGTACTAATATAGCCATCTTAAACCTTCTTCAGCTCAATCCAGTCTTAAGAAACTATTCTCTTATCTTCCAAAAAGAATCAAAACAAAGCAAGTGATAATAATTACATGTTGGAAATATCTGTGTGAGTAAATTATGACTCTGATTCTGGTGTTAGGGGAGGTTTGTCTAGAGCAAAACAAGGACCATATGACTATAACACTTAAGGTATTAAGAGTTAAGCAAATACTTACCTTAAACATAATTACACGTAACTGGCCACTTTTTACTGTCACTATCATATCATATCATACTGACACTAGAGTGTCAGAACTAGAAGGACCCTTGGAGCTCCAGCCCTTCTCCTCGTAGAAGGAAGGCAACAGTGGGTGAATGACTTGTGGTACATTAAACAGCAGAAAAGCTGGCCCCCAAACCCAGGTCACCTGACTACTAGACCAATCCTTTCTCCTGCCACTCTGTCTCGCTGAGTCCCTAATGGCCAGATTATTTCTGAGTCAAAGCTACTCTGTTTCTGTTAAAAGTCTTCCCTCCTCTTTTGGGGAGAAAGACTTGGGAGAGCCACTTTTAAATTGTCATTTGTTTTTTCAGAGAATGCGGTTAACGTTTTTAAATGGTTTGTTTTGATTTCACTATTTAATGTGATCCTTACTTAAGTATATAACGCTACAGATTATTTACCTCTTACAACTTCTGTGAAAACCTTTTGGCCAAGATGGAACGAGATCTTAGTGTAGTTTTCAAAGTTTAGTAAATACTTATTCTTTCCAAATTAAATTAATGCTTATCTTTTAAAGCAGTTAGCTATCATATTTATAGTCTGCCCAAAACTACAATGTAGTACTTATCAATTTTCACTTCACAGCAAAGACACGTTGTCAATAAACTACGAAAAATATTTTTTTAAAATGTATACCACATAATTTGTTATAATAGCTCCCCCTAGCGAACATTCCCACTATTGTTTTCGAACTCCGTTTAGGGCTATTAATTTCAATACTTCTGACTGTTCCTTAGAAATTTTCTTTTTTAAAAAAGCTTTTCTTTTTTAACATTTAAACTCCATTAATTAACATATAGTGTATTACTGTTTTTAGAGGTAGAGTCCTATGATTCATCAGTCTTGTATAACACCCAGGGCTCATTACATCATGTGCCCTCCTTCTTAGAAATTTTCTATCACACATACAAACAGAAGTTATGTTACCAAATGGTCTTTTCAGTCTTACATACACTCGCAGAATTAACCCTATTGGCAGAATGATTTTCAACTAGAACAGAATAGTATAATCGTTTGCATTCAACTTGAAACAAAAAAAAATGGAAAAGAACAAAGAAGTCAGCAAATATGATTGGTAATATTAACTGTGATTTATTGAGAATTCACTCTGCACTATGGATTCTGCTCAGTTCTTACATGGGTTTTTAATTTGATCCTTGTATCAATGTATGTTGTTAATACAGTTCCTAATCTAATTTTACAGATGTAGAAACTAAGTCTTTGACCGAGGATATAGAGCTAGCAAGTGGCAGGTGAAATCTGGATCCAGGTACTCTGACTCCAGAGTCCACGCTCCGAGCCATTATTGTATTCTGTTGACACAGCTACAAAACAAGTTATATCTCAAACCTGGTTTTTCTTAGTCTAGTAAATCTGTTTGCCGGACAGTCCCATTACTTATCCTCTCTACTTTGCTTATGTTACAGAAAGACTGAAAGTCCTCCTGTCTCAGGGTTCTAATTTCCCCCCTTTCTGCCCACCCACCTGAGTTGGGTTGAGCTGCCACCTCGTTAAGAAGTAGTAGAAACTAATTCCAGGGCTGGGGCGGGATAAATACATGACGAGCCTCAAGCAACTTGTTATGTGAAAAAGTAAGAAAATTTCTTTTGTAAAAAAATGAATAAGTAATAAGAAGACAGGTGCCAGCTTGAAGAGACTTCTGGACAAACCTGGGACAATTTGAGCACAAAAATGATGCCATATAAACATTGAAACATGACGAATTCATGAGTTCAAATTAATGCCAGACAAGCAAGCAAGCAGATAAAAAAAAAAAAAAAAAGGAGGGTTCTTGCTGACAGGAGAATATTGAGGGCAGACTAGTAAATGTGGAGGGAGGGCAGGAGTTAAAAAATGATTATTTTGCAAGAGATTGAGTCAGACAAGAAACATCAGTAGAGTCCAAATCTAAAAGAGAAATTTTGGAGCGCCTGTGTAGCTCAGTGAGTTAAGCCTCTGCCTTCGGCTCAGGTCATGGTCTCAGGGTCCTGGGATCCAGCCTTGCATCGGGTTCTCTGCTCAGTGGGGAGCCTGCTTCCCCCTCTCTCCTGCCAGCCACTCTGTCTACTTGTGATTTCTGTCAAATGAATAAATAAAATCTTTAAAAAAAAAAAAAAGAAATTTTGATGAATAGGATATTTGCATGGTGAAATGTTTTTTCACCTCCTACGTGTCAGTTCTGAGGGAGAGAAATGACACAGAATTAAACGGTAGAGAAACAAGGCAGCACCTTGAGCCGGGGATCAAGCGACATAACCGCGGAAGCTCAATGGGACATGGTGCGCCTCCAGACGGGAGAGCCTAAGGAAATAATATCACGGAAGTAGTTTTCTTATCGAGGAGGCATGACCTGACTGTAAGCACAAGGAAACATCAGGAAGATAAAATGGTGACTGCTCTGCTCTTTTAAATGCAGGGGAGGAAGGAGTGTATTCTTTGAAACAATCAAAATTAGAAGAGACAAAGAAAGGCTGTGGAAACAGTCGTGGTTAAGGGGCTAAGGAGTTATGATGACTAAATGCAATGCCTGTTTCTAGACATGATTCTGCTTAGGAGGGGGAAATGCTCCAAAGGGCATTACAGGGTCAACTAACAAATGAATAGGTAGATTGAATAAAATGGTGGATTACATAAAAGTAGTGTATCAGTGTAAATGAACTCACTGAACTTGAGCACAACACTGTGCTTATGTAAAATAATATCTCTGTTGTTAAGAAACATACATGGAAGCATATAGGGGTCAGTATACAGGGAAGTAAAGAGAAAGGGTGATGAGGTACATAACTGACCCTCCAATGGTTCAGAAAAAGGGGTGTCCGTACACCTATGTGGGTACAAAATTTTAGGGTTGCAAGAGGAAGAGTTCCGTGGTCAGATGAGGGTGGTTGCACAGCAGTGTAAATGTACTTAATGCCACTGAACAGTAGCCTTAAAAATGGTTAAGATAGAACGTCTGTGTGGCTCAGTTGGTTAAGTGTCTGCCTTCTGCTCAGGTCATGATCTGGGGGTCCTGGGATCCAGCTGGAAGTGGGGGTCCCAGGTCAGAGGGGAGTGTGCTTCTCCCTCTCCCTCTGTCCTTCTCCCCCTCGTGTTCTCTATCAAAGAAAGAAATAAAATCTTAAAAAAAAAAAAAAAAAGAGGGGGGTGCCTGGGTGCCTCAGTGGGTTAGGCCTCTGCCTTCGGCTGAGGTCATGGTCTCGGGGTCCTGGGATTGGGCCCCGCGTCAGGCTCTCTGCTCGGTGGGGATTCTGCTTCCCTTCCTCTCTCTCGGCCTGCCTCTCTGCCTACTTGTGATCTCTGTCAGGTAAATAAATAAAATCTTTAAAAAAAAAAAAACATACATAGAGACAGAGAGGGAGAGAAAGAGAAGCAAATGATAGAGCAAATGCGGGAAAATGTTAAGGATAGGTGAATTTGGGTAAAAGATATTTGGGTGTTCTTCATACTACTTGTACTTGTGTAATTTTTCTGCAAGTTTGACATTTTTCCAATACAGTTTTATATATAAATAAAGTAATGGCAACAGCCACAGCTACTTGGGAGCGGTAGTGGCCTCTGGGTGTGGCCACCTGTGCCCAGCTCCGTCTCCACCCCACCCCCCCTACTCCGAGCTGCACCTGTGCAGTGGCCCTTTCTTTCAAAGCCCTTCACTGTGAGGCCAGGTGACCAAACCGGCTGCATTCTTTTAATGAACTGCCTGGTTCCCTGTGGCCTGGATAAGCCCAGGGAGTGGGTATAAGGTAAAGTGCCCTATACCAGGAGAGGAGGAGTCTGCTCATGGCTGATTCTGGCTCCACGGATCAGCAGTGTGACCTGAGCAAGTCACACCACCTCCAGTGAACATGCCAGCCTGGAGTTTGTGGAAAGTCCCTCCTATGATTTTATGATTTACACCCACCACTTTTCAGAGCTGGCCACCAATGAAGCAGTAGGCATTAGATCTCTAATTGTAGAGCCACGGAGGATTTGAAATGTTCCACCTGTTACCTTTTTTTTTTTTTTCTTGCTGCTTGACTTTTGGTATTATGTCCCATTCTAGGGAAAGTAAGGGTATGGGTATGTGTGTTGGCATTTGTGCAAAGAGAGTCTACCAGGAAGACAACACCTACAAATGATGACATTTAAACATCTGTAACATTGCGGCGGGGTTGGGGGAGGGAATCTGTTGGGATAAATACAGCCGGGAAGCAAGTGTTGAAAGAAGTACAGTGTTTCTTCTGTATGTCATTAAAATGTAACTTGAATTTCATATGCTCTTTAAGAATATCTTAGCAGAATTCACAATATTGTTTTTAATAAAGAACCAAAAATGTGATCATTAAAAAAAATCTGTAGCATTAACTCACAACTAAAATGCCTTTCTTTTTAAAAATTCTTTAAATTCAATTTAAATAAATTTAATTTAATTTAAATTTAATTTAATTTAAATTTAATTAATGGGTGGCTCAGTTGGTTAAGTGATGGCCTTCAGCTCAGGTCATGATCCTGGAGTCCCAGGATCGAGTCCTGCATCAGGCTCCCTGCTCATCAGGGAGGCTGCTTCTTCCTCTGACCCTCTCCCTTCTCATGCTCTCTCTCTCTCTCTCTTATTCTCTCTCTCAAATAAATAAAATTAAAAAATAAATAAATAAAAATTTAAAAAACAGATAAATTCAATTTAGCTAACATATAGTGTATTATTAGTTTCAGGGGTAGAATTCAGTGATTCATCAGTTGCATACAACACCCAGTGCTCATTACATCACATCCCCTCCTTAATGCCCATCACCCAGTTATCCATTTCCACCCTCCCCCTCCCCTTCCTAGAGTTCAGTGTGTCTTATGGTTTGCCTCCCTCTGTCTTTTCATCTTGCTTTGTTTTTCTTTCCCTTCCCCTATGTTCATCTGTTTTGTTTCTTAAATTCTATGAGTGAAATTGTATGGTATTTGTCTTTCTCTGACTGATTTATTTCACTTAGAATAATATCCTCTACTTCTAGCCACATTGTAACAAATGGAAAGATTTCATTCTTTTTGACGGCTGAGTCATAGTCTACTACATATTTATATACCACATCTTCTTTATCCATTCATCTCTTGGTGGATATCTGTAAAATGCTTTTCATTTTGTGAAATGCTTTGCAGTTTGGAAGTAGTTCCAGGTCCATATTTTTTTCTTATCTGCTGAAGAACTCTGTGAGACAATCAGGTCAGGCAACATTATCCCCATTTTTACAAAATATTTATTTGATTATTTTAGAAAGAGGGGAAGGGGGAGCAGAGAGAGAGAGAGAGAGAGAATCTCAAGCAGACTCCTCACTGAATGTGGAGCCCAACACAGGGCTCGATCTCATGACCCATTAGACCACAACCTGAGCCAAATCAAGAATGGGACGCTTATTGTTTACTGTCTTGTTAATTTTGGCCATTCTAACTGGTATAAGGTGGAATCTCAATGAGGTTTTGATTTGAATCTCTATGATGGCTAACGATGATGAACATTTTTTCATGTGTCTGTTAGCCATTTGTATGTCTTTTTTGGAGAAGTGTCTGTTCATGTCTTCTGCCCATTTTTTGATGAGATTATGTTTTTTGAGTGTTGAGTTTGAGTTCTTTATAGATCTTGGATATCAGCCCTTTGTCTATAGTGTCATTTGCAAATATCTTCTCCCATTCCGTTGGTTGCCTCTTTGTTTTGTTGACTGTTTGCTTTGCTGTGCAGAAGCTTTTTATCTTGATGAAGTCCCAAAAGTTCATTTTTGCTTTTGTTTCCTTTGTCTCTGGAGATATGTCTTGAAAGAAGTTGCTGTGGCCGATGTCGAAGAGGTTACTGCCTATGTTCTCCTCTAGGATTTTGATAGATTCCTGCCTCACAATTGCCAAACTGTGGAAAGACCCAAGATGCCCTTCAACAGACAAATGGAAAAAAGAAGATATGGTCCATATACACAATGGAATGTTATGCCTCCATCAGAAAAGATGAATACCCAACTTTTTTATCAACATGAGTGGGACTGGAGGAGATTATGCTGAGCGAAATAAGTCAAGCAGAGAAAGTCAATTATCATATGGTTTCACTTACTTGTGGAGATTAAGGAATAACATGGAGGACATCAGGAGAAGGAAAGGAAAAGTGAATTGCGGGGGATCAGAGTGGGAGAAGAAACATGAGAGACTGTGGACTCAGAGAAACAAACTGAGGGTTTTGGAAGGAGGGGGTGGGGGTTTAGGTGAGCCTGGTGGTGGGTATTAAGGAGGACATGTATTGCATGGAACACTGGGTGTGGTGCATGAACAATGAATCTTGGAACACTGAAAAAAAAATTAAATTAAAAAAAATGTGATGCTTAATGAACTGAGCCATACAGGTGCCCCAACACTATCCCCATTTTAAAGACAAGTAGATTGGTTCTGAGAATACAAACAACCACAACTCATTTGTGGTAGCTCATCAACTAGAATCCCGGATTTCTGACCCTGATTTGACACTCTTCCCCCAGATTTCAAAATCTGTGAGATTTTTTTTTTCCTACAAAAATCAGAGGAGAGAAACCATAAGAGACCCTTAAGCAGATGGAAAATTTCATTCTGTGATCACTTTAATACATTTTCATATTTGAACAAACATATGTAATTGATGATCATATTTATATGACGTTTTTAAGATAAGCCACAGAACTTTAAAGGAAGTTCACTATTTTAAGTATTTCAGAGTTTGTCTGCCACCATCCCTGGAAGATTGCCTTTTTTTCCTTTGACCTTACAGGTAAGTCCATGATCATTAGCAAAGCAAGGGAAGATAAAACATTAAATCATTCCATGCTTAGGTACGTTGCATCTAATATTTTTAGGTCAACATAATCCTTTAATACTTATGTTAAATTTATTTCTATTGCATTCCTTTCCTTTGTTTTATGCTTATAATGTCTTTGATGCAGAGATCAGTAAGGTAGCCACTCAAGATTTTTCAGCTTTCATATAACTTCACAAGCTTTAATTCTTTAATCAATTTGAATTTTATTTTTTGAAGATTTTATTTATTTATTTGACAGAGAAATACACAACAAGAGAGGGAATACAAGCAGGGGGAATGGGAGAGGGTGCAGCAGGCTTCCTGCTGAGGAGGGAGCCCAATGCGGTACTCTATCCAAAGACCCTGGGATCATGACCTAAGCTGAGGGCAGAGACTTAATGACTGAGC
Organism: Enhydra lutris kenyoni; assembly: GCF_002288905.1. NCBI lineage: Eukaryota > Metazoa > Chordata > Mammalia > Carnivora > Mustelidae > Enhydra > Enhydra lutris. The sequence goes on along the minus strand of NW_019154087.1, from coordinate 44,065,958 downwards.
CATCCAGGTGCCCCTGAATTTTATTTTTTTAATGTATTTTAATACATGGTATTAGGCATGGAAACCAAATAGGGTTTTTTCTTCCAAATTACCAATTTTCCTAATATATACTATTATTTTCCCTGTTTATTCATGGTATACCCTTCAATAATGCCAACTCCTTTTATGATATAGATTCTGTCACTGGCCTATTTATTATCTCCAAATGGAGTTTTGGTTGTAATTGCATGAAAGTTAGAGCAGATAGAGTAAAGCAGGCCACTGTACAGCAGTAGCCAATCAGCATTCTTACAACCAATAGACTGAGTTCTGCCTAAATTAGAAAAGAAGGAATTGAAACAGGCCTTTGGTAGCTCCCAGAGTCAAAGGAAAAGCTGAACAACCAGAGGATGAGTCCAAACCCCTCACAGCTCCAGGCTCTGGGAGGCAGGAAAGAGGATGCTCTGTAGAGCACTGCCTCTGGGAAGGATATGGGTCAGTTTTCCCACCTTTGTGTCAACCAGTCAGAGCTCAGAATGCAGGGGGACCGAATCAATACAACCAACCTGGGCCATGTGCCAACCTGAATCAAACCCATGGTACTGGAAGAAAAGAAAATGACTGTCAAGTAAATCACTCAATGTAGCCCTACCCGGGCCTTACCTCAACTGTCTGCACTCAAACTCTTGTCTCTGGCTCTGCTCTCTGGAAGGAACAAGGCTGAGATTCTTTCCAATACTAGATGTGACAAAGAAGAAGGCTGAGGCCTCCCTGATGTTGCCATTTCTTTGTGGATAAAAATTTTCCTAGATTCTTGTAGGATTTCTTCTTTATCATTAAAGTTTTCAATTCTGTTGAGACACTTGGGTGGCTCAGTCAGTTAAGCATCTGCCTTTGGCTCAGGTCAAGATCCCAGGGTCCTGAGATTGAGTCCTTCACTGGGTTCCGTGCTCAGCCTGCTTCTCCCTCTGCCTACCACTCCCCCTGCTTGTGCACTCACTTGCTCTCTTTCTCTCCTCTCTCTCTGACAAATAAATAAAATTTATTTTAAAAATTTCCAATTCTGTCAGAATACATTCAGGCATGTTGCTTTTGCAAATAATTTGCCTGGTACATGATAGGTGTTCTTAATTTTCAAAATGGGGTCTTTCTTCAGATCAAGAAATTTAACTTCCTTGATTAGTGTTCCTGTGGTGATTATGTCATCCTTTCTGAAATTCCTCTTACTAAAAGATTAGATTTCTTCCACCTGTCCCACTTAAAACTTTCATAATTTCCTTCATTGTGTCATTTTTCTCTGAGTTTTGAACAATCTTTAATCTGCCCAGCACTCCCCCTTTTTACGAGTACCAGCTCTCAAATGTCCCTTTCTAGATACACCTTCTCCTCATTAGCAATGAGCACAGTACAGATGGGGCTAACCCCACACCCATTCAAGGTGGGCCTTTGATCCAGTTGAGGCCAATAAATGTAAATCTCTCTCTGCTAGCGTTGGTAACTGCTAGAATGTAAGCCTGGAATTAGTGGTGGCCATCTTTGCCGCCAAAGGAAAGAACCTGTTGGCATATGGGATCAGAGCAAAAGAGAGCAGAGCCAAGGCATAGCAAGAGATAGACTTCTGCCTGAGCATCTGGACTGTGCAGTATCTGAGCATGACCTACCCTGGCCCCTTCCTGCTTCCTAAACCTTTAATTTCCCCTTTTGCACAACCTTATTAGAGTTGACATTCTGTCATTTACAACAAAAGATTGCTAATAAGAAAGGCTGCATGTAAATGTGGTCCTTTGTTCAGACTGCATTTGTGGTGTATAGTGGGGGGGTCAGGTGGGGAGTGAAACTGGAATTTAAATTAGTTTAAGTTTCAAGTCCTGACACTGACAAGTTGCTTGACATTGTAGTGTGGTCTGAATGTCTTTGCCAATAAATAAATAAATAAATAAATAAAATGAATAAAATTCATTTATTGACATCTTAACCTCCAAGATGGTGATGTCAGGAGGTGGGGTCTTTGGAACATGATTACGTTAGGAGGGTGGAGCCCCAGTGAACGGAATTAGTGTATTTATAAGAGGGCCAGAGAACATGTTTGCCCCTCAGCCATTCGAGGACATAATGAGAAGTCTGCAGCCCAGAAGAGGGCTCCCACCTGACCGGCATCCTGATCTCAGACTTATAGCCTCCAGAAACATGCGAAACAAATTTCTGTTGCTTATAGGATGCCCAGTCTATGTTATTTTGTTATAGCAGCTCAAACAGACTAAGACACATTGGAGTACCCATTTCTGAGCCTTATTCATTATCTTTAAAATGGTAAAAACCTACTTACTTCACAGATCTGTTTATGTATCAAATGTGAAGTGTATTTGATAGTGTTTTGTGAATTAATTAGCATTCTGAAAAGTAAGTTACTAATGTCTGATTATGTTATTTTGCCTCATTCCAAAAAGAGATAGATTTTTATTTGTTTTTGTTTTTTTGTCATGAAAATGGTGTAAAACATGAAAAAATGTTCATCATCACTAGCCATCAGGGAGATTCAAATGAAAACCACATTGAGATACCACCTTACACCAGTTAGAATCGCCAAAATTAACAAGACAGAAAACAACGTGTGTTGGAGAGGATGTGGAGAAAGGGGAACCCTCTTATGCTGTTGGTGGGAATGCTAGTTGGTATAGCCACTTTGGAAAACAGTGTGGAGATTCCTTAAGAAATTAAAAATAGAGCTTCCCTATGACCCCGCAATTGCACTACTGGGTATTTAACCCAAAGATACAGATGTAGTGAAAAGAAGGGACATCTGTACCCCAATGTTTATAGCAGCAATGCCACAGTCGCCAAACTGTGGAAAGAACCAAGATGCCCTTCAACAGACGAGTAGATAAGGAAGATGTGGTCCATATACACTATGGAGTATTATGCCTCCATCAGAAAGGATGAATACCCAACTTTTGTATCAACATGGATGGGACTGGAGGAGATTATGCTGAGTGAAATAAGTCAAGCAGAGAAAGTCAATTATCATATGGTTTCACTTATTTGTGGAACATAAGAAATAACATGGAGGACATGGGGAAATGGAGAGGAGAAGAGAGTTGGGGGAAATTGGAGGGGGAGATGAACCATGAGAGACTATGAACTCTGAAAAACCATCTGAGGGTTTTGGACGGGAGGGGGGTGGGAGGTTGGGTGAACTTGGTGGTGGGTATTATGGAGGGCATGTATTGCATGGAGCACTGGGTGTGGTGCATAAACAATGGATTCTGGAACACTGAAAAGAAATTTAAAAAATAAATAAAAGTTTTTAAAAAAGTGGTGTCAATTGACTAGTCTTTAAAAATCATTTTGTTTTAACCCTTCTAGCTAAAAATTTAGTATGTCTTCAATTCCTTCTCATTTTTCCCCCACTGATATGTCTAACTAAAATAACAGGAAAGGTTTATTATCAAAATATGTTCTGATATAAATAGTACAATGTCTAGTGTTTTGCAAGATGGGGAGTGGCAGGGCAGGGGGTTAGGAGATAAATTCAGGAAAACTGACTATGAGCTGAAAATTGTTAAGGTTGGATAAGTACATGCATGTTCATTATAGAATTTTCTCTACTTTTGTTTCATATAAAAATGTAAAAATTCAAGTAGAGGAGTCAAGATGGCGGAGAAGTAGCAGGCTGAGACTACTTCAGGTAGCGGGAGATCAGCTAGATAGCTTATCTAAAGATTGCAAACACCTACAAATCCAACGGGAGATCGAAGAGAAGAAGAACAGCAACTCTAGAAACAGAAAATCAACCACTTTCGGAAAGGTAGGACGGGCGGAGAAGTGAATCCAAAGCGACGGGAAGAT